>NW_003852493.1:6429962-6458674 GCF_000181295.1 Otolemur garnettii | reverse complement strand
GAACCCGCCACCTTAGGTGTATGTGGCTGGTGCCTTAGCCACTTGAGCCACAAGCACCGAGCCAAATTTTGGGAATCTTAAGTCTTCATGTATTTGTAAACTTCTCTAGACCTCATCTTATTCCTTATTTTTGTATTTTCAACGTGAAGATAGTGCAGTACTTTTGGGGGGTTTTTTTAGAGATAGAGTCTCGTCTCACTATGTCACCCTGGGTAGAGTGCTGTGACATCACAGCTCACAGCAACCTCCAGCTCTCTGGCTTAAGCAATTCTCTTACCTCAGCCTCCTGAGCAACTGGGACTACAGATGGCTGCCACAACGCCTAGCTATTTTTTGTTGTTATTGTTGCAGTTTGTCTGGGTCTGGGTTCTAACCTGCCACCCTCAGTATATGGGGCTTGCACCCTACTCACTGAGCCAGAGGCACCACCCAGTGCAATACATTTTTAAGATCTTGATCTGATATAACAAAAGTCTCCATTGCTGGACACATAATCTGGTGATAAATAAGAAGATCTAATCATATAAGTTAGTCTAATAACTCATGAGATACAAATTCAGCATTCAAGAAATACAATTTGATGCCTTGTTGAGCTCTCTGCTGGGCTCTGGGGAATTGCTGGTGAATAAGACTCTCAAAGTGGTCCTTAGATAATGTCCACTGTTTTTAATAGAGAGAATAAGAGTTTTGAAGAAAATATTCCTAACTTTAAAATGTTTTGAAGCCACAGAGTATTTTCAGAATCCCTAGAAAAATATCAGCTATATTATATAAATATGTCAATAAATAAATTTCTGTTAACCAAATATTGGGGTGATGTGGTGCTTAATCAAAAAATACCATGTGGGCTCAGCACCTGTAGCTCAGTGGTTAGGGCGCTGGCACCATACACCAGGGCTGGTGGATTCAAATCTGTGCCGGCCTGCTAAACAACGACAGCAACAACAAAAATATAGCTGTGTGTTGTGGCGGTCACCTGTAGTCCCAGCTACTTGGGAGGCTGAGATAAGAGAATTGCTTAAGCCCAAGAGTTTGAGGTTGCTGTGAGCTATGACACCACAGCATTCTACGGAGGGTGATATTGTAAGACTCTGTCTAAAGAAAAACAAAATACCATGTGGGGCAGGGAACAAGGTGGCACAGTCAATAAAGTGTCTGTGAGAACTGCCTTGTGCTTCGGAGGCATTCTTTTTCATAACTTTTTCTGCCCTAGGCAAATACATATGCTTATGTTAAGGGGGTAATAACACATCTTATGTCTAAGGGGCATATGAGAAAATACATAAACATTGTTTTTTAAGCGGGAGAATTTTCTTTCAAAAACACCTAAGATCTATCTCCCTGAAAAAAAGGAAAGCTTGTAAATACATCATACTGGCAAACCATGAAATATAAATTATGTATCATCATCCACGTAGTATCTACAGATTTGTAACAGTGGAGGAAAAAAGACATGGTATTTAATAATACAATAAAAATATTCTTGTCAAAAAAAAAGGGAAAGCTTGGTAACTACTGTCTACTTTGGACTAATGTCTTCATTATTGTTATACAGCAGAGGTCTCTGTTCAAGAATTAGTGGGCACGATCTCAAAAGGGCTGCAGCTGGAGCTGGTGATGGTGGTTAGATACTATATCTGTGTGGATCACTTGATATGTAAACCATTCATGTACTCAAGAGTGCCATAGGTTGGCCTTATGCTCAGTAAAACCAGTATTGTTGTTCTCTTAAAATATGAAGAAAAATTATCCTAACTCTCTGCTATCACATAATTGCAAATATACACAATATACTCTCATTAAGATAAATGGGGGGGGGGTGCCTGTGACTCAGCGGGTAGAGTGCTGGTCCCATATACTGAGACTGGTGGGTTCAAACCCAGCCCTGGCCAAACTGCAACAACAACAACAAAAAAAAAAAATAGCTAGATGTTGTGGCAGGCGCCTGTAGTCCCAGCTACTCTGGAGGCTGAAGCAAGAGAATCGCCTAAGCCCAGGAGTTGGAGGTTGCTGTGAGCTGTGGTGCCACGGCACTCTACCGAGGGCAATAACGTTAAAGTGAGACTCTGTCTCTAAAAAAAAAAAACCACAGATAAATTAGGCTTTACCATAAGCCTTCTTCATTTTATTCTTCATTTTTAAAAAAAAAAAAAAAACTGGCCTACTTTAAAATTGATATGGATTAACTGGTCACTCAGTTGGTGACTATCAACAGTTCACTACTATTTAACACAGAAAATAGTCATCAGTTTGAAACATTCTGTAGACAGTAAATAAATACTTATTTGTTAACTGCAGTGAAAATTAATTGAAAAATTATCAATAGGAACACCTTGAACTCAAAAGAAGTAAATTGCTATTTGCAAGATGATCTTTTTCTTGTTCTTGGGTTACCAGAAAATGAAATTTGTTACAGCACTAATTTTAATCAAAACTATGAAGGATCTAATCTTTCTATGCTATCTAAATACATCCTTCATGCTCCTTCTCTTTGTATCACTTTGTCACCCTTGATAAGAGTGCTGTGGCATCATAGCTGACAGCAACTTCAAACTCTTGGGCTCAAGTGATTCTCCTGCCTCAGCCTCCAAAGTAGCTGGGACTAGAGGTGCCTGCCACAACGTGGCTATTTTTGTTAGAGAGTCTTGTTCTTGCTCAGGCTGGTCCTGAGCTGAGCTCAAGGAGTCTACCCACTTCAGCCTCCCAGAGTGCTGGGATTATAGGCGTGAGCCACAACACCCAGCCCTGTCCCCATATTCTTTTAGGAAATTCACAATTCTATTCCTTTGGCCTTTCCCTTTAAAACACATCTTCAATTAGGAAATGGGGTACCAATCATTTGCTCCTTACTGTAAATTTAATTTATGAACTACCTCTTTTAAGGTTATTTGTGTTTTAAATATCTCCACTTGAGAAATGAAAGAGGTTTATGTTCTATTGAAAGAATTTAATTCTAATAAGAGATCAGCAAGGTATTTTTTTTTTTTTTTTGAGACAGAGTTTCACTTTGTTGCCCCCAGTAGCGTGCTGTGGCGTCACAGTTCACAGCAACCTCAAACTCTGGGGCTCAAGTGATTCTCTTGTCTCAGCCTCCCAAGTAGCTGGGACTACAGGTGCCTGCCACAACACCTGCCTATTTTTAGAGACCGGGGTCTCACTCTGGCTCAGGCTGGTCTCGAACCTGTGAGCTCAGGCAATCCACCCACCTCGGCCTCCCAGAGTGCTACATGCGTGAGCCATCACATCCGTCTTTGATAACCAAGGTATTTTAAAAGAATGAAAATTCTCCTTCCACAGATTTATGACTCTTATTAAAAATACAACATAGGGGCCAGGCACCGTGAGTCAAATGTGTAATCCTAGCACTCTGGGAATCCAAGGTGGGAAGATCTCTTGAGCTCAGGAATTGGAGACCAGCCTGAGCAAGAGTGTAGACCTCATCTCTACTAAAAATAGAAAAAAGGGGCCAGGGGTGGGGGCCATTGTGGTACACACCTGTAGTCCCAGCTGAGGCAGAAGGATCACTTGAGCCCAGGCATTGGAGGTTGCAGTGAGCTGTGATCATGCCACTGCACTCTAGCCCAGGCAACACAGTGAGACTCTGTCTCAAAAAAAAGGAAAAAAAAAAAATAGAGAAACGAGCAGAATCTTACCTGCTAGGAATCTTGATTCAATAAGATGTCGTAGTCTTGATTAGGCCACATTACAACTCTACCAGGACAATAACAACTTTTTTTAAACCTCACCTACTTTCAGATTATTAATTCTTCTCCATTCATGGCACACTTTTCACAGTGTTCTCGGAAAGTCTTTGTTTCTGTTTTTGTTTTTGTTTCTTCCTTCAGTTCCTCTACGCTTCGCTTTCTCCCACATATAATCAGTTTTAATATGTCTGTCTCGTTGGCCTTTTATCTATGTATTTGCAATACATATATCTTTATACAAGGTGAAAAACTATATATACTGTAGCTTTTAAACCTATATCAGTTAAATTATGCTGTTAATTTTACTCTTTTTTTTGTTTTTTGAGACAGAGTTTCACTTTGTGGCCCTTGGTAGAGAGCTGTGGTATCACAACTCACCACAACCTCAAACTCTAAGGCTCAAGTGATTCTTTTGCCTCAGTCTCCCACGTAGCTGGGACTATAGGTTCCCACCACAATACCTGCCTATTTTTATTTATTTTGTTATATTTTTAAGAGATGAGGTGTCACTTTGACTCAAGCTGGTTTCAAACCTGTGAGCTCAGGCAATTTACCTGCCTCGGCCTCCCAAGTGCTAGGGTTATAGGCATGAACCACTACGGCCAGCCTTACTCTGTTTTTGGTTTTATTTTTGCAGTTTTTAGCCAGGGCCAGGTTTGAACCCACCACCTCCGGTATTTGGGGCTGGCACCCTACTCCTTTGAGCCACAGGCGCTGCCCTGTTTTTTAATTCTTTTTCTTGTGAATTGAAAAAAAAATGTGTAAACCTAATTTATTGCTTTTAATTGCTGTAAGGTATTCCATCAGAGGCATATACCACATTTTACTTACAAATTTCTCTAGGAATGAAAACTTACTTGCTGCAACTCCTTGTCACTGCAAATAATACTGCAGTGAATTACACTACATGGGCCTGTGCATGAAAGCCAGTTTCTGAGATGCCCCCAGATGATCCTTGCCTTCTGGTATTCATGCCCTTGTGTAGTCCCTTCCCACATTGTATCAGAGTCAGTCTGTGTGACCAGCACAATATGGCAGAATGGTGGCATGTGAATTCCCAGACTAAGCCATAAAATACTGCTTCCACCATGTTCTCTTGGACCACTTGCTCTGGGTAAAACCAGCCACTATGTTGTGAGGACATATTAACAGTCCTAGGAAGCAGCCAGTAGCTATCACCAGCTTGCCAGCCATGTGACTGCAGCATCTTAGAAGGGGATCCTTCACCCCAAGTCAAACATTCAGATGACTGGAGCCTAAGCCAACATCTTGCCTGCAGCTTCATGAGAGACCCTGAGCCAGGACTACCCAGCTAAGCCACTCCTGAATTCCTGACCTACAGAAACCATGAGATAATAAATGCATATTGTTTTAAAACACTCAGTTTTTGAGTAATTTGTTACCCAGCAAAAGATAACTGTCTACATAAGACAAAAACTACAAAAAGGCAAGTTAAAGTTGAAGCTGCTCATATAATTAGAAAAATTGTTTAATGCTTTTCAAAATTTAAAATCTGTACTAAACTGTTAGTGAAAAATAGTCTAAATGTTGCACTTTGGTTGGGAAGTAGGGAAAAAGAATCCTCTTCCCAGCCACTACTGGGACTAGTGTAAACTGGTAGAGTCATCTGGAAATTAGTATGACAATACTATGTAAAATTAACTGTACATACACTCATAACTTGGGGATTCTCCCCTGTGTATAGACCTTAAGAGAAACAACAGCAGCAAACTAACACCATCTACTTTACAGACTATAGAAACTGCCCCAAAGTTTATTTTCAGTGAGTGACATTCAGGAAATGAAATGTTAGCATTTGCTGTGATTAAGGAAAAAGATCAGGTATATGCAGGTTCATAGAAAATATTGGGAGTAGAAAAATCTGTGAATATTGTACACTTTAATTGGTATATAAATGACAGACAGTCATAAACAGAGTTTACCAACATTGGGCAGGTGCAACTCTGTCTGTGAAGTAGTCCTGAAGGTCTTTGTTTATTTCATGAATTTAAAAAAAAAAAACTGCACCATCACAGACAAAAAATAAAACAATTTATAATTTGTAATAAAAATACAACAAATATAATTCTTTAAAAATTTACTTTTCTGTTTATTGTAATTAACATTAACTGATGGATCCGAGCTTGACTTATTTTAGAATACCTTCTTTGCAAGGTTGAATTTTGGATAGGCATACCCTTAAATCTTCTTCCAAGTATTCTTTCTATGATCAATATATGTTTTTTAATATTATTCACTGCAGAAAAACTTGCTTCACACAAATACAATATTGAGGATGGAAAAAAATATAATAATCTAACCAAGATCATCAGTAAATGCTAATATCACAAAAAAGATAACTAAACATTATATGCCTCCTGAGGGAAGTTGATAGCATCACCCAAGAAGTAGTCTTGAAAAAAAGAGAAATAGGAAGAAAAAAGATAGAAAAGGAAAAAAGTCAAGTTTTGGACCTAATTATATTTTATAGGAAATAAAGAGGCAGAGGAATATGTTAAGCAACACCATAGGTATTCAGTCAGCAAAGTCAAAATGTGGAAAGCTTTAGAAGATTCCTAAACCCAATTTTTTAAACAAATAAATTGAAAGGGAAAAACAATAAAAAGGAAAAAAACCCTATAGAATAAAAAGAGTTTAGGAATCAAAAGAAATGTGTCAATCTAGCTTAGGTCCTTATTTGAACAAAACAACTATTAAAAACAAAAAAGTGGTATATAAATAAAATAATTAAAAACAGGTACTCAAATACATATTGTGTTCATATCAGTACTAGTTACAATAAATAAAAGATGGAAACAACCTAAATGTCCATGAATAGATGAATGGGTAAGCAAATTGGGGTGCATATGTGTGTGTATATAGACACAATGGAACACTAGTCAACCAAAGCAGGAGTAAGATGTGACACATGCCACAACCTTGGATGGACACTGAGAATGTTCTGCTGAATGAAGGAAGCCAGACACAACAGAACATTTTTGTATGAAATATTCAGAATAGGTCAATCCACTGGGACAGACAGGGAAACAGAAATAAGTGCTTAACGGGCATAAGGTTTTCTTTTGAGGTGATGGAAAGATTTAGGAAGTAGATCAAGGTGGAGGTTACACAACTCTGAATTGTTCACTTTAAAATGGCTAATTTTGTTATGTAATTTTCACCTCAATTTAAAAATTAAACTCAGAAGCGACTATGAGATATTTGGAAAAATCTTAATACTGACTAGATCTTTGAGGTATTCAAGAATTATTGGTGATTTTTTGGTGTGATGACGGTACTGTGGTTATGATTTTTAAAAGTCTTTTAGATTAGTTGCTGAAATCTTCATGGTTGAAATTAGACGTCTAGGATTTACTTCAGAATAATCCAGTGTGCTATTAACCAGTTTGGTGAAAATATTTCAAATTGTATATAAAACCAGCACACTGTACCCCATGACTGCATTCATGTACACAGCTATGATTTAATAAAAAATAATAATCCAGTGTGGAGGTAGGTAAAGGGAAAAGTGAGTGGAGGTATAAACGAGCTATGAGTTGACTAATCGTTGAATTTGGTGCTAGGAGCTCATTATACTGTTTACTCTTGTTATGTGGTTGAAGTTTTGCCTAATAAAGTTTTAAGATTTTTTTCTCAAATGTAATTAAAGAAAATCAAACATCAAGTTAGATTGAGCTTGTTTAGAAATGTGTTAGGCCATTCAAACAATCTCCTATGTAAAATTCAGTCTTTCAACTGAAAATAAGATGTGGAGGAAACATGACAAATGTAGAGGAAGTATGAGAAATTTTACACACACTTCTTAGAAGAAATAATTTTGTATTTAAGCCTTTTTTTGAACTTTTAGCTTTTTGAAAATATACAATAAAAGTTAAAAGAAAATATTGAGAGTTTTTAGATAATACTGGGACTAATAGATATTCATCGGTTATTATAGCAAAAGCAGTATTTAGAAGTGTGGATAAGGAGTTGGCTAAATTTAAAGTTTAAGGAAAAGCTAATTTGGATCTTTTGAACCCTTCACTGAAAGAAAACTTTTCACCTTAATATTTAAATCCAGGGACAGATAGGGAATGGCAAAATTAATATCTGATCTGCTTGTAGTTCCTCTAATCATACATATATGAAGATTATTTGGGTTCTCACTGGTGGCCCAAAGAAAAGCATTATGGGGCATACTATTCATTATATGTTCATTCTTTAAATTTTTTAAAAATTAAAACTCTTTTAAAAACTAGACACTAAGCTGAATTTTGAAAAATACTATTATTGTCCCTAAACAGACTCCTCATTCTGTCCCCTAGTAAAACATAACCCTAATAACCATGGTAGTGGGCATCAGAGAATGTGGTTGAACCTTAAAGAGAAATTTAGTAGTGAATGATAAAGAGAACTAAGGCTTGTACCCATCTGGGAGTAGATCTGGGGCTGGGGTAAAAGGAAAGCCGAGTGAGTGCAGTAGATCACAAAAACTAGTGAGATATTTATACCACATGGGCTGACATAAAGTCAGAGCCTTGTGAGGCTATTCCTCTAATTATTAAAATATTTTTATAACTTCTTTATTGGATCCAGCATTTGTGATCCTTTTCTGACTATCTTCATTTTACCAAATCTTAATTCCTTTGAATACAAAAATGACTTTTTTTAAACAAAAGCAGATGCTATCCAGCCATCTATGTAAGTATGAGTAAATTAAGCAAAAAAGCTGGTAATAGTATAGAATGTTTTGTATTTCTATAAAGCATATTGACTGTACTTAGTATGGGAACAATTCTGAAAAGAAGTATATATAGTAAAATCTAAGCTGACCACCCAGGGGCTGTAACGAAGTGTTCAATATACAGAGATGGTCAACATAAGGCACCTAGGCCTACTGTACATTGAATATGTGTGGTGTGTGTTTGGTTTGTGAGAATTAAGTCAACTTGAGGTGGGCAGCGCAGAGAGAGGTGGTCTGCTATGGAGGTTCTACTTTTAAATGTTAACTGTATTTTTCCTCTGATTAGTAGAATTTGAGAAGACTTTAGCATCTTGTCATCATCCTTATCTGTATGTAGCATCTCTGCATTTTTAACATCTAAACAGACATTTACAACCAAGCTTGATAAATTTAGCTGATACAACTGTTACTGAACCCAAAAGGTGTCTGGCCGAGGTCTAGTTGTTCACCACACAGAAAGCCAATCACGGAGACAACACTGATTGCCAAGGAAAAGAGGAATTGTTAATGCAAATGACATCTGCCCGGAGAATGGGGGAAGCGGTCTCAGATGGGCTGTATGCCTGGAGCAGGTTACTGAGATGAGTCTTGGCATCAGGAAGTCTGCACAGGGGCCTTTGGAATTGCAACTGCTTTGTCTTGCAGAAATTCTGCTGCTTTGGGGAAACAGATCAACTAATTAGTTAAAAGTTACAGGGTTCTGATCATCAAGCCCTACTGTCCTGATAATCTAAAACATGAGAACAAGAGGATTATAAAAAACATACACGGGGCTTGGTGCCTGTGGCTCAAGAGGCTGAGGCGCCAGCCACATAGACCTGAGCTGGCGGGTTTGAATCCAGCCCAGCCCTCCAAACAGCAATGATGGCTGCAACCCAAAAATAGCTGGGTGTTGTGGCAGGTGCCTGTAGTCCCAGCTACTTGGGAGGCAGAGGCAAGAGAATGGCTTGAGCCCAGGAGTTAGAGGTTACCATGAGCTTTGATGTCACAGCACTCTACCCAGGGGGACAGCTTGAGGCTCTGTCTCAAACAAACAAAAAAAAAAATTGCATGGCTCATTGAAACGCATTCCTAGACCCACTTACAACTCCCTCCTTTTTAATCCACTCCTTAATCTTGTGGAATCAGGATGTTGCTCAAATTGCCTCCTGCTGAAATGGGAAATAGTTGGGGGCATGAGAAAGAACAAAAATGTTAGACCTGCAATTGAAATTTCTTAGTACATGTTATTGAACTGCTACTAGACTCCCTCCCTCCCCACCATAAGGTATAAAGTATGTCAAAGAAGTACCCATCCCTGCCTGGGATCTGTCTCAGGAAATATTGGGCTGGCGTACCCTAGATGGGATCTCCATCAAAATTTCCCTAGTCACTTGTGAAAAAAGTCTTAAGTAGCTGATCCAGCAGAACAAGACGAGTGGAAAAGGCAAAAGGTTGAGAGATCCTGACTAAAGAGTTGTCTTGCCAGGCAAATGAACATCCTGAAAGACCAAACAAGACGTAACAGGGTGTATGTTTTCAGGTGTCCAGAGGGGGCAGAGTTTGTGCCTTAGTTACCTGGCAGCCAGTAACCAAGCATACCCAGCTTTGTGTTGCCCCTGTTTCCTAAACTGCTCCCATCCATAAAAAGTTCATTTTCTTGCTTGGACATGGGCTGATCAATCAAATTCAGAACACAATATATGCTTTCCCTCCACCTGCCAGATCCCCCACATCTGTGCCTTCCCATACTGTCCTTCTCATCCCCTACTCCCAGGTGACAGTAAATTTTCCTGAGATTCTATAGCATTTTGTCATTATCAAAGCCATTACCACATTATGTAATAATAAATTGTATACAGTGTGCCTACTTCTACCTACTAAACGTCAAGCTTTGTGGGCCTTTGTTCTTGCCTCGCCCAGAGTTATCACATTTGTCTATTGTAGTTAATGTGAAAGTGCTGTTAATATATAACATCTATGCTAAGGTCCTATGCTTAGGATTTTATGTATGGCATTTTATCTTCAGAACAGTCCTGTGAGGTAGATACTATTAGCAGCTTTATTTTATATGTTTATATGTTTATATATTTATTTAGTTACATAGCTAGTCAAGTGACAGATCTAGGGTTCACACTGACAGTCAGCAGTCTCCCAACCCATGCTGTTGGCACTAGACTACGAAGCCATTAAGCAGGGCTGGCTGGCTAGCATAATATAACAGGATCCACAGACTTACCTGCTTTCCTATGGGCCTGGAAATGATTTTATCAGGACCCCAAAGTTGATTGGGCTCAAGGCTGCTGATATGTATCAACCTCCCTAACTAAGCCATACACTAGAATATCAACTAAATTATAGTGGAAGGATTCCTTTCCAGCGACTAAAGTGCCATGTTCCAGTCTCCAATGTTAGGATATCTGGGAAAGAGAATGACTCTCCTAAAAGATGCTCAGAGTCAACACAAGAAGAATGTGATGAATTTGAGGAAAGCTTTATCTAGGTATTTGTAAGAACCAGCTCTTCTGCACAAAGCAGCAAACCATGATGGAACCTCTGTATCTGACAACCTCTAGGGCTCTCTCCTGGACAATGAAAATTAAATAGCACATTGTCCCCTCAGCTCCCCTCTTACATAGTTCCATAGCACATTGTCCCCCTCAGCTCTTCTCTTACATAGTTCCATAGCACATTGTCCCCCTCAGCTCCCCTCTTACATAGTTCCATGATACTTATCCTCATTTTTTCCTCCTGAGAAACTGAAATATCTCATCATTCTTGATTGTCACACTTTTCAGTTATGCTGCTTTAAAATTATATCTGGCCATCTGAGTGGAATTATGGATATTTCCAAAGTTCATCATGGGTCATGTGTTCATTGACATGCTCTTGGTGTATACATAAAATTTCTCACCATTATGTGTGGATTTAATTGGTTCTTACTTCCTTTCAAAGTTCCTGTGACCTGCTATAACTCCCATTCCCCCATAACAAGGAGTATTTCTATTACAGGCTGTGTATCTGCCCTCTTGTGTGACATAGTGCCTCAAGAGATTGTGTTTTACATATTGTTAAACACCTAACATTTAGTATGGTGTCTGACATATTAAAGACACCCAATAAAACTTTACTAATAAAGTCTTCCCATTGATATCAAGGAAGATACTGAAAAGCACAATTCAAACACTCTGAAAGCAATGCCAAAATTGGGTTCTAAGTATCTTTTAGCTAGAAGGTACACGAGAATAAATGTCTGATTTTCCAAAGCAATTGCCTCAAAAAAGATATCTCTTATTTATATGGATACACTGGACTATATTTCATGAAATATGTAATTATATTAATTTATATTATGTCTTCAAACAAAAAAATGTAAGTTATAGAAAGTTGAAACTTAAAATTTCATAAACAAGGAAAATATTTTTGTAAGCAGAGGAAGAACAGAGCACAGTTGGAACTGCAGCATTTCTCTAGTATGCACCAAATACCAAGTGTCATATGCATCACCATATTTCTTTCTGGTATTCTAACTTCCAGCTATATGTGTGTTTCTACTCCCAGGAAGTTCTCCCTGGATGTTTCCTTTTCTGTTTGGAACTCCAGTTCTTTCCAGATTCTACTCTTAGTACTTGAGTGCTACACCAGGGCTATGGCTGGTTTGATGAAAAAACAGTCAGGTAGAAGGTGTAAAGTTTGCATAAGGGCAAAGGTTAAGGGGAATCTAAAGAACATTTCATAATGCGGAGGACAACACAGCAAGCTCCCCAGGCAGTGTTACAACCTCCCAGGTCCCCAGAGTCCTCCATGGGGTGGTGGTGCTGTAGATGACAGTACAATAGCTGTGGGGAGCTAATGAGTGCATCACAGGACAATCCCTGGGCAATTCTCAGGAGCATTTTAAAAAGTTTCTTTTGAAGTGTAATATACACACACAAAAATTCAACACATATATGATGTGTTGAGCTTGATACATTTTTACAAATTAAACACTTCAAGCTCTACCCTGCCCCACTGCTTTGGAAACTCTGACATTGGATTTGCCTACAAAGCAAAATGAAACTGGTTACATCCCAAGATGATTCCTCAGCTGGCTCAGGCTTCAGACCTATTTAGGACATGTTCCCACACCCACCTTTTCCATTTCACCAGCACCTGTCTTTTCTCCCTCTCCTTGGAATGCTTATTTACTCTTGACCACACATTTTAATAATCAGTTGTTCACTATTTGCTTCACACCTATTCTGTTCCCATTGCAATTGTATTTTGAGAGCATGCATTGCTTACTAGTTAATTGGAAAGTTCACTTTCCTTTAAATAGATCATGTAAAATTGCTTTCTATCTTTCTGAAGTAGCATAAATACGAGGAGGAGAACTAGAAGTTAATGATAAAATAGGATTTTTTGTCATTAAATAAGCTACACAGTTAAAGCAAAGAATACTTAAAATATTCAAATCTTTAATACTTTGAGTCAAAAGATCCAACTACTTTAACACCCTGTCCTGTGAGATAAGATAACCAGTTCACTTGTGAATCTCCCAAATTGCAGAGTTGTGGATTTGGGCTACAGTAGGGCTTCCTGCTCTGAAAGATGCCTGCTCTGTAGGATAGGCAAAGTTGACCTTATTGAACTTGAAGTCACATGCTAACAGGCAAGGGCTTCTTCTGTACATTTCACTTAAAGAATATAATAACCGGCTCAGTGCCTGTGGCTCAAGCAGCTAAGGCACCAGCCACATACACCTAAGGTGGCGGGTTCGAATCCCCAGCCCGGCCCACCAAACAACAAACAAAAAATGACCAGGCGTTGTGGTGGGTGCCTGTAGTCCCAGCTACTTGGGAGGCTGAGGCAGGAGAATCACTTGAGCCCAGGAGTTGGAGTTTGCTGTGAGTGTGATGCCATGGCACTCTACCGGGGGATAGCTTGAGGCTCCGTCTCAAAAAAAAAAAAAAAAAAATATATATATATATAATAACCAACTTTTTACTCATCAAATTAGTGGAGATAAAAAAGGAATTACTCAAAACTGGCAGGAATGTGGAGAGAGGCACAGGCACATGTTGCTGAGAGTGTAAACTGTGCATAAACCACTCTGAAAAGGAGTATGGTGACACTTATTAGAATCTTCACATCCTCATGCCAAGTAATTCCAATTCTGTTTACATCCTAAGCACATATTCACAACGGGATAAAAATTTATATGCAAAGCTGTTTAACCCAGCATTATTTATACCAAGAGAAAAACACTGAAACAGCCACATAGCAGCAGGGAAAATGTTAAATTATGGCATGATTTCCTGTGGACCATTAAGCAGCCAAAATAAAGCCAAGGAAGAATTTTAGATATGGAAAATGCTACTCATGTAAATTTATGTTTAAAAGGGCAGTATGCAGGACTTTTGTAAAATTACTGATATTTATGAGTGGAAGACCAAGAAATGTTATCTCTGAGTGGGTTGTCTTTGAATTGTGAGATTATTGGCTATTTATTTTCATGTGTGTATTTTCTATATTATTTATACAATCAAAACCTTGTATTTTAAAAAAATACCAGTTTGGCAGTACTTTGGAATGTAATTAGGTGATCTAAGTCTCAATCATGATGCACTCTATAAATTTAAAAATCACAAGAGCATCTATTACCCTAGGAACAGGCATCATAGCCATGGCATCATAGCTCACAGCAACCTCAAACTCTTGGTTTTTAGTGATCCTCCAGCCTCAGCCTCTGGAGTAGCTGGGACTATAGGCACTCCTCACAATGACCGGCTAGTTTTTCTATTTTTAGTACTGATGGGGGTCTCGCTCTTGCTCAGGCTGGTCTGGAACTCCTGAGCTCAAGCAATGCATCCTCCTGGGCCTCCCAGAGAGCTAAGATTACAGGTGTGAGCCACTGCACTCAGCCTCCTTGTCGTCTTTTTCATTACAAATCATTTCTCAAGATTTCAATTTCATCTTTAAATATAAGCATTTCAGGTTATTTCTCTTCAAATATATGATTTCGGTTTTCTCAGGCAGACATCTTTAAAGTTTCCTCTTGGATTAAACATAAAAGCTATCTGTATCTTTGATTTTCATCCGAACATGGTTCTATATACTATGTGGAGCAAGTGGTAACATGCCTAGGAACTTTTTTATGGATAACTTTGTATCTCCAGAGGGACAGACAGGACCACGTAGCAGTCAGTTTTACACGTGGTTTACCCACCAGCTACCTAGACACTCTCAAAAAGGCAGGTATACGCCTTCTGGTCCCACGACACCAGGATACTACCCAACTACACAACTGGGGCCATGGGCGAGCAGCCACCCCTGGAAAGAGAGCTTTGGAAACCCTGAGCAGTGAGGTGATGACAGAAGACACGGCATCCTGGGCTGCCCAGGGCTGGCCTCCATACCAAATACGAACTAGGCCCTAGGGAGATGGGTCTAGAGTAAGGTGATCAGATGTCCTGCTTTTGGTGAGACAGTCCCGATTTTTAACAATTTGTCCTGCATCCTGTGGCATTTTTAAAAAGTCCCGATTTTTGGAAAGAATGCACGACAAGCTAGGGACGGCAGGAGAACAGGAAGGGAATATACAGTTTTCAGCTGCTGAAAAGGTTAATGTAACTCCATTCGGGAATGAAGAGGTTAATGTAACTTCATTTGGAAATGAAAAGGCTAATGTAAACTCCCTACTCCTCTCCTGGGCAGGGTCGCCCAGGTGGAATCAGTATCAGAAGGAGACTGGCTCCCTCCTTGCTTCTAGGCAAGGACAATTAGCTCAGAAGGAGCCAAACTGTCTGGAACAAACAAGTAGCCCCCCCTCTCTAGAGGTTCCCTAACCATAAACAGCTCAGCCAATAGCAGCCCAGTCCGAAAAAACACCCGATGAAATTCCTCTATGTGCTTTAAAAACCTCAGCTCCTTCACTAGGGGGTCACCCTTCCTCCAGCCATGCTGAAGGAAGAATGGCCCAGGCATATGCTTGCAAAAGAAAGCACTTTTTGTCTTTATGTGTGTGGTGGTGATACCAGACAAGTGGCGCCCCAGCCGGCTCAGCTTAGTGGGGCTGGGGGACCTGCCGCCTACATCTTTGTGGCAGCCAGCAGAGAAACTAGCAGGCTGGAGCACAGGCAAGCAGGGGTAGCTTCCCTCCCTGAAGGGAGGCTCCAGTAACAAAGGAACTGGACATGAACAGGGGAAGACACTAGGGATTCTTCCAGTGCATCCCTGATTGGTCCATTTTCAAAACCTGCTCCTGATTGGTCTATTTTCAGGCACCAAAAGCTCATTGGACAAGTGCCCCTACATAAGCTCCTAAGCAGAGAGCCCAAGCAGAAGGGAGAGAGAGCAGAAGATCAAGAGCTATAACACTTGTATCCTGCTCTGCAAGGAGGTTTGGCTCTTTCTAAGAGTTGTGACACTTACATAAAACCTATCCTACTACTGATCCTGCTCTGCAAGATTTGGCTCTTTGTGAGAGCTGTAACACTCGTTGAATAAAACCTAACCTACTGTTTATCTTGTGGTCTGTGGATTCATTCATTGAATCGTTGAGACCAAGAGCCTGGAAATCCAGTATCAAAAATCCAGTATCAGTGGTCTCTCTGTGGCAATTCTGGTCCCAACACTAGCATGTGGCTATTTCACCAGGATATGAGTTTTATATTATTTTTGTTAAGTTTATAATGTTAAACTTTAATAATAACAAATAATTGTTGAGAACTGATTATCGAGACCTGCTTATCAAAGTTCACATTGTTGATCAGTTGTTAAGATTCGACCACCATTGTTTGGACTTAATGAACAATGGCTTTTGTTGGCATTGGCAACCACAAAAACACTTTGTAACTGTCTCTCAGAGGATACACATCGTACTGCATGCTACTGCTAGTTAAACAAGTGATGTCAACAAATCAGCTATTCAGATAATTTAGGTAATTTATTTATTTCATGAACTTAGCAGACAGTACTCATATTATTTATATTTTATAGTGGTGGCAAAAAGTCCAGCACTGGCCTTGAAAGTGACACTTATGACTTAGGAGGTATCATTATTAAAAAATATATATTGATAAGGAAAAGGTTAACTCTTGGGCATCAGCAAAAATCACAATAGAGAACAAATGTTTAGAAATATTTCATCATTTTGAAACAAACCATGTTTCATACAATAATGCACTAAAAAGTGTGGGATATACTGTCCTTACCAGGAACTAATGCTGCAACTGAATGCATTTTTCTATAGTAAATAAAGTGTGGACATCAGAAAAATCACAATTAAGTGTTTAGAGTTTGAAAGCCATTTTATGTGTGAAATATAATTTAACAAATTCTTATGAAAAATTTCATGACCTTTTAAACAATGACAGCAATCTACTAAAAAAAATTCACTCAAATGAGAAATATGCCAAAGAATAAAATAATACTATACATAATTTTTTTTTTTTTGGCCAGGGCTGGGTTTTAACCCGCTACCTTTGGCATATGGGGCCAGCTCCCTACTCCTTTGAGCCACAGGCAACACCCTATACATAATATTTTTCAATGTATTATATTTGCAAATTGTACTTATGTTGAAATTAAAAATATATATTTTTTATACTTATACTTTATATTTTTTATATAAAAATATATATTTTTAATATACTGTAATAGTATTACAATACTATTTTTGCATTCTATGAAAATTTTTGTTGCTCCATATAGACCACATTTTTAATTAAGAACCCCCCTGCCCCCCGCCCCCACTCCCGTCAATGGTGTCCCGCTTTACCAATGTTAAAATCAGGTCACCTTAGTCTAGAGAAAAAACAAAGACAGCGCAGGGTGGAGAAAAAACTTTAAACTGGGATGATCCGGGTGTCCTGTTGAAACTACATTTCAGGCATTCACTAGGCATTGGGATCTCAGCTTCACCAACAGAGAAAAAAATTGCAACTAAACGTCTTTCTTCAAACTCTCAACCCGACTCAGTGGTGGGAAAGCACCGCCTCGCTGAGTGCAAAGGTGCGCATGCGCCGTCGCGCTGGCCATCCCCCGGGAGGGCGGGGCCTGTTCTGCTGTTTATAAGTCTCGGCGGGAGCTGGCCCCGCCTGCCTCACCTGCGGGACACGTGACGCCCCCGGCCCGCGGGGCACCTGAGGGCGGATCTAGCGCCGACCTGGCGCTCGGCTCACGGACCGCCTTCGCAGCGGCGGCGGCGGCGGCAGGTGGGGAACCCCGCGGAGCCTCCTCGCTTGGAGCGTCCGCTCCCCGCTTTTCCCGGAGTCCTTCCGTATTACGCGCCTAATAGCGCCCGGCTGGGACCCTGAGGGCTGCGCGGCAGGCGACGGCCCCGGCCCCAGCGGGGCGCTTCCCAACCCCGCCACGGGCTGAGCCGGCGTCCGGGGCTGCCCTCCTGCCTCGGGCGCTCAGTCCGCAGAGGCCCGCTATCTCTCAGGGTTGGACACATTTTTGGCCCTTTCATACGGGGGAGTAAGTTGAGAGCGTTATTTTGGGGGTGTTAGGCGTATCCGGGATTTGCTTTGGATTTAGTGTGGATGTGTGTGTTAGGCGGGCCAGTTGACCCGGTTCTCCGAGGGGGTCAGCGTTTGGAGTGACTGCTGAGGCCCGCGTGGACGCCCGCACACCGGCAGGTAGGAGTAGGCTTGACGCCTCTTTCCAAAACAAAGTGGTCAGCTGATGATGGCCTCGGTGTTTCCAGCTTTCTGGCCTTCAACTGCAGAGGGAGCTGAGTGCCACCTGGGGGTGAAAGCTGAAGTTTGTTTGGAAAATCACCTGTGTGTGCGTTTGCTCAGTTGGGATTTTGTGAGTTCCCCAGAAAGCACCACCTGATGTTGTTCGCAGTGCAGTAAGACAGGCGACCATTTTCCAGAAACTTTCGTATTCGTTTTTTAGACCTTATTGGAATTTATATTGGAAAAAATGAGGCTAACTTTTGGGATAAAGTACAGGTGGGAAAAGATACGCTGCATTTGTAAATTTTTTGGTAGAGATTTCCATAAATAAGATTAGGACAAAAGATCATGAATTTTAAGTCAAGATTACACCTGTCCCTTCAGGGCTGATTACTGTTTCGTTCCCATCCACTTCTTCATTGGTATACATTTATATATAATATATATAATATAAATATCTCTGATTTTATATTGTATTCTATATATAATATTTAAAGGCTGGGATTCTGTTATGTTTGCGCAAAATAAATAAGTCAATAAATATTTATTTGAACACATTAGGTGCTTCAGAATTTTACATGGTGTGGATACAGAAATGAACATGATGGCTAAAATATCTCTCTTTTAGTATCTGGGGAAGACAAAAAATATCTGATGGTGGTGATAATTGCTATGCTGAGAATTAAAATGGGGTTATGTGAGTTCCATGCTTTTCCAAGGGTCCTCAAACTTTTTAAACAGGGGGCCAGTTCACTGTCCCTCAGACGTTGGAGGGCGGGACTATGGGCCCCGGGCCCAGTGGGCTGCTAAGCAGGACAGGCAGTGGCCGCAAAAACACTCGGGGGGCTGGATAAATGTCCTAGGCCTGCTGTAGTTTGAGGACGCCTGCTTTTGGAAACCCTCTCTGAAGAGGGGCACTGAAATAGAGATCTGAATGACAAATAGGATTTCAAGAACAGAGGGAAGAGAATTTCAAGAAAACCACTTTCTAAAAACGTGGAAGACTGGGAGGAATTTGGCCAGGCAGGATGGAAAGGCAAGGGAGGGCAGCAAGAGGTAAGGTCTGAAAAGTGGGCAGGCAAGAATCAGATCACAGAGGGTTGTATTTGCCATGGTGAGGAGTTTGGATTTTATCCTAAGTTTGTAAGTTAATTCTTGCATGCTCTCCTGGGAAGTCCATTGTTTTTTGTCACTCTTTGGTTTTCTTCCCTTGGTTTCCTTGATTTATTCAGGGTAGGTTCCTCACCTCAGGTCTTTGATTTTGTTCTTTATCAAACAAGATGACAACCATGACAAGGTAGCTTTCAATACTGCCACTTACATTTTCAACACGACTTTTGTTTTTTATGAGCAAATCCTACAGTTGCCTCTTAAAGGTAGAGCGAATAGCCTCGTCTCCTGAGGAAGGAGCAGCTGAGACCGTTTGTTAAAATAGAAAATTCTTTTTGAGTTGAGATTAGCAGATACGGAATGAAGCAGTGCTGAGAATTAGTTAAGAGAAAGGCTTCAAAGGTGAAATAAATACCTTAGGTTTTGAAAGTTCCACATCAAATCAGTTTGAAGTTATTTGACAAGGTTCTTGTTTTTAGGAATTGTGGAACTTTACTACTGGTGTGGCATTGGTGACTGTGATCATTGTCAGAGGTTGTAAGTCTTATAAATGTTTTTTGTCTCTCCAAATTCATCCTTATCCCAGTTAGATATTTTATTCATCTTGTTAATTTCTGTATCTATACTATGTAAAACTTTCAAGCAACTAATGTGTTCAAATAAATATTTATTGACTTTGTTCAAACCCTTTTAAAATACTGATATAGGAGCTCTCATTGAACAAATTTTTAAATTAACTTTGGCCCTTTCATATGGATTTGAGTTGCATTTATCTGATTCCTAGAGTGAAGTAACTTTTATCTACTTAAAATTTGCAGGCTGTTTTACTTCCAATAAAGAACATGGTGAAACTAATTCACACGTTAGCTGATCATGGTGATGATGTCAACTGCTGTGCCTTCTCCGTTTCCCTTTTGGCTACTTGCTCCTTGGACAAAACAGTTCGCCTGTACTCCTTAAGTGACTTTACTGAACTGCCACACTCTCCATTGAAGTTTCACACTTACGCTGTCCACTACTGCTGCTTCTCTCCTTCGGGACATATTTTGGCTTCATGTTCAACAGATGGTACCACTGTCCTATGGAATACTCAAAATGGACAGATTCTGGCAGTGATGGAACAGCCAAGCGGTAGTCCTGTGAGAGTTTGCCAGTTTTCCCCAGATTCCACTTACGTGGCATCAGGGGCAGCTGATGGAACCCTTGTTTTGTGGAATGCACAGTCTCATAAGTTATATAGGTATGAATATTTAAATCCTTCCTGGTTTTAATCTTGTTGAATAGGTATCCTAAATAAATAAACAACTCTCAGAAACCAGAAAGCAAAAGAGTTTTCAGAGAGCACTAGGAAAAATATTTTAACCTGTCCTCTAAAGGTCAAAAAAGTAAATGTTGAATATGATTCTGGAGCTGGGCACTGTGGTTCATACCTACAATCCCTGCACTTCGGGAGGCAGATGGATCACTTGAGACCAGCAGTTCAAGACTGGACTGGACAAAATAGTGAGACCCTGTCTCTAAAAAAAAATAGCTGGATGTGGTGGTGGGTACCTGTAGTTCTAACAGCTTGGGAGGCTGAGGCAAGATGATTGCTGGAGCCTAGGAGTTGGAGGCTGTAGTGAGCTGTGATTATGACACCACACTCCAACCTGAACAGCTTTGAACAAATCAAGACTGTGTCTCTTTCCAAAAAAAAAAAAACTCTCTCTCTTTTTTTTTTTTTTTTTGGAGACAGAGTCTCATTAGGTTACCCTCACCCTCAGTAGAGTGCCTTGGTGTCAGAACTCACAGCAACCTCAAACTCTTGGGCTCAAGTGATTCTCTTGCTTCAACCTCCCAAATAGGACTACAGGCGCCCGCCACAATGCCTGACTATTTTTTTTTGTAGTTGTCGTTGTTTAGCAGGCCTGGACTAGGTTTGAACCTGTCAGCTCCAGTGTATTTGACCGGCTCCCTAGCCTCTGAGCTACAGGTGCAGAGCCAAAAAAAAAAAAAAAAAAAAAATACTCTTAATAGTGGATTTACTTGGAGTTTTAAGTTTCCAGTCTTTTCTTTCTTCCTTTCTGTCCTTTCTTTCTTTTCTTTTCTTTTCTTCCTTTTTTTTGCAATTTTTGACTGGGGTTGGGTTTGAACCCGCCACCTCTGGCATATGGAGCCAGCACCCTTTGAGCCACAGGCGCTGCTCCTTTTTTTTTTTTCTGTGAGACAGAGTCTCACTTTGATGCCCTGAGTGGAGTGCCATAGCATCATATTTCACAGCAAAAGAGATCCTCTTGGCTCAGCCTCCTGAGTAGCTGGGACTGCAGGTGCCCACCACCATTCCTAGTTTTTCTGTTTTTAAATTTTTTTTTAGTAGAGATGGAGTCTCTGATCACACTGGCCTCAACTGCTGAGCTCAGGCAATCCATTTGCCTTGACCTCCCAGAATGCTAGAATTGCAGGCATGAGACACTGTGCCCAGCCCCAGTCTTTCTTTTTTAAAATACGAGTTAATCTTGTTAGACTTTTCTGAATTTTTACTTTAAGAGTTAGGTAAAGAGAAGTCTTTTGAATAAGGTTCAGTAATTTTAGGGTTCATTTTTGTCACTTGTGACTTGAGTGTTCTCAATAATAAAGAAATGGTGGATAAATCTCACTTAGTGGTAACAGCTCTTTCCCCGACTAGGCTTCTTGCTGGGTGAATGACCAAGCCCAGAAAAACGAACTTCATGACTGGTATGATGGTATATTATTTATCATTTCAAAAAAAAAAAAAACCCTAAAGTTTTATAGAAAATTTATCAATTAATTTACAGGTAATGTTATGTTGCAATATACCAACACTATAACCATACACTTTTATTTATATTGTGAAAAAATACATAACAGTTCTTTGAATCACTTTTAGGCTGGATGTGGTGGATCATGTCTGTAATCTAGCACTCTAGGAGGCAGAGGCAGAAGGATCATTTCAGCTCAGGAGTTCAAGACCATCCTGAGCAAGAGCAAGACCCCATCTCTACCAGAAATAGAGAAAACCAGCCAGGCACGGTGGCATATGCACATGCAGTCTCAGCTCCTTGGAAGTCTGAGGATTGTTTGAGCCTAGGAGTGTGAGGTTGCAGTCAGTGGTAAAGATACCATTGCACTCCACCTGGACAACAGAGTGAGCCTCTGTTTCAAAAACAATACAAAACACTTTTAGGTGACATTAAGTATGTTATGGACCATTTAAGTGTTACCAACTAAATAGGCTCATGTACCTCCCCTTACTCCCTCTCAACATCTTCCACAGCACAAACGTCAGCTGGTCAACAGCTGTTGCTTACTTAAGCTTAGGTCAGGTTGAAGAAGGTGATAATGTTTTAAGTGGTTTAAACACTTAGTTGAAAGAGAAAGCACAGAAGGAATAAAATGTTATTTGAATGAAATAATAGTAGTCAGCTAAAGAATCTTACCCCCCCCCCACTTATCCAGTTATGACTTCTGGTTCTATAGCATCACTTTCCCTAAAGTATGTAGTTACTGATGAAAAAATGATGCCCTGTTGGATGGGCCCCTGCACTACTTGTTGAGTTCTTAACAGCTTATTTTTCCTAATTGAGAAAGTCATACCCTTATCACATTGCTTTCCTAGATAATTGTTAACATCATTTCTTTCTTTCTTTTTTTTTTTTTTTTTGAGACAGAGTCTCACTATGTTGCCCTCGGTAGAGTGCTGCGGCATCCCAGCTCACAGCAACTTTAAATGGGCTCGAGTGATTCTCTTGCCCCAGCCTTCTGAGTAGCTGGGACTACAGGCACCTGCCACAATGCCTATTTTTATTGTTGTTGTTGCAGTTGTCATTGTTCAGCTGGCTCCCACAGGGTATGAATCTGCCAGCCTTGATGTATGTGGCTGGCACATAACCACTGTGCTATGGGCGTTGAGCCCAGCAGCATTTTCTTTTTGTGAAGAATTTACATTTGAAGATGAGATGAAAGGCCTTAGAGTTGCTTCTGGATGATTTGTTTTTTCTTTTTGAGACAGAGTCTCACTTTAGCCCTCAGTAGAGTACTGTGGCCTCATAGTTCACAGCAGCCTTAAATTCCTGGGCTCCAGTGATCCTCTTGCCTTAGCCTCCCAAGTAGCTGGGAGTACAGATGCATACCATAACTCCTGGCTAATTTTAGAGATGGGGTCTCACTCTAGCTCAGCTGGTCTTGAACTCCTGAGCTCAAGCAATCCACCTGCCTTGGCCTCCCAGAGTAGTAGGATTACAGGTATGAGCCACTGCACCTGGCCATCTTCTGGATGATTTTAATACAGAAGGTGAAAGTGCTTATGACCCTTATAACATGTTTTTTTCAGTAGAATAGAAATAGTTTATCTTGCCTTTTAAAAAAATACTTGGTTGCAGTTGATATTGTTGGTTATGGATTTTTTAAGTTTTGTAGATTTGAATGTGTTTATATGAAGATACGTGGATTTTGGTTTGGAGACCTATAATTATACATCTCAGGCATGTGAAAATGTGTAAATCTTCCCTTTTAGAAAGCATATTTAGTTTATAGCATATAAAGGTATGTCTGTAGACATCAATTGTCCTTTCTTTAGCTCTATGATAGCCATTGTTCTTTTTACCCTATCAAACTGCTGTTTGAAATTGTAATACAAAGTAACAGATGCTGTGAAATGAAAACCCTCTTCCTTGCTTGTGTTTCAGATGCGGCAGTGTAAAGGATGGCTCCTTAGTGGCCTGTGCGTTTTCTCCTGATGGAAACCTCTTTGTCACTGGCTCCTCATGTGGAGATTTAACAGTGTGGGATGATAAAATGAGGTGTCTGCATAGTGAAAAAGCGCATGATCTTGGAATTACCTGCTGTGATTTTTCTTCACAGCCAGTTTTAGGTTAGTTATTTCACTCTTTTAAGCACTTGAAATTCCTATTCATAGTTTGTATTGTATATAACTTTTATTCTTTTCCATCATTAGTAAAGTGAAGAGCCCTCCCAATTTATTCCTTTTAAGGGATTATCCTTTTCTCTTTTTTGATCAAAATGAAACATGAAGATATATGTGGGAAAATCACCTTCTTTAGTATATGCAGAGGGTTTTCAACTTTGTACAAAAGATTCACACTCTTTGCATATGGCAATTTAGAGAATTAAGACTGTTGGTTTTGCTGTGATTTTTAAAAAATACACTGTTGGTATTCAAATAGAAATATGAAATTAAAAAACTGGAAACAGATGCTACATTTTCTACTTAATAATAATCTTCCAAAAGCTAAATTTATAAAATAAGATGTTGGACAATACAATGAGTTTTTTAAAAAGAAGACAAAATCATCCTGAATAGATATATTCTCTTGGTTTTAAATACAGTAAATTAGAACATTAAAAAAAATTTTTTTTTTTAAATTTTTAGAGATAGGGTGAAAAACTTCCACTCTGTCACCCAGACTGGAAGTTTTCTCTTTTTCAATTTTCATTTCCTATGTTAAGATGAAAGTTCTGCTTTTGTCCCCTCCAGTCCTGTTTCCCAGACCAGTGCTGTTCATAGCAGTATAATGTGAACCATGTAGGTAAATTAAAAATTTTCTAGTAGTAGATGAAATTAATTTTAATAATATATTTTTACCCAATATGTCTGTGATATTTCAATAATGATAATCATTGAAAATTATTAGTTAAGGTACTTTACCCTTTTTTGTACTAAGTCTTTGAAATCTGATGTGTGCATTATCACACACTTCAGTTTGAACTGGCTGGAAGTCGAGTGTTCAGTCACTGCCTATTGGGTAGCACAGGTCCAGACAGTAGACAGGATGGCTTTGGCATTCTCCTATTTCAAATCTATCAATGGCTTATTGAAATACGATTAAGGTAAAATAAAATCTGAAAAGCCAAGCCTGGAAGTATTTTTGCATGCTCTGTTTCACCCTAATATCAATTCGCCCTTGGCCTCACTCATTCTTTTTTGCCTCACTGGCCACCTTTAATTCCTGGAATGTTTCTAAGATTTTCCAAGGTTCTTACATGTGGACCCTTCTCCTGGTTCCTTCACCTAGTTCACTCTTTCATCCTTTAAATTTAGCCTGAAAAAATACCACTTCAGATAAACTTCCCCCACTTTAAACACCCCCACCCCCTCCCCCGGAATCTGTATCATTCTGATACAGTGTTTATTAGCGTTTTCCTTGTAAGCTCCTTGTAGACAGGGCCTAGATCTGTTTTCATAGACCCTGGTACAGAGTGGGCCTTGAAATACAGACTGATGGGTGAGAGTCTTTTTAGTGGTTTGCTGAAGTAATAGATTTTCTTTTCATTAACACATTCTTTTATTAATTTAATTAAGATAATTCTTTTAATATATTGGTGTTGTTTAATTCTAGGAATACTTTGCAGCAAACAAGAACCATTTTTTTCCATTTCTGTGGTACCATTTCTACGTTGTATAGGCGCTCAGTGTATCTTTGAATTATATAAACATGGAGATTAGGTTTCTTTTTAGTTCTAAATGATCTAAAAATATATTTTTAATATTCATTAAAATTACAGTAAAACTATGGGCTTCTTTGTCCTGCCTTTAGAGAGATCAGAAGCTTATGGGGTTGGGAAAGGTTCACTAAACCAGTCAGATAGTTCTAGGTGAGATTCTCAAATAAATAATACCTACGTCCCTACCCTGCCTTTGGAGCATATTTTTTTTTTCTTTTTAAATTTTGTTATTTTTTATTATTAAATGATAGCTGTGCATGTTAATGCAATCATGGGGTACAGTGTGGTGTTTTCATATACAATTTGAAATATTTTCATCAAACTGGTTAACATAGCCTTTATGTCATTTTCTTAGTTATTTTGTTAAGACAATTATATTCTACTCTTAGATTCACTTGTACCCTTGTAAGATAAACCATAGAAGTGATCCCTCCAATCACCCTCCCTCCACCCATCCCCCCTCCTTTCTCCCTTCCCCATATTCTTAGGCTATAATTAGGTTATAGCTTTCATATGAAAGCCATAAATTAGTTTCATAATAGACCTGTGTACATTGAATACTTTTTCTTCCATTCTTGTGATACTTTGCTAAGAAGAACATTTTCCAGCTCAATCCATGTAAACATGAAGGACGTAAAGTCTCCATCTTTCTTTATGGCTATATAGTATTCCATGATGTATATATACCACAGTTTATTGATCCATTCAAGCATATTTTAGTATACATTTCTCTCAGTATAATTTTAATCTGTGCGCTTCCTTTAATTTGTATAATTCTTCTGTTGAAATAGATATTAACCTTATGTATAAATTCCCTGAAACAGATTGGTATGTGCTTTAAAAGTGATTTACAGGAATTTGTGGGACCAACTATATTTACTTAAAAATCAAAGTATATAATTTTAATTTCTTATTTAGTTTTATATTAATGTCTATAAATATGTATGACACTGACTTGTGACATTTTACTGAACTAAGGAAAAAGAATCTTGTTTATATCTGAGGATAAATGATCAGTTCTCTCCAGTTTTTTTTTTGTTGTTTGTTTTTTTTTATTAAATCATAGCTGTGTACATTAATGCAATCATTGGATACAATGTGCTGGTTTTATATACAGTTTGAAATGTTTTCATCAAACTAGTCAACATAGCCTTCACGGCATTTTCTTAGTTATTATGTTAAGACATGTATATTCTACACCAGTGAATTTCACGTGTACCCTTGTAAGATGCACCATAGGTGTGGTCCCACCTATTACTCCCCCTCCCCTCCTCTTCCTCTCCCCTTTTCCCTTCTTCTTGGGCTATAATTGGGTTATAACTTTCATAAGAAAGCTATAAATTGATTTCATAGTAAGACTGAGTACATCGGATACTTTTTTCCATTCTTGAGATACTTTGCTAAGAAGAATATGTTCCAGTTCCATCCATGTAAATATATAAGAGGTAAAGTCGCCATCTTTCTTTAAGACTGCATAATATTCCATGGTGTACATATATCACAATTTATTGACTCATTTGTGGGTCAAAGGGCACTTGGGCTTCTTCCATGACTTAGCAATTATGAATTGGGCTGCAGTAAACATTCTGGTACATATATCTTTGTTATAATGTGATTTTTGGTCTTCTGGATATATTCCTAGTAGAGGAATTGGATCGAATGGCAGGTCTATTTTTAGATCTCTAAGTGTTCTCCAAACATCTTTCCAAAAGGAATGTATTAGTTTGCATTCCCACCAGCTCTCTCCAGTTTTTACATGGAAAATCTTGAGGTAGGTTATTAATATAATTTAAATATTTTTCTTGAAGAATATGTGTACATGTTACATTTAGATATTATATTTCTCATATTATATTTAGATACTAAACATAGGCACATTTTAAACTCCACAATTTTCCATCATCTTAGCTGAACTGTTATTCAGAATTAACTTCAAAGGATCTATTTAGTCAAGAAATAGTGAAAAGAAATAGTTTTGCTAATCAGGCCTAATGCTTAAATACTTTATGCCCAGCTCTTTGTCCAGTAAAATGTTTTGCCTTAGAAAGACTTAGTGATTATCAGGAATTGCTTATATCCTTCCAAATCTCTCTTAGAAAGAATATATTTTGGGTGACTCTGTACTCATAAATAAAAGTGCTGTTGAATTGTGGAAGTCCCATGGAGTTAGAAAAACTTTCAATGAAATGGAAGTTAATTTGTTAATAAAGCATAAGTGTATAAATGCCATATACTGAGTATTTGGTAAACCAAATACTGTACTCTGATAAAACCAGAGTACAATTTTAATATGTGTGTTAAGTTCTTGTATTTTACAGTATGTAAGTGTCAAAACTACTTTTGGTGAAATGACATCTGTGATGTTATGTGGAATGTCTATAAAACTGAACGGATGACATCAATATTTACCTTGTCTACAATTATTTAGAAACTTAATCTAGTAGATATATAATGATATACTGAAATTACCTGAAGCATAAACTAGTGGGGGTTTGTAACACCATTTAACAGACTGCTTTCCCTAAATTTTCCTTGGTTTTGACCAAAAGGGCTGAATTGATGTTATTTTAGATTTCTATGATTCGAGCCTTCGTTATGATTAAAAATGGGTAAAAAAAAAATCCCGTTATTCCATGTGCCTTATAGAGTAAGCGTTTAAGAAATTGATATGTTCTAAAAACGTTGAGAATGATTAAGGATTTAGTATTTTTTAATTATAAATGACTTTTCCTCCTAATTTTTCCCATCAAGGCAAGTCTCGTAGACTCTAAAATTGAGTTGGAGGATACTCTGCTTAGTGGTTTAATATTGGTTCTTGTAGCCTCTAGTTATATTCATACTGGAAAGTAAATAAAAGGCATTTGATTTATTTTATTTTTTTGAGAGTCTCACTTTTGTCACCCTGGGTAGAGTGCCACAGTGTCATAGCTCACAGCAACCTCAAACTCTTGGCCTCATGCAATCCTCTTGCCTCAGCCTGCCAAGTAGTTAGGATTAAAGGTGCCCACCACAAGGCCTGGCCAGTTTTTCTTTCTTTTTTTTTTTTTT
>NW_003852493.1:6427419-6429842 GCF_000181295.1 Otolemur garnettii | reverse complement strand
CCACAACGCCTGGGTATTTTTTTTTTTTTTTGTAGTTGTCATTGTTTAGCAGGTCTGGGATGGGTTCAAACCCGCCAGCCCCCGTGCATGTGGCCTGAGCCCTAACCACTGAGCTACGGTCACCAAGCCTAGTTTTTCTATTTTTAGTAGAGATGGGGTCTCTTGCTTAGGCTGAAGTTCTGAGCTCCACCCACCTCAGCCTCCTGGAATGCTGGGATTCCAGGCATGAGCTACTGCACTCAGCCAAAAGACATTTTATTGTAGCAACTTCAGCACTAAAGTTAGAATCCTATAAAGTATTTTGTTTAAAATAATTTTTTAATTGGCATTTCACTAGATGATGTAAGTTAATTAATACTGTTTATGAATGTGGTTTAAATGAATAGAATTAACAAATCTCAATATCAGAAATTGAAAATTTGGGACTTTAAATGTTTTATTAATTCTTTGTATTATTTTAAACATATTTTTAGATGGAGAACAAAGCCTTCAGTTTTTTAGATTGGCGTCATGTGGTCAAGACTGCCAAGTCAAAATTTGGCTTGTTTCTTTTACCCACGTCTTAGGTATGTATGCAAGTAGTTCTCTCTAAAATTATTCTGGATTATATATATATATATATATTTTTTTTTTTTTTGAGACATTGTCTCACTAGGTAGCCCTCAGTAGAGTGCTATGTCGTCACAGCTCACAGCAACCTCAAACTCTTGGGCTTAAGCGATTCTTTTGCCTCAGCCTCCCAAGTAGCTGAGCATATAGTCGCCCACCACAATGCCCAGCTATTTTTTTTTTGTATCTGTCATTGTTTGGCAGGCACGGCCAGATTTGAACCCAACAGCCCCAGTGTATATGGCCAGCGCCTTAGCCACTGAGCTATAGGCGCCAAGCCTGGATAAAATTTTTATTTGATCTTTTTTTTTTTTTTTTTTTTTTGAGACAGGAGCCTCAAGCTGTCCCCCTGGGTAGAGTGCCATGGCATCTCAGCTCACACCAACCTCTAACTCCTGGGCTTAAGCAAGTCTTCTGCCTCTGCCTCCCAAGTAGCTGGGACCACAGGTGCCTGCCACGCCCGGCTATTTTTTTTTTTGGTTGTAGCCGTCCTTGTTTGGCGGGCCTGGGCTGGATTCGAACTCGCCACCTTGGGTGTACGTGGCTGGCGCCTTAGCCACTTGAGCCACAGGCGCTGAGCCTATTTGATCTTTTAACTCAAGGTATCCTGGATGTCTAAAAGTGATGATAAAAATATGTTTTAAGAAGCTTTTGATCAAAGGAATAACATGATTTAAAAATCAGGAGCTCAGCTGTGACCTCACCCTTGCTGCTCCCGTGCACGTTCTTGCTCACTGGAGGTGACCACTTTGCTCCTGGTTTTCATCTCCTTTGGTGGTTTGCAGTTTCTGTGAACATTGTTTATATTATAATATTTTTTAAATTTATTGTTTGTGCTTTTTGGCAGTACATGCATTCTTTCCTCATGCATTGTGCTATTCCCGCAGGTGACCCTTTCAGTTGCTGAGTGTATGTTCAGTTTTGGAATATAGCATTACTTACGTTTTTCTTGAATAATTTCTTCTTTACTCTCTTCTCTTTCTATAACTCCCATTACTGAGTGCTGTGTCTGTCTGTTTTCTCCACAATTATCTCTGTTGTTTCTACTTTATGGAAAAATTGCTCAGCTTTTTCTTTTAACTCTCTTTTAAATTTTTTATGTTATCAATCACATTTTCCAAGCTGATCATCCTCTTTTTTTTTTTTTTCCATAGTGTCTCAGACTGTCAGTTAGGAGTTTTTTGTTTTGTTTTTAAGTACCTTACTATTACCTGATAATCTTTTTTGTCCTTGGTTACCTTTTTTCTTAATATTTTATTTACATTTAAGAACTAGACAATATAGATGTTTAGAAGCTCTGTGCACATGGATGGTTTGTTATTGCTGGCTTCCGTTTAAGATGAGGAGGTGGGTAGTTGGCCTGTAAGGGGAGGGGTTAGGGACTTAGAGGTAGATGACCATGTGGCCTTAGAGCTCCCAGGGCAGTTATTAATATTATTTTCCTTAGGTTTTACTGGGGGATAAGCACCTGACTTTTGTGCAGCCTACTAAGGATGGGCTTGGGAGGGATTGGAGGGAGTTAGTGAATGTTCCATATCTAGACTTCCAGTTAATTTTTCTATTTTCAGGTCATTTTTGTGTCATGCTAATTTCCTTTTCCCTGTGTGTTGAGAATTCCAAGTAATGGAAGTGTTTCTAGGGTAGAATAACTTTCTTCTTGGCTACAGCCCCTGTGGTCTGTGGTCTGGCTGCTGTCTTGCTGGACTACCTCATCCTCTGCCTTCCCAAAATTGGTTTCAGTTCTGGTTTGCTGATGCTCCTTCCCTTTATACATTTATATTTTTATTCTTTTGTAGAATTTTTTTTTTTTTTTT
>NW_003852493.1:6398182-6427267 GCF_000181295.1 Otolemur garnettii | reverse complement strand
ACAACACCCTGCTATTTTTTGGTTGCAGCCATCGTTGTTTGGCGGGCCCGGGCTGGATTCGAACCCGCCACCTTGGGTGTATGTGGCTGGCACCTTAGCCACTTGAGCCACAGGCACTGAACCTCCTCTGTAGAATTTTAATGGGAACTGAAATTTTGTGGTCAGTTGGCCATCTTGATTCAGATGCCTTGGAATATTCTTTTTTTTTGAACCAGAGTCCCTCCCTATTCCCTGAGCAGAGTGTGATGGCATTGTAGCTCACTGCAACCTCAGACTCGGGTTGTGGGCATTCTGCTGCCTCAGCCTCCAGAAGCCACTGGGATTATAGGTGCTCACCATGGCACCAAGCTGCGGGGTTTGTTGTTGTTGTTGTTGTTAGCGAGTCAAGGTCTCACTTTCGCTCAGGCAGGTTTTGAACTCCTGAGTTCAAGTAATTCACCCTCCTCAACCTCCCATAATGCTGGAATTACAGGTGTGAGCCACCATGCTGGCTGTAATATTCTTACTACTTGTTTGTTACCTACTATGCTTTAGTTAAATCACATTTTTCTTCATAGTTATGCTAGTGTATAGAGAAGAATCTACTCCCAGCAAATAAATACATTCTTTTTTGGGTTTAAATTTAGTCATTTTTTTGCCTGTTTACATTTAGTAATTCTCTCAATGGATGATATCCTGGTAAGGTCAGAGCTCCTGTACTTCTCTGGTCTGTCCACCTCTTCCACTTGATTCTTTACCAGAATTCTGGTAAGCATCTATAGTCACTTGTGTGGATGTTCTAAATACACTCTGTCTTTAATAATTGTTCAGAAGTAAAGACTTTCATACATTGTTTTCTACAATGCCTCTTTAGAAAAAATGTAGCAGTTTAAACCTTTTTGTAAAGCATTTGTCATCATTTATACCTTATTTTAAATGTTTATTTATGGGGAGGAGTAGATAGACATAAAGGTCTTATGCTTTAGACTATAACCTATTCTTATGGTTGTTGGAAGTTTTAGAGTCTTCATTTGGTTTGCAATTTAATATTTTGTGTTGCTTGATTAATTGTGCCTACTTACTGATCTGTATATTCTCAGAATGAAAGCCCTTTTAAAGTTCCTCATTGTATTTCTAGCCTTAGCACAATGCCTTTAAAGCTCATATTTGCTCTCTCAGGTAAAAATTTGTTTCCTATTTTGAGCTTGAAACTTTTACCTGCTCTAATGACTTTAGTTTAAACACTTATCTTCATTAAAAGCCATTTAACATTTCAAAACAGATTTCACTATTTTCTGACATAGTTACAGATTTCACTTGTATATTTCCTTGTCTTCCCTTAACATCTTTTTTAAATTTAATTTTTAAGAATTATTTATTTAGGCTCGGCGCCTATGGCTCAGCCGGCTGAGGCGCCAGCCACCTACACCTAGGGTGGCGGGTTCGAGTCCCCAGCCCGGACCCGCCAAACAACAATGACGGCTGCAACCAAAAAATAGCCGGGCGTTGTGGCGGGCGCCTGTGGTCCCAGCTGCTTGGGAGGCGGAGGCAGGAGACTCACTTCAGCCCAGGAGTTGGAGGTTGCTGTGAGCTGTAATGCCATGGCACTCTGCCCAGGGGGACAGCTTGAGGCTCTGTCTCAAAAAAAAAAAAAGAATTATTTATTTATTTTTGAGAAAGATTCTCATTCTGTCACATAGGCTGGAGTGCCATGGGTTATCATAGTTCACTAAAACCTCACTGTTCTGGGCATAAGCAATAATCCTGCTGCCTCCGCCTTCCAAGTAGCTGGAACTGCAGGCCCATGCCACCATGCCTGGCTGATTTTTCTGTTTTGGTAGAGCTGGAGTCTCAGTCTTGCTTGGGCTGGTCTTGAATTCCTCCCTCAAGTGATCCTCCCACCTCAGCCTCCCAGAATGTTAGGATTCAGGTGTGAGCCACTGTACTTTGCCTTAAATTTACTTTTAATTTCAAATACAAAGTTTATTTTTTTGAGACAGAGTCTCACTTTGTTGCCCTTGGTGAGTGCTGTGGTGTCACAGCTCACAGGCAACCTCAAACTCTTGGGTTTAAGCAATTCTCTTGCCTCAGCCTACCAAGTAGCTGTACTACAGGCCCCCACCACAACACCAGGCTTATTTCACTTAACATAATGGCATCCATTTCCATCCATGTGTGAGTGACAGGATTTCATCTTTTTTTGTGAGACGAGTCTCACTATTTCACCCTTGGTAGAGTGCCATAGTATCACAGCTCACAGCAACCTCCAGCTCTTGGGCTTACACGATTCTCTTGCCTCAGCCTCCTGAGTAGCTGAGACTACAGGTGCCTGCCACAATCCCTGGCTATGTTTTGGTTGCAGTTGTCATTGTTTAGCTGGCCCAGGCTGGGTTCAAACCCTCCAGCCTGTGTATGTGGCTGGTGCCATAACCACTATGCTACAGCTGCTGAGCCACGATTTCAGCTTTTATTATGGTTGAGTAGGATTCCATCCTGCATATTTAACATACTACATTTTCTTTATTCATTGTTTTTGGCTGCATAGGTTGAGTCCATATTTTGTGAATAGGGTTGCTGTAAACATGGGGGTGGTGAATGTCTTTTCTCAAGAAGACACAGTAGGGCTTATTTTCAGGGGATGTCTTCCTCTCTACGCCGAAATGCATGCCCTGGCTGTGCAGATACGTTGTGTAGCCACGCCCATCACTAGATCTTATTATTGGGGTAGGGTTTATATTTAACAAATGCAAAGCCCTGCTAGGGCTTATTTTTTTTGGCAGGTCTTATTTTCGGGGAAACACGGTATTTCCCGTAGTGGCAGGTCTAGTTCACATTCCCATGAACAATGTATAAGTTTTCCCTTCTCTGGGGCAGTGCCTGTTGCTCAAAGGAGTAGGGAGCCGGCCCCATATGCCAGAGGTGGCGGGTTCAAACTCAGCCCCAGCCGAAAACTGCAAAAACCAAAATAATAATAAAACAATATATTAAAAAAAAATTCCCTTCTCTGAATCTTCCCCAGCTGTGTTAGTCCATTTTGTATTGCTATATAGCAAATACCTGAAGCTGGGTAATTTATAAAGAAAAGAAGTTTATTTGCCTCACAGTTCTGCAAACAGTACAAAAAGCATCACATCAGTATCTCTGAGGATTTCAGAGCACTTCCAGTCCAGGTGTGTCACGTGACGAGAGAAAGAGAGAAAAGCAAGAGGTGGGGGTGTCAGGCTCCTTTCAACAACCAGCTCTTGCATGAACTAAGAGAACTCATTGTTGAGGGGAGGGCACCAAGCCATTCCTGAGGGATCTACCCTTATGACCCACAAACCTCCCACCAGGCCCCACATTCAACACTGAGGGTCAAATTTCAATCGGAGATTGGGGGGCCAAACAGCCAAACCATATCTCCAGCGTTTGTTATTTATCTTAGAAACAGGATGTTTCTGTGTTGCTGGGGCTACAGTACAGTGGTGTTGTCATAAATCAAACTCCTGGGCTGCAGTGATCCTCATGCCTTAGTCTCCCAAGTAGCCGGGACTACAGGTGTGTGCCACCACACCCAGCCTACTTTTTGTCTTGTTTTTTTTGTTTTTGAGACAAGAGTCTCATTCTGTTGCTTTAGGCTAGAGTATTGTGGCATTGTAGCTTACAGCAACCTCAAAGTCCTGTGCTCAAGTGATCCTCTTGAGTAGCTGGGACTACAGGAGCCTGCCACAACATCAGGCTAGTTTTTCTATTTTTGGTAGAGACAGGGTCTCTCTCTTTTGTTTCTTTCTTTTTTTTTTTTTTTTTTGCAGTTTCTTGGCCAGGGCCGGGTTTGAACCCACCAGCTCCGATATATGGGGCCAGTGCCCCACTCCTTTGAGCCATAGGTACCGCCCCTCTTTCTTTCTTTCTTTTTTAAATTTTTAATTAAAATCTTAACTGTACATTAATGGGGTGCAATGTGATGATTTAATATACAATGTGGAATGCTTAAAATGATTAGCATATCCATCAGCTCACTTATTTTTTGTGGTAAGACATTTAAAATTTACTCTTAGTTATTTTGAAATATACCCTTGCATTTTGCACATTAGGGGAGATCCCACCAAATGCCCTACCTCATTCCCCTCCCCTCACTCCTCTTCCCTCGCTCTTGCTAGACTCTATTTGTGTTTTTTCATTTGTATGACTGTGTGTTTATATATTAGTTTCCTAATAGTATTGAGTACATGGGATACTTTTTTCTCCAGTCTTGAGATACTTTACTAAGAAGAATATGTTCCAACTCCATCCAGGTAAACATAAAAGATGTAAAGTCTCCATCTTTTTGTGGCTGAATAGTATTCCATGATATACATATGCCACAATTTGTCAATCCATTCATGGGTCGATGGCCATTTGGGTTGCTTTCATGACTTGGCAATTATGAATTGGGCTGCAGTAAACATTCTGGTGCAAATGTCTTTGTGGCAAAATGATTTTTGTTCTTCTGGGTAGATAGCAGAAGTTTCTTCTGGAAAGTCAACTTTTAGTTCTTTGAGGATTTATTGTAGTTTGCAATCATACCTTACCTCATGGCGGTTTTGATTTATATTTCTCTGATGATTGGTGATGTTTAGAATTTTTTCACTTATTTATTGGCCATCTATATGTTGGCCAGTAATGTCTATTGAAATTATTTGCCCATTTTTAATTGGATATTGGATTTGTTTTTTACTTCTGAGATGTTTGAGTTCCTTATATATTACAGATTTTTTTTTTTGCTGTGCAGTGCTTTTTAATTTGATTGAATCCCACTTTTTTTTTTTTTTTTTCAGACAGAGTCTCAAGCTGTCACCCTGGGTAGAGTGCTGTAGCATCATAGCTCACAGCAACCTCAAACTCTTGGGCTTAAGCGCTTCTCTTGCCTCAGCCTCCCAAGTAGCTGGTAGCTGGGACTATAGGCGCCTGCAACAATGCCCGGCTATTTTTTGGTTGTAGTTGTCATTGTTGTTCAGCGGGCCCAGACTGGATTTGAACCCACCAGCTCTGTTGTATGTGGCTGGCGCCCTAGCCACTGAGCTACAGGCGCCAAGCCCACTTGTTAATTTTTTTTTTTATTGTCTATGCTCTTGAGGTCTTAACCATAAAATCTTTTCTGAGACCAATGTTCTAAAGCATTTCCTCTGTTTTATTTTTCTGTCATTCTGAGGCTTTTATATTTTTTAAGTGCTTTGCTTATTTAGTTATTTATTTCAGATTAACGTGTGGGTACAAATGATTAGGTTACATTGTTTGCATTTGTTAGGTAAAGTCCAAGTCGTGGTTGAGCCTTTTACCCAAGAGGTGCCATATACTCCTACATTGTACCCTTAGGTGAGAGCTTACTAAGCCTGTTCCCTCCTCCTCCTCCTCCTTTCTCACCTCTTCCGCCTTTTCTTCTTCCTCCCTCCTCTTCCCTATTCCTCCCCTACTTGAATTTTTCTCTGTTTTCTAGTAGTTCACTTCAGGTCTGTGATCATTTTCAGTTGAATTTTGTATAGGATGAGGTGGGAATCTAGCTTTATTCTTCTGCATGCGGATATCCATTTTCCCCAGCACCATTTTTTGAAGGGACTGTCCTTTCCCGAGTGAGTCTTCTTGGTATCTTTGTCAAAAATCATTTGACTGTAGTTATGTGGATTAATTTCTGGATTATCTGTTCTGTTCCTTTTATTTATGTGTCTGTTTTTATGCCAGTACCGAGCTATTTTGGCTGCCACAGCTTTGTTACATACATTTTGAGGTCTGATAGTGCAGTACATGGGTCACTACAGAAGTTTTGAGACAGACTGTGTCATTATTTCACTGCCAAAAAATAGTAGGCAGCCAGCCTCCTTTCTGATTCACCTGTGCAAGTGTCAATTTGCTGGGCTTATCAGTGCTGCTGGGAGGGCTTCATTTGTTTCTGTCCATGTGGATTTTACCTTTCTTGATATTTGTGTATCTCAAAACTTTCATGATGACCCACATACCTAAAGCTTTGTTTTTCTTGCTCAGGATTGCTTTAGCTCTTCTGGGTCTTTTGTGGTTCTAATCAAATTTTAGGGTTTTTTTTTTTCTGGTTGTATGAAGAATATCATTGGTATTTTGATAGGGATTACACGGAATCTGTAGATTTCTTTTGGTAGTATTGTCATTTAATTCTTCTGATCCACGAGCATGGGATGTCTTTCCATTTTATCCTCTTTGATTTCTTTCATCAGTGTTTTGTTTTTTCCCCCCAGAGGTCTTTTACTTCCTTGACTGAATTAATTGCTAGGGTTTTTTGTTATAGCTATTGTAAATGGGATTGGCTGCCTTGATTTCCTTCTCAGCTAGTTTGTTGTTCCTGTGTAGAAATGCTATTTTTCTATGTTGATTTTTGTATCCTGCATTTTACTAAATTCATTTATCAGTTCTAGGAGTTTTTTTGTGCACTCCCCATCCCAACTTCTTAATAATTGCTTTTATTGGTTGTCACCAAACTATATTGAATTCCTTCCATTTGTTAGGTAGCTAGCTGGATATGAGCAGGGCAGAGGACGGATGCAGTTAGGTTAATTTGGATGGGTCTAGTTCAGGCTGACCTGGGCTATTTTGGGGATGAAGTTGATTAAGATCGTGCATGTAGGTTTTTTTAAGACCTTGCTGGTGGTTTGTTTCCAAGACATTGCAGGTGGGCTATTTTGAGAACAGAGTTAATTAAGACCCTGGGAGATTTCTGAGAAGCACTGATACTCAAATTTGTGTGTAAAACCCAGAACTGCACTTCCCACGGTGCCTGAGGTCACTAAGGCTAGGGCCTGGCCTGCTGTGCAGGTTGTTAAAATAAACTTTTCCTTCCTTGCTAAAACTTTATTTGCTGTCTGTAATTATTTAGGTGACTACCTTGAGCCACCCTGCTGCTTTAATAGGGTTTAACTTAAAAATACTTATGATAGGGTGACGCCTGTGGCTCAGTGAGTAGGGCATCAGCCCCATATACTGAGGGTGGCAGGTTCAAACCCTGCCCCTACTGAACTGCAACCAAAAAATAGCTGGGCATTGTGGCAGGCGCCTGTAGTCCCAGCTACTTGGGAGGTTGAGGCAAGAGAATCTCCTAAGCTAGGGGTCCTCAAACTCTTTTTTTTTTTTTTTTTTTTTGAGACAGAGCCTCAAGCTGTCCCCCTGGGTAGAGTGCCGTGGCATTACAGCTCACAGCAACCTCCAACTCCTGGGCTGAAGCGAGTCTCCTGCCTCCGCCTCCCAAGTAGCTGGGACCACAGGCGCCCGCCACAACGCCCGGCTATTTTTTGGTTGCAGCCATCATTGTTGTTTGGCGGGTCCGGGCTGGGGATTCGAACCCGCCACCTTAGGTGTACGTGGCTGGCGCCTTAGCCGGTTGAGCTATAGGCGCCGAGCCCTCAAACTCTTTAAACAGGGCGCCAGTTCACTGTCCCTCAGACCATTGGAGGGCCAGACTGTGGGCCCCAGGACTAGTCGGCTGCTAAGCAGGACAGGCAGCAGCATCAAAAACACATGGTGGCCTGGATAAATGTCCTAGGCGGGCTGCATGTGGCCCACTGTCCGTAGTTTCAGGATGCCTGGCCTAATCCCAGGAGTTGGAGGTTGCTGTGCGCTGTGATGTCACGGTACTCTACCAAGGGTGATAATGTGAGACTCTCTCTCTACAAAAAAAAAAAAAAATACTTATGATATTTATTTTCAGTAGTTCTAGAAAGTATAACAAGAATTTTAGTAATCATAACTTTATAGGAGTGTTATAAAGATGTATTGGAATTACAAGATGTATAAATTACTGTTTATTATTATTTTATTATTATTTTTTTTTTGTAAAGGCAGAGTCTTACATTATTGCCCTCAGTAGAATGCTTTGGCATCATAGCTCACAGCATCCTCCAACTCCTGGGCTTAGGCGATTCTCTTGCCTCAGTCTCCTGAGTAGCTGGGGCTACAGGTGCTCACCACAACGCCCGGCTATTTTTTTTGTTGCAGTTCTGCCAGGACTGGGTTTGAACCCACCACTCTCAGTAGATGGGGCCAGCGCCCTACTCACTGAGCCACCGGCACCACCCTGTTTATTTATTTCTGAGACAGAGTCTCAAAAATAGTAGTCTTGTGGCATCATAGCTCAAGGCAACCTCACATTCTTTGGCTTGAGCAATCCTCTTGCCTCAGCCTCCCAAGTAGCTGGGACTGCAGAAATGCACCACTAAGCCTGGCTAGTTTTTCTATTTTTGATAGAGGTGGGGTTTTGCTCTGGCTCAGACTGGTCTCAAACTCCTGAGCTCAGGGGATTCACCAGCCTTGGCCTCCCAGAGTGCTAGGATTACAGATGATTGAGCCACTGTACCCAGCCTGATTATTTTTATTTAAAGAATGAGAGTATACTTTTTTGATGTTAAGTTTTTAAAAATCACTTTTTTTAGTCTTTTGGACAATTGCATATTTTCCTTTTATCAGACACGCTAAAATTATTATATAGTTACATTTAAACTAAAAGATACTAAAAATATTTTATTAGTAATCAAATTGCCTCATCTAGCCTGTGCTTAAACACATTTTTAAAATCCATTACTGAATTTTTGAACCACTTAAACATATTGTATTTCAGTTATTTGCTTATATGTATAGATACCTGCAGGAGGATTTTAAATTTTAATTTTTTTTTTATTTTTGTATCCTTTAGGCTTTCAAAGATTATTGAATAAATAAGTGGAATTAGTGGGAGGATTTGGGGGGATTTTTTGTTTCTTTGTTTTTTGTTTTGGAGATGGAGTCTCTCTCTGTCACCTGGGTCGAGCACAGTGTCCTTATCACAGCTCACTAAAACTTGCAACTCCAGGGCTCAAGTGATTCTCCTGTCTTAGCCTCCCAGGTAGCTGGGACTATAGCCATGCACCACTATGCCCAGCTAATTTTCCTATTTTTTTGTACAGACAGAGGCCTCATTCTTGCTCAGATTGGGCTCAAACTCCTGGCATCAAGCAATCCTCCTGCCTCGGTCTCCTAGGATGCAAGGATTATAGGCATGAGCCACCAAGCCCAGCTGAAAATTGTTCACTTAAAAATAAATTCTAGGCTCGGCGCCTATGGCTCAAGTGGCTAAGGCGCCAGCCACGTACACCCAAGGTGGTGGGTTCGAATCCAGCCAGGCCCACCAAACAACAATGACGGCTACAACCAAAAAATACCCAGGTGTTGTGGCAGGCGCCTGTAGTGCCAGCTACTTGGGAGGCTGAGGCAGGAGACTCGCTTGAGCCCAGGAGTTGGAGGTTGCTGTGAGCTGTGATGCCATGGCACTGTACCCAGGGGGGACAGCTTGAGGCTCCTGTCTCAAAAAAAAAAAAAAAAAATTCTAAGCATGGTCAGCTTGCTAATTTTCTACCTTGTTATTTGCAGGTTTTGAATTAAAATATAAAAGTGCGCTGAGTGGGCACTCTGCTCCTGTTCTGGCTTGTGCTTTTTCCCATGATGGGCAGATGCTAGTTTCGGGGTAAGCTATTTAATTTTCTTAAGCCGTTTCGATATGAAATAGAACAGATAAACAGAAAAGTACATAAAGCGTAAAAGAACAGCTTGATGAATTATTATGATGTAACCACTCTTCAGGTCAAAATGGAACATGGCTGGTCCTGCTCTGGAACCCCTTCCCTCCTTTCCAAGCTCCCCTCTAATGATAATACCTCGAGTGAGTGTCATATGCAGTAGTGCTTTTTTCTTTTAAACTGACTGAAATTGTACAGCATGAATTATTTTGTGTCTGGCTTCCTTTACCCAACATTACACTTGTCACCTTAATTCATATTACTGTATGTGATTTGTTGGTTTTCACTGCTGTGTAATCCATTGCATGGATATACCGTAATATCCATTTTAATGTTGATACGGGAACACAGATTGTTTCCGGTTAAGGAGCATTACAGTAATAATTCTATGAAAATAGCACATCTCCTGGTGCACATATTTATGCATTTCTGAAGGATCAGTACCCAGGAATGGTGTTTTTGGGTCACAGCATATTTCTATTTTCAACTTTGGCAGATAACATCAAATTGTTCCAAAAGGTGGAACAATTAATGCTCCTTCCTATAGCAGTGCTGTTTTGTATCCTAGCCTGTACTTAGTATTGTGGGTCTTTTAATTTGTAGCCATTCTGGGTATGTAATGTTACCTTACTGTGGTTCTAATTTGTGTTTCCCTAAAAGAGAGGTTGGAACCTTATTAGAAGTTTATTGTCCGCAGGTATTTATTTCTCTCATGTGAAGTGCCTGTTCATGTCTCCTGCCCATTTTTCTTATGGCTAATCTTTTTCTATTGATTTGTTGTTCATATTTGAATTTTTGTATTTGAATCATTTGTTGGTTGTATGAGTTGCAAATATCTTTTCTTGCTCCATGGAATTGCCTTTTCACAGTTTATAATTTTAATGTTCTCAGTTTCTGTATGTTGCTTTCCCCCCGTTTGTTTGTTTTTTATTTCAGGTTATTATGAGGGTACAAATGATTAGGTTATAATGTTTGCAGGTTTCTTTGTTTTGAGGTCATGAAGATATTTTCCTATATGATCTTCTAACACCTTCGTTGTTTTGCCTTTTACAAATTGACGAGCGTGTCTGACATGAAGTAGGAATCCAGTTTCATTTCTTTCCTTATGGCTATCCACTTGTCCTAGGACCATTTAATGAAAAGACCAACTTTTCTCCACCGTTTTGTTAGGCTCCTTTGTCGGAAATCGCTGACCATACACATGTGGGTCTGTTTCTCAGCCTGCTACTCTGTTCTGTGTTGCTGTTTATCTGTCCTTGCTCTAATACCATCTGTATTCCCAAGGTTTTATAGGTATTTCGGCTATTCTTGGCTCTTGACACTTTCTTACAAGTTTTAGAATCACCTGTCTGGTTGCCCCAACTCTTATCTTCACACACACAGACCTCTTTGGATTTTGATTGGGATTTGTAGAGTCTGATAAATTGGGGGAGAATTGACATCTTTTGATACTGGGTCTTTTATTCTGTGAATATTGCATTATTTCTGCATTTGTTTTTTAATTCCAGTAATTCTATGTAGAGGTCTTGTTCATCTCTTAGTAGACTTGTTTCCAGGCACTTAATTTTTTTGTTGTTGCAATTATAAAAGATGTGGCCAATATAAGGAAATACATGTGGAAAGAAAATGGATTCACCTATACAGTTTCTTATTTTGACTTTCCATGTATAAAATCATATCATTTGTGGATAATGGTGCTTTTGTTCCTTTTAAAATCCTTACACCTTTGATATCTTTTATGCCTTATTGAATCGGCTAATACTACCAGAATAATGGAGACCTGATAATGGGCCTCATTAGTTGATTCTTCATTGCAGAAGGAAAGCTTTCACTATTAAATATCGTCATTGTAGGTTTGGGGAGATAAGCTTTATTAGCTCTCTTTTCCTTCTAGTTTGTGAGAGTTTTTGGTTGCATTTTAATCATGAAAGAGTGTTTGTTGTATTTCATTGGATGATTTCTCCTGCATTTTTTTTTTATTTTTTTGAGAAAGTCTGTGTTGCTCAAGTTAGAGTGCTTTGGCATCAGCCTAGCTCACAGCAACCTCAAACGCGTGGGTTCAAGGAAACCACCTGCTTCACCCTCTTGAGTAGCTGGGACTTGGCTGCCCACCACAACACCCAGCTAGTTTTCTTAATTTTTTTAGTACAGATGGGAGTTTCCCTCTTGGTCAGGCTGGTGTCAAACTCCTGAGCTCAAGTGACCCTCCTGCTTGGCCTCCCATAGTGCTAGGATTATAGGCATGAGCCATTATGCTTTTTGTGCTTGGCCTTTCTGACATCTTCGGAGATATTTTTTTCCCTCTGTTAGTAGGGTGAATTACATTGATTTTCAAATGTTAAACCACTCTTGCTTTGTTGGAACAAACACTCACTTTTTTTTTTAAGACAGTTTCATTTACTCTTATTGCCCTTAGTAGAGTCCTGTGGCATCATAGCTCACAGCAACCTCAAGCTCTTGGGCTCAAGCAATCCTCTTGTCTCAGTTTTTCTATTTTTAGTAGAGATAGGGTCTCGTTCTTGATCAGGCTGGTATCAAACTCCTGAGCTCAAGCAATCCACCCACCTCAGCCTCCCAGAGTCTTAGGATTAACACAGTGAGCGTGTGCCCAGCTAACACAACATATTGTTTTTGTGAACTGCCGTAGAGAAGGTAGTTTCATTCTAACTGTTGTTCCTTTGGATATAATTCATATTATTTTCCTCTGGTTGCTCATGAAATTTTCTGTTTGTGGTTACCTTATAAGGTACCTTCTTTGATGTAAAAGGTACCTTACTTTGTTACTTTTATGTACTTACATATGAGTTTCGTTTCTTTTCTTTTTTTTTGAGACAGCCTCAAGCTGTCCCACTGGGTAGAGTGCTATGGCATCACAGCTCACAGCAACCTCCAACTCCAGGGCTCAAGTGAGTCTCCTGCCACCACCTCCCAAGTAGCTGGGACCACAGGCGCCCACCACAATGCCCGGCTATTTTTTTTGGTTGCAGCCATCATTGTTGTTGGGCGGGTCCGGGCTGGATTCGAACCTGCCACCCTAGGTGTATGTGGCTGGCACCTTAGCCACTTGAGCCACGAGTTTCTTTTCTTTTCTTTTCTTTTTTTTTTAGACAGAGTCTCACCTTGTCACCCTCGGTAGAGTGCCATGGTGTCTCACAGCAACCTCAAACTCTTGGGCCCAAGTGATTCTCTTGCCTCAGCCTCCTAAGTAGCTGGGACTACAGATGTGCATCATAGCACCCAGCTACCTTTCCACTGCAGTTGTCTTTGTTGTTTAGTAGGCCTGGGCCAGGTTTGAACCCGCCAGACCCCGTGTATGTGGCTGGCGCCCTAACCACTGAGCTATGAGTGCCGAGCCACACTGAGCTTCTTAAATCTGTGAAATGATGTTCTATCAGTTTGGGGACATTTTTATTCGTTATCTCTTTATTGCCTCTGTCCCTTTCCTCCTCTAATTCTGGGACTCCAATTAAATACAAGTTATACATTCTCACTCTAAGCTTTGCCTCTTATTTTCACTTTTATATGTTTACTCTGTTTCTGGTGCTTTATTCTGAATGGTGTCCACTTTACTAACTTTCTATTTAGCTAATGTGTTATTAAACTTATGCATTGAGTTCGAAATTTTGCTTGTGTTTTGGTATTAGAATTTCTATTTGGCTGTCTTTTTCAAGTCCCCTGTCACCTTGTATGATTTCCAAGTTCTCTGTTGAGCTTTTCAATCTTGGCTTTTACTTTTCAAAGCTCAATTCTATGTGTCATTGGTTTGGGATACAATAGCATGATTCACTTTTCATTTGAATGCTTTTGTGTGTTTTCTCCTTCTTGCCACTAGATTTTCTAAAACTTTCCTATCTGATCCAGCCCTTCCACGTTCAGGGCTCTTCACAGCAGCTTTCACTCCGGCCAAGACATTTAGGCTCCTGACCTCTGCTTGAAACGTCTGGGCTAATAGCCTGATGGTTCTTTCCTCCATATGCTCTGATTCTTGTCAAACAGCCAAATATTTAGTTACATTGCTGCTGTTTAAATGCGGCTCTTTCATCTCAAAAGATTGATATTGTTTATCATCAGAAAGCATTTATATAATTCTCTTTGACCTAGAATTTAAATCAGTGGAAAATTCAAGCAAATCAAATTGGATTTCCTCCTCTTGTTTTAGGGAGATAAGTTAATTGACAAAATGATTATATGAGATTCAACAAGTATTTATGGTTCTCTTATGTGCCAAGCTGTCTGCCAGTTGCAATACAGAGGAAGTATGGAAGGATAAGACACTGTGCTCTTGAAGGCATTTTAAGTCTCTTTCCTGGTAGCTGATGCACAGGGTGATAAAGTAGTAACACTGCAAGATCCTGACATATCCTTAGTCTCTAAACCATGGAAGAAGAGTGAAGTGATACTCAGTATTATTTTGTGTTGTTCATTTTATAGCATTGTAATTCTTTGTCAGTTTGTATATATGTGACTCTTAGGTAACTACATTGTATTATATTAACTGGAGTATATTGTTTCCTAATGATTCTGGATAGATGGAAGGTCACATTGTTAAGTGCTTTTGGATATTCAGTGTTGCTGAAGTTCAGATTTGAATATTTTTATGAATATTTTTAGTTTATTTGAATAAACATACAGGCAAATGAATGAGCTAGAAATGTAACTTGGTGAAATATAAACACTTAGTTTTTTAGATGAATTGACAGACATGTTTAAACCATACTTAGTGAGTGGATAGATAAGAGCACATTAATTAGTTAATGAATGGAGTCCACTAAAATCACTGGTAAGATAGATGGGGTACATATATGAAAGAGGGTGACAGTGGGAAAAAAGTGAGTAGGATAAAATATGGAAATACATACGTGGATATAAATAGCTAGCTAGGAAAAGTGAACAACAGAGTGCAAATGTACGTCGGAGGGAAAGTGGATAGTAGATGGTGTGGCCGCGTACACGGCAGCATAGAGTTTATACGCAGATACGGGAGGACTGGAGGACAGAAAAGGCACTCAAAGAGGCAGGAATTCTTGAGTAGATTAAAATGTGTGATAAACATAAAAGGGAATAAAGGGAAAGAAAGCCAGAAAAATAGGTTGTAAAGATGATAGAAGACCTAGGATGTTGTTAGAACTTGTTTTAACTTTATATGGCAAATTTAGAGAACTACGGAAATGTTTAAAGCACCTCTGACTTGCTAGGCCTGCCTGTTGATGATGGGTGCTAATGAGGAGGAAGGAACTCATCATGTAGGTCAGTGGATCTCACTTTTTGGTCTTAAGATTCCTTAACACTTTGAACTTGTCAGTTATTTTAAAAAAGTAAGAATATCCCTTAACATGATTAAAAGTTACTGAGGAAACAAAAAACTTAATTTTGGCTTGATGCCCATAGCACAGTGGTTACAGTGCCGGCCACATACACTGAGGCTGGTGGGTTTGAACCTGGCCTGGGCCAGCTAAACAACAATGACAACTGCAACAAAAAATAGCTGGGCATTCTGGTGGGCCCCTGTAGTTCCAGCTACTTGGGAGGCTGAGGCAAGAGGATTGCTTGAGCTCAAGAGTTTGAGGTTGCTGTGAACTACGATGCCACAGCACTCTACCCAGGGTGACAGAGTGTCTCAAAAAAATAAAATAAATAAAATGCCTTTTATTTGCTTACTGTGGCGCTCTACCCAGGGCAGCATAGTGAGATTCTGTCTCAAAAAAAAAAAAAAAGTTATTGAGGACTGTAAAGAGCCTTTGTATATGTGGATTATATCTATCACTATTTATAATATCACAAAATAAAACTGAGAAAATACTAATGTATTTTAAAATTAATTTTAAAAAATAAACTTACTGCATATTAACTTTTTTAAAAGGAAAAATCAGACAGCACCTGTGGCTCAAGGAGTGGGGCGCTGGCCCCATATGCCGGAAGTGGTGGGTTCAAACCTGGCCCCGGCCAAAAACTGCAAAAGAAAGGAAAAATCAAAAATAGAAGAGTGGCATTGTCTTACATCTTTTAGGATCTTTTCAGTGTTTGGCAGGGCAGAATTCACCTGGTTTTCATGTCTGCTCAAATTCCACTGGCCCCAGAGCTGTGATGGCATCTCACGTCATGTAGCAAAGCTCATAGGAGGTTTTTTCCCTTCATCTTTCTCCACATCTCTGATAACTTTCCTCTGCTCCCTCAGCAGAATTTTTCTTTTATTTGACCCTACTTGTCTTGATCCAAGTGGATAAAACAGGCATTGTATGTACGGGGCTTCTATTCAAGAAGGGTCAGTCAGAGCCAGTTAGTCGCGTCAACTGCCCAGAGTCCACGGCCGAAGATCCTGCAGCAGCCAAGCGGCCGTGGCCTACCACAGCTTCCTGGTGGAGCTCATCAGCTGCCACACCTGGAACAAGGACCGCACCCAAATTGCCATCTGCCCAAACAACCATGAGGTGCACATCTATGAGAAGAGTGGGACCAAGTGGACCAAGGTGCATGAGCTCAAGGAGCACAATGGGCAGGTGACAGGCATCGACTGGGCTCCTGAGAGTAACCGCATCACAACCTGCGGCACAGATCGCAACGCCTACGTGTGGACACTGAAGGGCTGCACATGGAAGCCAGCCCTGGTCATCCTGCAGATTAACCAGGCTGCCCGCTGTGGGCAGTGGCTCCTGTGTTATCTCCATCCGTTATTCTGAGCAGGAGAATGACTGGTGGGTGTGCAAGCACATCAAGAAGCCCATCTGCTCCACTGTTCTCAGCCTGGACTGGCACCCCAACAACGTGCTCCTGGCTGCAGGCTCCTGTGATTTCAAGTGCTGGATCTTCTCATCCTACATCAAGGAGGTGGAGGAGAGGCCGGCATCCACACCCTGGGGCTCCAAGATGCCCTTTGGGGAGCTGATGTTTGAATCCAGCAGTAGCTGTGGCTGGGTGCATGGCGTCTGCTTCTCAGTTAGCAGGAGCTGTGAGGTCTGGGTCAGTCATGACAGCACTGTGTGCCTGGCTGATGCTGACAAGAAGATGGCCATTGCAACCCTGACCTCTGAAACGCTGCCGCTGCTGGCACTGACCTTCATCACAGAAAACAGCCTGGTGGCAGTGGGCCACAACTGCTTCCCAGTGCTCTTTACCTATGATAGCACAGCAGGGACACTGAGCTTCAGTGGGCAGCTGGACATGCCCAAGCAGAGCTCTCAGCAGGGCTTGACGGCCCATGAACGCTTCTAGAACCTAGACAAGAAGGCGAGCTCGGAGGGTGGCGCGTCCTCAGGCGCTGGCCTCAACTCACTGCACGAGAACAGCATCAGCCAGATCTCTATGCTCAGTGGGGCAGGGCCACTGGCATGGGTGGGGGTAGAGCATCTGGGATATGAAGAGCTTGGAGTCAGCCTTGAAGGACCTCAAGATCAAATGACCCATGAGGAGTATGTTGCCTTCATCCCAGCTGCTGGGGAAGTGGGGAGAGGGGAGCAGGGAGATTAGGGTCGCTTTGCTGAATGTTTCTAGGGTACTAGTATGGGTCACTCACTATAGGGGCTGCTTCTCAAAAGGGAAGGAGACAGGCCTCAAGCAGGGGCATTGCAGATATCTTACCTAGTCAAGGAACATGTGCCTTTTTCTTAAATGCTTTCATTTGTTGTAAAAAATATCCTCAGAGCACTATGCTGGTCATGAATTGCTTCAAACATGGAGGTAATAAAAATGCAGTGGTGGAAAAAAGAAAGAGTCTTTATAACTCAGATAGAAGCTGCCTCTTTTCCATAAACTTTTTGTAGTTTGAATTCCTTGGAAACTAGGTCTTAAAATGCCCATGATTGTTAAGAGTTGTAAAAACTTAATAACTAGCGCCTTCTTTTCTTCTTCTTGAGTTGAAAACCAGTCAGAGAGCAATAGAGGACAGATAAACTGATAGAGTGTTCCCTCTCTCCCTGGCAAGATGTGGGATGCTTGTTTATATTTTACCTGTTTTGTAAATGCATGAAGGTTTTATTGTCATGACTCAGGAGTGGCCTTAATGAACAACCTCTCTTGCTCAGTAATGACTAGCAGAAGAAGGTTTAAAGTCACGTTTACCAAATCCAAATCATCTCCCCCCCCTTCTCTTTCTACAATATTGCCAAGAATTGAACAAGTTAGTTCATTTAGTAACTTGAAAGGACAAGTTGCAGTTTGTTCGTCATGGAGGGTTGTCACATACTCTGTTGCTTGAAATAAGATGTCTTATGACAGCTTTAGTGAATAGCCATGCTATCTGCTTTCTAAGTTTTTAGGCTCAAACTATTAGTATGTGCCGTCATGAAGCAGTTTTTTAATTTTATTTATTTATTTTTTTTGAGACAGAGCCTCAAGCTGTTGCCCTGGGTAGAGTGCCGTGGCATCACAGCTTACAGCAACCTCCAACTCCTGGGCTCAAGTGAGTCTCCTGCTTCTGTCTCCCAAGTAGCTGGGACTACAGGCACTGGCCACAACGCCTGGCTTTTTTTTTTTTTTTTTGGTTGTAGCAGTGATTATTGTTTGGTGGGCCCGCGCTGGAACAGGTCGAACTCGCCAGCTCAAGTGTATGTGGTTTGCGCCTTAGTCACTTGAGCCACAGGCGCCAAGCCATGGAGCAGTTTTAATATGCTCATGGGAGAAGATATTCCAGCTAGTGCAAAATACAGAAACGTGGGTTTTAGGGTCACAGAGAACAGAGTTTTAGTATTAGCTCTGCTGCTGGCCAGCTGTGCAACCTTGACCAGTTCTGGTTCCGGGTCTTCTCTCAACTTCATTTTCTGAGTTATAAAATGAAGAAATAATAGCATTTTCCTCATAAAATTATGAACTTTAAGAAAAATGAGGGTAAGCCATTTATGTTTGGGATATAATTTATGTATTTATTAAATTTATATATAATCTATAACACATATTTTTATGTAATCCAGAACATCAGGGAATTTGTAACATATCATTGTAGCCCCTCTTTTTCTGATTTCTGCTTTTTCTGAATTGGGCTTTTAGCCATTGGCTTCTACTGAGGGGCCTTACAAAACAACTCTTGGAAACTGCGGTTCTCTCCAGGAAGAATTATTGAGGACTTTGTGTTCCGTGGCATCCTCTCTATAAACACCTCGGGGAGACAGTTCTGTCAGATCTCAGTCTAGGGAATCCGTGTCGTTTTCTTAGACTAGGTTTGTGTTTCTATCTTAAACTGTGTAGCTGATCATACTGCCTTTGTTGCCTGGCTATTGAAGAATCTCAGAAACAAACGTGCAGGCCTCCTTTACCAAAGTGGCCTGGATCTTGTGACGTGTGCTTGGGTACTAATCTTAACTTTCGTTTCTCTTTCCCACCCCATCTTTATCTTCTCTTCCTCTTGAGATTCTTTATGGGATTTTTATCTTGTTTCTGCTACATCTTTGCAAGAGACTGTAAACCCTTTCAGAATGAGAAGTCACATAAATACATTTAAAGTAAAAATGCTGAAGTGTAAAATAAGTTTGTAAGCCTTAGGAACATACTTGACCTCAAGAAATAATTGTTGGTAATTTAATCTGATCAGGGTGGTTGGGGTTGTTTTTCTGTGTGTGTGTATTTTGACATTGTACAAAGATAGTTTGAAAAAGGCTTCATGTGGTTTCTGACGTGGGTGGCAGCACCGTGTCACTGCATGTCTCACAGATCTCCTGGAGTCTGGGGTTATATGCTTCCTCATATCAAGCACATAACTTTATGTGCTGTTGATATTGTCCAGCAGCTGTCTAGATATAATTGATGTGTTTCTCTTATATTCTGTAGTGAGCAGAGCTGTGGTTTGGAATAGTGGTCCACAACCTTTTTGGTGCTGGGGACCAGTTTCATGGAAGACAATTTTCCAGGGACCCAGGGGTAGGGGGTACAAGGGAGGGGCAGGAGGTGGAATTTAGGAGGTGATGGGGAGCAGCTACTTCCTAACAGGCCACATACAGGTACTGGTTGGCCCAGGGGTTGGGGGTCGGCAGGTTTAGGGTATCACAAAACCATAGGAATAGGGTATGAAAAGACTTGAATACTAGTGTACCCACCTAAAAGGGGAGTCAGGTAGAAGGCAACAGGGTAGACTGTGGTGGAATGTGTGTACTGAAGAGTTGAGGGAAGCGCCAGAGAGGCAGAGAGTGTGTAACCAGGGCACCACACACCTGGAACTTTTGGTGTTGGTTCAACTTCAATTTAGGAAGTATTTGGAGGTTCTATATTGTTTCAGTAGTTTCAAAGTATTTTATTTTATACGTATTTATAGTGGGCTGTTATTCTCCTAGTCTCTCAAACTCAGATTTCAAAATTGAAAACTAATCCCTAATCCGAATTTTCCTCCCTCAATATCTGTTGAGTTATCAAATCCTATTGTGTCTTTCTTTGAATCAATATTAGTATAATTAGAGACAGTAGGAAATAAGTAAGTTTTAAATCCTTTTGGAGGCAGTAGGAGGTGAATTTAAAATCCTTTCTATCTCCAAAAGTTTGCGGGTCTCTCTTCATGATCTCCATTCGTCTTGCTTGGATCCAGGGGATACCTAATAGTTTCTTCATGTTTGGGCTTTTGCTTCTCAAATTTATTCCTATTTATTCATCAGCAGGTGAACCTTTTTCTTTTTTTTTTTTTTTTTTTTTTTGAGACTGGAGCCTCAAGCTGTCCCCCTGGGTAGAGTGCCGTGGCATCTCAGCTCACAGCAACCTCCAACTCCTGGGCTCAAGCGAGCCTCCTGCCTCCTCCTCCCAAGTAGCTGGGACCACAGGCGCCCGCCACAATGCCCGGCTATTTTTTGGTTGCAGCCGTCATTGTTGTTTGGTGGGCCCAGGCTGGATTTGAACCCGCCACCTTGGGCGTATGTGGCTGGCGCCTTAGCCACTGAGCCACAGGTGCTGAGCCGGTGAACCTTTTTCATTCCCCTCATGTTGGCTGTCTGTGGCCTGTGAGATTGGATTCCTCGGGCAGGCACTGAGGGTGCTTTGCACTTTTGCTTTTGTCTACACTTTGAGCCCTACTCCTTGTTCTCGTATGTGGACTCTGGCTTGTTATCCTAATTACTGTCTTCCCAATACAGTGCTTAAAATATCGCTAATAATGACCCTCCTCTCAAGTGATACATCAAGGATTAGTTTTAATTCCATCTGGTGGTGGTCTCAGATGGTAGAATTTCCTTTTAGTTTTATTGTTTTGTTTTTGTTTTTGACACCAAGAAGGATTATACACATGTAATGGGTACCAGACAGATCATTTTCTATGTAAATTTATCATAGTTGGGCTCCAGCGATCTCCAAATGAAATTTTGGCAATCACCCTTTAGAAGAGCTAGGCTTAAGTAGAACTAGGATCTAGGTCAGTTAAACAAAAGCCAGTTCACCCAGTGACCAATTCACTTATTTTTAAGAAAATCTATTAGTTTCAGTTGACCAGTTTTCCTTTTGTCTTCATAAAATCTTTAAAAGTAATTTTTCATGTAACTCCTGACTCCCAGCCATATTGCTATAGTTAGAGACCTGACTTCCCTACCTCTTATGAAGGTACTTTTGGGTATGGATAGTTATTCTAATTGATGTTTCTGTCAGGCGACAATCACTGGACAGTTCCATTCTGCCATCTTGTTGACACTAACATTACCCTTTTTCTCCTAGGATGTTTAAAAGTAATAGAATTTTTCCTAAGAATTTTAGATATTCTGTAAATAATAACTTGTACCTTGAAGAATTTAGGACTAAATAAAAGTATCTAAAAATTGCATCTTGCATATACATACTCAAGTAATATTAGTTGCTAGTATAATTTCTCACTGCTTTAGATGGAATTTCACATTTAAAGTCATAACCTTTTTGATATCCAGAATATGTATTACAGTCATCCCTTGGTATGTGTAGGGGATTGGGCCCAGGACCCTCTAAGGATACCAAAACCCATGGATGTTCAAATCTCTTATGATGTACTATTTGCATATCACCTCCTATCCTCCCATATACTTGAAATGATTTCTAGATTACTTATAATAATACAGTGTAAATGCTATGTAAATAGATGTTATTCTATATTTTTATTTGTATCTTTTACTATTGTATTTTATTTTATTTATTTTCTTTTTTTGAGACAGAGTCTCAGTATGTCATCCTTGGTAGAGTGCTGTGGTGTCACAGGTCACAGCAATCTCAAACTCTTGGGCTTAAGCAATTCTCTTGCTTCAGCCTCCCAAGTAGCTGGGACTACAGGCGCAGGCCTGGGTTGGGTTCAAACCTGCCAGCTCCAGGGTATGTGGCCGGCGCCCTAGCTGCTGAGCTATAGGCACCAAGCTGTTATTATATTTTATTTTATATTTTAATTTTTAAAGTATAATTTTTATCTTGAACTCATGGCAAAGATTCCATAGTCAATATCTATCATCAACATTCAACATTGGGTAGGCTACTTTGCTGACCACAAAGGAATTTTAAGCCTTCTAGATATGAATCCTATGGCCAGGCTACAATCAGTTTTTTTATACTAAGTACAAATAATACTGCTCTTGGAGAGTAGCACACATACCACTTGTACTGCTGATATGTTGTCTAGCCTTGCAGTGTATATCATGAGGCATAAAGACTGTTTCTAAGAAGGGGAAAGCATATCTGTAGTAAGACTATATCTGTCTCGTTTTTAATTACCTATTTTGTTATAATATTGTATTTTCTTTATGTGATTATCTTTTTCCCTGTTAGAATAACCCCAGATGATTACTTTTAATTTTGTAGCATTAAAAGAAACCATGTAGTCAACATCAAGTTTTAGAACTATAGTGTTCAAAAATGCGTTGTAGGGCGGCGCCTGTGGCTCAAGGAGTAGGGTGCCACCCCCATATACTGGAGGTGGTGGGTTCAGAACCTGGCCCCAGGCAAAAAAAAAACCTGAAAAAATGTGTTGTGATAAAACATATATGCATTGATTAGTAGTTAAGGTGTAGCCATATCAATAGTAAAGAACAATGCTATCTGAAACAGAACCAAGTAGCAAGTAATAACTTTTCCTTGTAATGGTTTTTCTCTTTGAGTTACTAACTTGATATGGAATTGTGACTTATTTATATATCACAGACTCTTGTTCTATTTATGTCTTTATAGTATAAATAGCATATATTATTTTAATAAAGTTTATATTTTTTTGATAAATTTTATATATGGCATACAGTTTTTTGAATAAAGTTCATATATATATAAACCAAAAGAGGATGTTCTAAAATGTCAATATTTCAGCCTTTTCTTGAAAAGTTACTAAAACGATTTTGAAATACTAATTACATAAAATGTTGTGCTTTATTCTTACAGAACTTTTCACCTAGTTTCTTTTTTCTTTTAAAGATCAGTGGATAAGTCAGTTATAGTATATGATACTGTAAGTATATTAAAATCTTAAGTGTGATCTGTGTAAGTCATGTTATTAGACTCCAAGTTTAATGGGCATGATAGAAAAAGTATATACTTCTTACATTTAGTATGCCTCCCAAATATATACATTTCCATAAATGCTAAAATAGTTATTCAGGTAATGTATTTGTTCTGGGACAAATGACAAGCTCTTAACTGTTTATATTATTATTATTTTTGGAGACAGGGTCTCAATCTGTTGCCTGGGCTAAAGTGCAGTGGCATTATCAGAGCTCACTGCAACCTCCAACTCATGGCCTCAAGTGACCCTCCTCTCTCAGCCTCACGAGCGTCTAGGAGTCTAGGCCTGCGCCACCACTCCTGGCTGATTTTTTCTCTTTGAAATTTTTGTAGCAATGGGATCTTTCTGTTGCCCAGGCTGATCTAGAACTCTTGGGTTTAAGTGATCTCCTGCCTCAGCCTCCCAAAGTGCTAAGATTACAGGCATAAGTCACCAGACCTGACCTTCGTAATGATTTCAAGTTAGATGGAATTTCATTTCTTTTTTTTTTTTTTTTGAGACTGAGTTTCTATCTGTTACCCTTGGTAGAGTGCCATGGCATCACAGCTCACAGCAACCTCAAACTCTTGGGCTTAAGCAATTCTCTTGCCTCAGCCTCCCAAATACCCAGGACTACAGGTGCCCGCCACAACGTATAGCTATTTTTTGCTGCAGTTGTCATTGTTGTTTAGCTGGGCCAGGCCTGGTTTGAACCCACCAGCCTCCGTGCATGTGGCCAGTGCTATAACCATTGTGCTACAGGCACTGAGGCAGGATGGATTTTCTATGAAGTAGATCATAGAAAATACACATTTAAAGAGCACAAATATTAAAAAAAATCACTTTCAATCAGTTATTAAACTCTTAACACCAGGCTTCCATAAGAGCAAAGAATGAATGTTGACCCCAGGGTTTTTGGAGAGAATAGTGGAAAGTACTTACCTTCCTTAGAATCCTGGCTGGATTTGAGAGAGTACTATATGAAAGAATAGGCTATCATGGATTTGGAAAAATAGGAGTTTTGGCTAAGTTGCATGTTAAGAAAAGAAATGTTTTACATATAACAAAGGTGTAGTTGATAAAATTTTCTCTAAGAAATCAGTGTTGAGTGAGTTCAGACTGCAGCTGTGCTAACAGATAGATGGAGATAGAAATTGTCCTAGAGTAGTGGGCCAAGCAAGTAACCTACACTGGCCCTCCACATGGAAGTTCACGTCATTGAGAGATCTGGCAGGAGATGGGAAAGAATACTCAGGTAGGTGAAGTAGATCATTATCACTCATGAACTTTTCTTGAGATTTTACAGCCACAAAATAATTTTTTTTTTTTTTTTTTTGAGACAGAGCCTCAAGCTGTCCCCCTGGGTAGAGTGCCGTGGCATTACAGCTCACAGCAACCTCCAACTCCTGGGCTCAAGCGAGTCTCCTGCCTCCGCCTCCCAAGTAGCTGGGACCACAGGCGCCCGCCACAACGCCCGGCTATTTTTTGGTTGCAGCCGTCATTGTTGTTTGGCGGGTCCGGGCTGGGGATTCGAACCCGCCACCTTAGGTGTACGTGGCTGGCGCCTTAGCCGGTTGAGCCACAGGCGCCGAGCCCACAAAAATAGTTTTAACATTAAATTTTCCTCGTAAAATATGTGTATGAGTCTCACTGAATACACCCAAATTTTGGATGACCACCTAAGTGTCCTCAAAATCTAAGTGATTTCTAATCTCACTGATCTTGCAATGTGCACAAGTCAGATGTGACAGCAAAAATAAAAATTATTTCATATAGTAGATGTCTAAATTACTGTTAATAAATTTAAATAGGTCAGCAAATACCAAGGCTCTACTAAGCATTTCTAAGAAGGTGGTTGGTGAGACAGCAATGCTGGTTAATTGAGAGTGAAATAAGTACCTGATAATACCAGTCGTTACATGGGCCACTCTCTATCTAAAGTTTCAACTTACATTGGTAGTATTTATTTATAATATGTCATTAGTGATATTATAATATTACTATATACATAGTAGTATTTATAATGAGAATATTAGAGCACATACGAGTGTTTCCCCATTTGTAAGTCTTTATCAGTAACTATTCCTGCCTGAGGAAATATAAGGCTTTTTCTTATTGTTTTTCAGATTACTGGGAATATACTTCACAGGTTGACTCAGCACACCAGGTCTGAACTTAACCTCACTTTGTATTAATATAGTTAAAAAATTAGTCAGAAGATGCATAACAGTTGTTTTTATTAACCAGGTATGTCACAACTTGTGCCTTTGCGCCCAATATTCTTTTACTTGCTACTGGTTCGATGGACAAAACAGTGAACGTCTGGCAATTTGATGTGGAGACGCTCTGCCAAGGTTAGTAAGGGTGTCATCTTCAACCCCTCAACCCCACACACCATTAAACCATGGGTTATTCATATGGCTTTTCTCTTATAAAGTGTACATTCAGATTTAATCTTAAAACATTTTTAGAGAAGCCAGTGTCAAAGTAGTTGCCATACATTAAAGCTGCAGGTAGATGCTTTGGGGTCCAAACTATGTGTCTCACACCTTCCTTGCTTTTTGTAAGCTATATATTTATCCTTCATACTATCTTTTCAGATAAATGTTGCTTGAGGACAGAATAGAAGTTACACTTGTATTTTGTTGGTTTTATTTTTGGCCTCACCAAGCAGTATTGCCATATAATTTAGTTTTATTTTTATCACTGTCAAAATTAAGCAAATAGTGGTGCTGATATGCAGATGATGGTACAAATAAAATACATTTGCCTGTATGAATTTTATATAGTAAAGAAAAATTGTTTTTCTAGAGTGAAAAGGAAGAAGTTCCAAAAGAGTGGTATTCAGTATAGTATTAAACAACATAGTGATATGTGAGTTTTTGAAATTCTTAAAAGGCAGTTAAAGTAATAAAATAGATTTAAGGAAATTTCATTTACTTTGTAATTAAAAGTGAGAATGTTTATTAAAGAAATACTTTTTTGTTATTTCACTTAACCTTTTGTTTTTTAAGCAAGGAGCACAGATGATCAGCTGAAGCAATTTACTGAAGATTGGTCAGAGGAAGATGTCTCAGCATGGCTTTGTAGCCAAGGCTTAAAAGACCTTGTTGGTATTTTCAAGATGAATAACATTGATGGAAGTGAACTTTTGAGTCTCACAAAAGAAAGTCTGGCTGACGATTTGAAAATTGGTAAGAGGCAGAGAATCTTACAAATCTTACAAATAACTTTTAGTATTTACTCTGAGATTGAGTTCATTTGCATTAATCTTTTCCTCTTTTTTTCTTTTTCTTTTCTTTTTTTCTTTGGAGACAGTGTCTCACTTTGTTACCGTTGGTAGAGTGCAATGGCATCATAGCTCACAGCAATTTCTAACTGTTGGGTTCAAGCGATCCTCTTGTGTCAGTTTTTCTTTTTTAGTAGAAATGGGGGTCTAGGATTACAGGCATGAGCCACTGTGCCAGGCCTAATCCTTTCTTCCTACTATTCTAGCACAGTACTTATTACCTGTCATCTTGGTGACAGCCATCCTCGTTATGAAGTGGTATTACATTGAGGTTTTTTGTTTTTTGGGGGGTTTTTTTGAGACAGAGCCTCAAGCTGTCCCCCTGGGTAGAATGCTATGGCTTCACTGCTCACAGCAACCTCCAACTCCTGGGCTAAAGCGAGTCTCCTCCCTCCGCCTCCCAAGTAGCTGGGACCACAGGCGCCCGCCACAACACCCGGCTGTTTTTTGGTTGCAGCCATTATTGTTGTTTGGCGGGTCCGGGCTGGATTCTAACCCGCCACCTTAGGTGTATGTGGCTGGCGCCTTAGCCACTTGAGCCACAGGCGCCGAGCCTACATTGAGGTTTTGATTTGCATTTACCTAACGGCTTAGAGCATCTTTCAAATGCTTATTGACCATTTATATATTTTCTTTGGAGAAATGTCTATTCAGATCCTTTGCCCACTTTTAAATTGTCTTTTTACTCTTAAGTTATAAGAGTTGTTTATATATTCTGAATACAACTAGATCATTAATCAAAAACAAGTTTAGAGTCTTAGCATCATGCCCTATCGAACATTATGCTCTAATAAAAGTTAACAGAAAGTTCAAGAAATAGGGTATACATGTTGAGAGCTATTGTTAATGATCCATTTTTGGGTGGTGCCTGTGGCCTCATATGCTGGAGGTGGCAGGTTCAAACCCAGCCCTGGCCAAAAAAACCTCCAAAAAAAAAGAAATCCATTTTTAAAATATAGTAGCATATATTCCTTACATAGTAAATATTCATATAGCATGTGAGACTATTTAAAGCTCTTGGAAGTTTATGGCATTTTAACACAAAGATGATTTGGTGCACATAATTTAGGTTGATGGTTATACTGTATACTATACTCAGGTCATGCCATGAAAGTCACTTTTTTATTCCAGTACTTGTCTTCTAATTTATTCATTCTTCCTGAGAGTAGGTGATAGAATGCAGGTTTATTTGCTTGGTTTTTTTTTGCAGTTTTTGGCTGGGGCTGGGTTTGAACCCACCACCTCCAGCATGGGGCTGGCTTCCTACTCCTTTGAGCCACTAGTGCTGCCTGGTTTATTTGTTATTGGGATGAATTTACCATGTTAGGTGTTTTCTCACTGATCTCTTACAATGAAATCTTAACACCTTGTCAGGCAGACGTATTTGACAATGTAAAATAATTTCAGATTTAACAAAAGATGTTTAAAAACATAAAAGACATATAACAAAAGTGAAGAAAATAGAATGGTGTTTTTATAGCCATGGAAATAAAGAATAAGACATTCTTCCAGGATTCAATTGATGGCCTGAAATCGTTTTTATGACTGAGATGACTCTCAGTTTTAGCAGTAGTGATCATTGTTAAGGTGAGTGAAATGGGTTTTGAAAATATTGGGCCCACGCCAAATTAAAATGCAATTCACATGACTTTTGTGGCAGTCTAATAGCAGAATTTGAAAAATCATTATTATGAATGGAGACAAAAATGTTGCATATTTAGTAAATAAGGAATCTGATTTATACTTGTCCTGAAAGTTTGGAGAGTTAGCAAACTCAACAAATTAAATACAGAATAAATTAGTAAATAAATATACTAGGACATTTATTTTTTCCTCATTATTCTAAAATATTTAAAATTTTTGGAAAACTTTTATTGTAAAGGACCAAGAGGCTAACTTTAATCTTCTAGAAGTGTTATTTTCAGCTACGATGAATTTCTTCTAGTCTTGAATTTTGAGAAAAGAAAACTTATCCTGAAAACAATAAATTGGACTAATAGAGATACAATTGGGTCTAGAAACAAATGTGTTAAGAGGTAAACTGATGAGTATAAATACTAATGAACTCTACTTTTTTATGTATAACTTTGTTATTTATGTTTGCCTTTGTGGAATAACTGTTAAAACGGGTTCTATGGCAATGCAAAAAAAGTCAGAATTTGTTTAACATTGAGCATATGAAGGAAGTTGATTAATTGTGCAGTAAAATACACTGGATTGTTTAAGACTAAAGTAGTACACATACCTGTTATGTTTAACACTTAAAAGATACCTGTACTTTTAAGGTATTGAGCAGTCTATTAAATCTTTTTTCTTTTCCTTTCTTTCTTTTTTTTTTTTATGAAATCTTAGCTGTGTACATTGATGCAATCATGGGGTACAGTGTGGTGTTTTCATATACAATTTGAAATATTTTCATCAAACTGGTTAACTTAGCTTTCATGTCATTTTCTTAGTTATTGTGTTAAGATGTTTATATTCTACTTTTAGAAAGATTCACTTGTACCCTTGTGAGATAAACCATAAAGGTGACCCCACCAATCACCCTCCCTCCACCTATCCATCCCCCTCCGCTCCCCCCTCCTCTCTCCCCATATTCTTAGGCTATAATTAGGTTATAGCTTTCTTATAAAAGCTATAAATTAGTTTCATAATAGGGCTGAGTACATTGGATACTTTTTCTTTCATTTTTGAGATACTTTGCTAAGAAGTGATGTGTTTTCATATACAATTTTAAATACTCTCATCAAACTGGTTAACGTAGCCTTCATGTTGTTTTCTTAGTTATTGAGTTAAGACATTCATACTCTGCTTTTAGAAAGATTCACTTGTGGCTCGGTGCCTGTAGCTCAACCGGCTAAGGCGCCAGCCACATACACCTAAGGTGGTGGGTTCAAATCCAGCCT
>NW_003852493.1:6386781-6396310 GCF_000181295.1 Otolemur garnettii | reverse complement strand
TCCGTCTCAAAAAAAAAAAGATCTTTAAAGTATGACAGCGGAGCTTTAATAGGGATTGCATTAAAATTATATATTGCTTTGGGTAGTATGGATATTTTAACAATGTTGATTCTTCCCAGCCATGAGCATGGTATGTTTTTCCATTTGTTAACATTTTCAGCTATTTCTTTTTTCAGAGTTTCATAGTTCTCTTTATAGAGATCTTTCACTTCTTTTGTTAGGTAAACTCCCAAATATTTCATCTTCTTTGGCACTACTGTGAATGGAATAGAGTCCTTGACTGTTTTTTCAGCTTGGCTACGTTGGTATATATAAAGGCTACTGATTTATGAGTGTTGATTTTGTAACCTGAGATGCTGCTGTATTTCTTGATCACTTCTAAGAGGTTAGTAGTAGAGTCCCTGGTATCTTCCAGATATACAATCATAACATCTGCGAAGAGTGAAAGTTTAATCTCTTTTGATCCTATATAGATACCCTTGATCGCTTTTTCTTCCCTAATTGTGATGGCTAAAACTTCCATTACAATGTTAAAGAGCAATGGAGACGATGGACAGCCGTATTAAATCTTTTTTCAATGAGTCTTTTGTAAATATACAATAAAGAAAGTTTCTGTAGACTTGAATGTGTTTGTATCCGGTGCTTTAATCAAGGATAGTCATTTTTTAGGATTGTGTTAATGGCAGCTTGGAGTACAAAAGACAAACTGTTTTTGTTAGAGAATAACTCCTATCTGGTAGTACATTTACATGAAGAATGTGTAGGCAGAAAATAGATTCAGAAGATCCTTGCTGTTGAGACGGATATGTCGTAAGACATTTTTAAATTCACAAATCTATGAATACTACACTTCATGTAACATTTCTTATCTCATTCAAAAGGCATAAACTATGAAAGGTGAAGAGCAAGAAAGTCGATTTCAGATGTGGTATTAGGCAAACAGTGAGTCCACAAACAAGCCCCATGGCTTCTGTCTGCTCATTGGCTTCAGTTAATATCTGGGTCTTGGGAACATTCCAAATTGCTGCATATCTTGGAATTGCTGTAGATGATAAAATGGCAGAAACTTGGAGTGACAAGATGCAAGGCAACCATTGTATATCATGTTAGTGTTTATGCTCACATTCAGATACTAGTTACAGATGCTTAATTGGGGATGAGATTTTATTCAAAGGTCTCACTCTTTCCTTTGGTCTTTTCTTTCAAGAAATCATAAAAGCACACAAGATATTTTTACCATTTCCAATTTACAAATAACGTTGAAGCTTGGTGTGGTGGCTCAGCCTTGGGAAGCTAAGGTGGGAGGATCCCTTGAGCTCAGGAGTTTGAGACTAGCCTGAGCAAGAGTGAGACCGTGTCTCTACTACAAATAGAAAAAACTAGCCAGGTATCGTGGCAGGTGCCTGTAGTCCCAGCTACTTGGGAGGCTAAGACAAGGAGATCACTTGAGTCCAAGAGTTTGAGTTGCTATGAGCTATGATGCCACAGCACTCTGAGAGTGAGACTTCATCTCCAAAAAAAAAATAAAAAATAACATTGAATTCATTTTCAACCTTTTTACATTAACTATCTTCACATCTTTAGATTTTGAAGGCTTCATGTTTTAGTTCCTAGTAATACTTTATTTTATAGATTTTCACATGTTGCCTAACTATAGTTGCATATGTTGTTAATTTAATGCCTAGTGTTTTTGCTTTATGCATGATTAAAGTGAAATTGTCCATTTAAATCTAGTTACTGGGCTCGGCACCTGTGGCTCAAGTGGCTAAGGCGCCAGCCACATATACCTAAGGTGGCGGGTTCGAATCCAGCCCAGCCCCCCAAACAACAATAATGGTTGCAACCAAAAAAAATAGCCGGGCATTGTGGTGGGCACCTGTGGTCCCATCTGCTTGGGAGGTGGAGGTAGGAGACTAGCTAGAGCCCAGGAGTTGGAGGTTGCTTTGAGCTGTGATGCCATGGCACTCTACCCAGGGGGACAGCTTGAGGCTCTGTCTCAAAATCAATCAATCAATCAGTCAGTCTAGTTACTGTGCACTGATCATGATGGGAGGAGCATAATACTTCCCGCTTAGCTGCTGCTCGTGGTCGGCCCACCCCGCTTTGCGGTGAGTACTTGCTGGACATTGTGAAGTCTCCTTTTCTCAGGCCTGTCACGTGTCCTGTTGCTTCCTTCCAGAGATGTCAACTGTAGGTCTTAATGGATGTTGGTGGCTTAACCTCACCTGTATTATGTGCATGTATATGGGGTTCACGAGGGCACTTTGCTACCTTGGTTTGTTGGAAATATCCACGTGATTTGAATTTGCTAACCTAGGTGCTGTTTTTATGTGGGGATTCAGAGAAATTAAAAACTACACTCCTTCCACCACCATCTTCTCTAAGTGCCTTTTAAACATTTCTATTGTATCTACAGTTGTGTTTTTCTTTCTTTCCTTATAGGTTTTATGTCTTCTCTTATTTGCTCTTGATCACTCTGTTCAGAAATTTGACTTTTTAAAAATAAAATTTACTTAAGGCCAGGTGCAGTGGCTCACACCTGTGATCCTAGCACTCAGGGAGGCTAAGGCAGTTGGATTGCTTGAGCTCTGTAGTCCAAGACTAGCCTAACAGCGGGACCTTGTCTCTAAAAATAGCCTGGCGTTGTGGCAGGCAACTGTAGACCCAGTTACTCGGGAGGCTGAGGCAAGGGAATCACTTGAGCCCAAGAGTTTGAGGCGGTTGTGAACTGTGATGCCACAGCACTCTACCAAGGGTGACAGAGTGAGACTCTGTCTCAAAAAAATGAATAAAGTTTCTTTTAAAAATAAAAAAAGCAATGCTGGGCACAGTGGCTCATACCCATAATCTCCACGCTTAGGGAGGTTAAAGTGAGAGGGTCACTGTAGACTAAGAGGTTGAGACCAGCTTGGGCAATATAGCAAGACCCAGTCTCTACAATTAAATAGAAAATTAGCTGTGTGCCTGGAGTCACAGTTGCTATGGAGACTGAATCAGAATAGCTTGAGCCCAGGAGTTTGAGTTGCTATAAGGTCTGACAACACCACTGTACTCCAACCTGGGCAACAGAGAGAGACCCTATCTCAAAAATGTAAATAAAAATACAGAGCAGTTTTTAAAGCTTCCTTTCTGGGAAATCAGCTTTTGGTTCTGCTGTCCTCTGTTTTGGCAGTGGGGAGGAGATAGAGTGACCACACGATGCTCTGGCTGGTTAGTTTCCAGGCTCTAGTGCTGGCCTGTTGTCCAGTGTCCAGCTGATTCTCATTGTGCTGTTTTGGCAATGATGCTTACAGAACACAGCTGAGAGAGGGAAGGGCGTGCTTCCATATAGGCACCCAAACCTATGCTCTGACCGTCCGTTTCCATCTCTTACTCTGCAGCCCATTTACCTTCTGTTTCCTCAGGGAGTTTCAGAGTTTAGTTTTGTACATTTGATGTTATTTCTATATTCCATCAAATTCTCAATTATGTAGCATTTCTAGAGTTAGGTAAAGGGAAAGGAAGAGGGAACAGGAGCTGGTGGCCTATTTTAAAACTTGACATCAAGAACCAGATACCTTTTCAGAATTATAGCAAATAGCCAGATTTTGCCTCTTACCTAGATTTAGGGTTTATTAGCCCTTAGCTGCTAAGCAGTCCTTTCTTTCTGAGAGCTAAGTTTATAACATTCATTTACAGCCCTCAATCACAAAAAGAGATACTTGTTGGCTTGGCGCCTGTGGCTCAAGCGGCTAAGGCGCCAGCCACATACACCTAAGGTGGCGGGTTCGAATCCCCAGCCCGGGCCCACCAAACAACAATGATGGCTGCAACCAAAAAATGGCCGGGTGTTGTGGCAGGCGCCTGTGGTCCCAGCTACTTGGGAAGCGGAGGCAAGAGACTCGCTTGAGCCCAGGAGTTGGAGGTTGCTGTGAGCTGTGATACCATAGCACTCTACCCAGGGGGATAGCTTGAGGCTCCGTCTAAAAAAAAAAAAAAAAGAGAGATACTTGTTTCTGGTTAAACTTTGTGGATATAGTTTGGTAAATGGTTCCCTGTGGGCAGTGTTTTTCAACCTTTTTCATCTGACAGCACACTTGAACTTAGAGTTAAATTTCCACATATACTTAAATTATGTTGGTCAAAAAAAGAACAAAGAAAAGAATATATTTTGCTTTGAACTTCTTTCAATAATAATTAATCATCTTAAAAATTTTCTGAGCATACCTAAGATCCTCTTAGAGCACACAGTTGAGAATCAGGCTTGGCGCCTATAGCTCAGTGGTTAGGGAGCTGGCCACATGCACCAGGGCTGGTGGGTTTGAACCCGGCCCAAGCCTGCTAAACAACAGTGACAACTGCAACAAAAAAAATAGACAGGTGCCTGTAGTCCCAGCGACTGGGAGGCTGAGGCAAGAGAATTGCTTAAGCCCAAGAGTATGAGGTTGCTGTGAGCCACAGCACTCTAGTGAGGGCGACATACTGAGACTCTGTCTCAAAAAAAAAAAAAGGAAAAAAGAAAATCACTGCCTTAGGGCAAGGTGATCTGACTTTATTTTTATTTTTATTTTATCTTTTTTCTGACTTCATTTTTATTTTATTTTTTTAAATTTTTTTAAGGCAAGCATTGAGCAAAGTTTATTAAGGAAGCAAAAGAGAGATTTACAGAGTAAGAGCAAGTACAGGCTTGAGCAGGATATGTTCACCGCAGACGATGAATGGGCCTCCACTGGCAGGCAAGTAGGCAGAGAAGCCCTGACTTCATGTTAAAATGACATTAAAATTGGATAAGGATAACACCCAATTTAACCTTTTCTTATCTGGGGAATTTTGAATTAGGCCTTGTGTATTTTCTATTATAAGTATTAACATTCTGTACATATGTATATTTTTGCCAGAGAAAAATATGTATTTTCTTCCCACGATATTAAGTGAAGGCTACTGTCTAATTGTTAGCATGCTCTAGAATAGTGGTTCTCAACCTTCCTGGTGCCGTGGCCCTTTAATACAGTTTGACCCACAGGTTGAGAACCACTGCTCTAGAAACACTCATGACAGTTCATTGAGCCCTGTCTACCCAGGGGGAGGATTTTCACTTAGAAGCATACCCCTCTTACACGAGATTTTCTGCATCTCAGCCTCTAATACTATCACCTCAGCAGATCTTGATCTCATCAAAATCTTCAATCTGTTGCTCCGACCTATCTGTTAAATTATCTCTACTCTCATTTCTCTTCCTAGTTATCTTAGAGTATGTGGTCCATCATTATAACTCTCCTTATGCCATCCAATTTATTTTCCTGGCAAAATAAGAATACAAGGCTTGAAAAATGCAGCATTACAAATGGGAAAATCCTATCGGACTTATAAACTGTCATGAGTGAGTGTTTCTCAGACCTGTTACATTAATGCTGTCTTTGGTGATGAGACAACCATGTGCTTGACTTTAGAGACACCGTTGTTCCCTAAGTAGGCACTTTTGTATTGAAGTAGCTTTCTTGTGACCTGGATAGTGATTTTATAAAAAACTGATGGATCTCTTTGAGTCACAAATGTTTTTGCAAAATCATTCGGCAAGTAAAAGAAATCATTGATTTATGTTGTAGTGCTTTTAAAAAATTGCTTTTAAAGTCCTCAGTTTAGTTTCCGTGAATTACATAGGAAAAAAGTCATAGGAAAGCAGCCCCTAAGTGGCAGCCAGCTACCAAGTTGACCTTACCTGTACATAAATGTGGGCAGTGAGTGTAAATGATTTAAGTCGTATATTCCTCACGGCAATGGGAAATATGAGCTTCCCTGAGCCCTGTAAATCTCTTGGGGGCAGTTTATGTTTGTGTCACAGCAAAGGAATCCTGAGATTATGAAATCCCCAGTCTTGTAATGAGGCTGGTAGCAAACCAGAGAAAGATGTTACCTTTAGACTGGTGAACAAACAGACCTGCTCTCTGAGTGGGAGACACTATTTCTAGCTTCCAAGGATGTTTGCAAACATCCTTACAAAGACTGTCTGAGACAAAGACCTGTATAAACACCACAGAGAATTACCTCCCAATAGAAAGCTGATTTGGGTTTTTTATAGGAACTATAGGCATTCTGAAATGTAATTCTACCCATCCTACCTCCAAATACCCCAACCTAAAGTAGAACTATCAAGTAGTTATAAAATGTAAACCATCAAGAAAACTAAACTTCCCCAAATTAATTATACTAGACCCCTTAAAATTAAAAATGAAGGCTGGTTTTGGTGACTAATGCTTGTAATCTCAGCACTTTGTTAGACCAAGGTAGGAGGATCACTTGATGGCAGTTCAAGACCAGCTTGGCAACATAATAAGACCCCTTTCTCTACAAAAAACCCCCAAAATTACCTGGGCATGGTGGTATGTGCCTGTAGTCCCAGCTATCTGAGATAGGATAATCAGTTGAGCCTGGGAGTTTGAGGTTAGAGTGAGCTATGATGATGCCACTGCTTTCTAGTCTAGGCAATAGAGTGAGAATATATCTCTTAAAGAAAAAAAAGATAGTTTTTACAAATTAAAATTAAGAATAAAAATAAATGAAACTTGTGCATGTAGTTTTGGGCAAATGTGTGACCTTTATTTGGGATTATACTTCATGTAACAATCAGCAAATATATCTACTTTTATTAAATTAAAAAATAATGATGACATTTTTACATGATTAATCCAAACATCTCTGTAAGTGCTTTTTAGGAATTTTTTTTTTGTTGTATACATAAATTACTAATGTCTGGCAGTCTGAAATTCGTGAACTTTCAGAATCTGTTTGTTTAAAATAAGCTATCCACTAGCTGCTGATATGTATTAGCAATATAGTATTTATATTGCAAAGCTTTATTAAGGAATTTATAAAGGAAATGGTTCCATGGGGTAAGAGAGCATGTCAGAAGATTTTTGGTTGTAGTTGTAAAATCTCTATTTGCAAAAGATTTGCATAAAGATTACCAGTAGTTCTTCAGCCTTAACAATAATTTCTTTTTAGAATCTCTAGGGCTGCGTAATAAATTGCTGAGAAAAATCGAAGAGCTCAGGACCAAGGTTAAATCTATTTCTTCTGAAATGCCTGATGAGTTTATATGTCCGATAACTAGGGAACTTATGACAGACCCAGTCATCGCATCAGGTACGTGGATGCCTTTTTAACTCATTAGACCTAAGGTAAACAGTTGAACATTATATATTTCACAATAAAATTGGACAGAATAGTTTTGGCATCTAGACAAGTGGATTAAGTTTTATAGGTTTTATTTAAACTTGTGAAATATGAATTTAGTTATCAGGATAGAAAGCTGAAATACTACTTTTTAAAGATAAACTGTTGGGATCTCTGTTTATTTAGTCTATCATGAATTTAAACAGCCTTACTGAAATCAGAATTTAAGATTGTAAGGTTGGATTGTTCCACATTAATTTGTAAGCATTGTCACAAACACAGACATAGATAGCTGTAATCAGTCAATCCACAGTATGTACTTTTTAAAATTTTGGCCTAAAACTTTGTGTTTCCATATACTGGCTTAGTCTGTAATTTTCCCTTTTAATGGCTTTATCCCTTGTGGCTCTGCAGTACATTTTATTCGACTCTTGTGCTCATTCGTGTGTGTATGTGTTGGCAAATCCTTATATTGTAAAAGCATGGTTGGTGCTAATATCTCAGTCTGTCTTTCTGTTACCTCACTTAGGGTTATTTCCATGGGATATGTGCCCCAGAGCAGAATTAATCAGAGAATATTTTATGAATATGAAAAACAACAGTTCTGATAAATCTTGGTAGATTGGTTATTAGACTGTTTTCTAGAAAAAAGAAACCAGTTCAGAGTACTACCACCAATATATTTAAGCGTGCCTGTTTTCCCCAGTTTTATAATCATTGAATTTTATAAACCTATTTATTTTTGCTAGTTTAAGAATTTGAAACTGTATCCCTTATTTCGCTAGGGAGGCAATGAATTTTTCTACATGGCAGTTTACCTTTAAGTATGCATGGGTAAGGGCAGGCATGGTGGCTCAAGCCTATAATCCAAGCATTCTGGGAGGCTGAGGCAGGAGGATCACTTGAAGTCAGGAGTTGGGCTGATGCCACATCACTGTAGTTTGGGCAACAGAGTGAGACACTGTCTCAAAAAAAAAAAAAAGCATGGGTGTAAAATAATCTGTTCACTTTCTTTGATAATCAAAGTCCCTTACGAGGGACTTATATAATTATATATTGTGTTAACAATATTATTGGAACTATTCATATTGAGTTTTATCATTTTAATATATTTGATTGTCGCTGCTTGCTCTGAATTTTTGTAGGTACAAGTACTTTTCCTTTATACAACTGTAGACATTTTCTTCCAGTTAAAAAAAAAAATTGCTTAGCTCTGTCATGTCTGGAATGTTACATTTGCTCTGAGTTAAGATTAAACCGAGAGTATGCTTGAATTTTTTGCAAATTTTTAAAATTGTAAAATAATATTGCTCATTGTATAAAAATTTCCCAAACAAACATAAAAGGATATAAAGTAAAAATCACTTCATTTATCTAGTCCTGAATCCCAGGCCCCAAAGGCAAGTACCAGGACTGGTTTAGCATATAATGCTAGATATTTTTCACTGTGTATGCTTACATATTACATTTTTAGTACCAGTAGAATCCATATTTGCAAAACTGGGCTTATACTGTTCTGTATCATACTTTTTTTGGTCAATCAACAATTTTTTTCTTTTTTTAAATTTCAGATTAATATGAGGGTACAATTAGGTTACATTGTTTGTGTTTGTTAGGTGAAGTCCACGGTGTAGTTGAGCCCTTCACCCAGGAGGAGTGCCATATACCCCTACAATTGTGCCCCTTAGGTGAGAGCACAGCAGTCCCCCTCCGCTTGCTCCTTCCCCCTTCCACAACTTGAATTTAATTCTGTTTATCTCTTGTGTGGGCATGCAGTGATTCATCTACTGCTTTCATGTCAGTATGAATATTCACATTGGATACTTTTATATTCTGATACTTTACTAAGGAGAATATCCTTTAACTCCTTTCAGGTTAATACAAAAGATGTAAAGTCTTGATCTTTTTTGTGGCTGAATGGTATTGCACGGTACACTTATACCACAGTTCATTAATCCGTTCATGGGTTGATGGGCATTTGGAGTGTTTCCACATTTTGGCTGTTGTGAATTGAGCTTTGATAAACAGTCTAGTGCAAATGTCCTTATGGTAAAATGATTTTTTTTTTCCTTCTGGATGGATACCTAGTAATGTGATTACAGGATTGAATGGCAGGTCTACTTTTAGCTCTTTGAGGATTCTCCATACTTCTTTTCAAAGAGGCTGTATTACTTTGCAATCCCACCAATAGTGTTTTGGGGTACAATGTCCATGGACATTTGCCTGTTTTACGTGTGTAGTCATCTCTAAGTGCTGTTTAATTTTTCTTTAGTTTACCATCACTTTATCTACCTTGTTCTTATTTATTTATTTATTTATTTTGTTGTTATTGTTACAGTTTGGCCGGTGCCAGGTTCCAACCCACCACCCTCGGTAT
>NW_003852493.1:6291622-6386641 GCF_000181295.1 Otolemur garnettii | reverse complement strand
CTCCTGCCTCAGCCTCCCAAGTAGCTGGGACCACAGGCACCCGCCACAATGCCTGGCCATTTTTTTGGTTGCAGCCATCATTGTTGTTTGGTGGGCCCAGGCTGGGGATTCGAACCCGCCACCTTAGGTGTATGTGGCTGGCGCCTTAGCCACCTGAGCCACAGGTGCCGAGCTGCCCCTTGTTCTTTTTTAAAGGCTATGTATTATTCAGGGATATCTGTGTCCTATGATTTATTTCATTCTTTGTTTATTTTTTGCTATTATAAACTGTGCAGGATTGTATAAATTTATCTTTGTTGTCCTAATGTGAATATTTCTATAGGATAGATTCCCTACAGGTGAAATTACTAATACTGACAAAATGCCCTCTCCTCAACAGAGCAAAGGGGTTCTTTGCTTCATTTTGGGGTATTAGCAATATTTTAATCTTTCTCAGTCTGGTAAATGAGAAGTAACCTCTGTTTGCATTTCTTTGTGTAATACTGAATTTGAGCACTTTTTAAAAAACCTGTTTATGATTTTCTTATGTGACTCTTTTATACCTAAGCATTTAGTTAATGTTCATTTCCTTTATTTTTAATTTTTTTTTTTTTTTGCAGTTTTTGGCTGGGGCTGGGTTTGAACCCGCTACTCCAGCATATGGGGCCAGAACCCTACTCCTTTGAGCCACAGGTGCCGCCCTATTTTTAATTTTTATTCTTCAATAAGCTGCATTTCCAGGAGGCCGTGTGGTTGCATAGTTGAGTGCATGCACTGCAGAGCCAGACTGCCTGAGTCTCTTCTCATTACGTATTAGCCGTGTGATCTTGTGGGAGACTGGATAACCTCATGTTCCTCATGTATAAAATGGGGGTAATAGTACTAAGGAGGATAGTGGGGGAAGGAACATTTCCCAGAAAAGGGAATGGGGTACTCAGCAAATAGTATCTACTACAAAGATTTTTTTCCCCATGTTTTCCATGTCTTTAATTTCTGAGTAATGTATGCTTTCAATTTATATCTTCTATAAAACCATTTTAAAATGTGCAAGTGTTTTAATTAATGTCAAAGCTATTTTTTAGAGGAAAAGTGTCTAGTTTTGTTACATAAAAGTATATGAAAGCACTTTTTTTTTTTAAATACCTCTTTGGGGAAAGGAATACCACACTTTTAGTCAATGAAGAGAAACATTTTTTTTTGAGACAGAGCCTCAAGCTGTCCCCCTGGGTAGAGTACTGTGGCATCACAGCTCACAGCAACCTCCAACTCCTGGGCTCAAGCAAGTTTCCTGCCTCCGCCTCCCAAGTAGCTGGGACCATAGGCACCCGCCACAACACCTGGCTATTTTTTTTGGTTGCAGCCATCATTGTTTGGCAGGCCAGGCTGGATTTGAACCCGCCACCTTAGGTGTATGTGGCTGGCGCCTTAGCCACTTGAGCCACAGGCGCCGAGTCGAGAAACATTTTTACAGTAATCTTTGTAATATCTATTATGCCATGAATTATTAATAGGGAAAAGGTTTCAGAAGCTCAAGCAGGTGGCTTTCTCTTGAATGTGACAAAGCTTGCTATGCCTGTTATGCCATGAATTCATAGGGAATGGGTTCCAGCACCTTCTATTCCTGTTCTCTTGGTTCTCCTGCATGCTAAGCTGTACACCTATTATGCCGTGAATTCATGGGGAATGGGTTCCAGCACCTTATGCTCCTGCTCCACTGGTTCTCTTGGCTCTCCTGTGTGCTATGCTGTATGCCTATTATGCCATGAATTCGTAGGGAATGGGTTCCAGGAGCTCAGGCTCCTTTCCGTTGGTTCTCACAAAGTGGGTTTCTTTGGGTGGAACAGGCTGGCACTTCAGTTGAACCTAGGTACCTTTCTCTGTGATGTCCTTTTTCTGATCATTTTCCTTCATGCGTTTTAAGAAGCTATAGAGTGCTTAATACGAACATTAATCCTCTTGGCAGGAATCTTGCCCTTGTTTGTTTACAACCATGCCAACAGCATGCTGGGTAACATTGTAGACTCTTCAGTTTTGCCTTGGTAGCACCCAGGGGACATGCCTTTTTGAATAATGCCCATTCCCTTGATGTCTACAGTATCACCTTTCTTATAGATTCACATTTATGTGGCCAACGGAACAACTCCGTGTTTTCTAAAAGGCCTAGAGAACATGTATTGGGTGCCTCTCCTCTTTCCCTTGGTGTTTGTCATTTTGGTGAATTACTGGAAGATGGTATTTCAGACCAAAGGGCAAAAGCATGTTTCTTTTGAAAGGAGTTTGAGATTTTCCTTGTATGTTTTGTTCAATTTCAATGAACATTTATAAAACTCAAGTTGCAAAATTATTTTTTGCTACATTATTGATACATTTATTGATATCTATATGTAAGTATATAGATATCATGCTTAATTGTCTAATTCAAATCCTCTATACTATTACCATATAGTGGACCTTTTCGTAATGATGGAAATGTTCCACGTCTGTGCTGTCCAGTACAGTAGTGTCTAGCCACATACTGAGCACTTGACATGTGACTGAGGATCTGAATTTAACAATTTTAAGATTAAATTCAGATAGCGTGTCTACAGTATTTCACAGTGCACCTCTACTATATCTTTTTGATAAGTTTTATTGAGATGCAATTTACATACAAATCCCTGCTTTTAAGTGTGCACTTTGAGTTTTTACAAATGTACACACCTGTACACACACCATCACAATCAAGACATAACTGTCATCGTCTCAGAAAGTTTTCTTGTGTCCTTTTCAGTCTCTCTCACTCCACCTTGGCCTTTAGGTAACTACTGATCTGCATCTTGGCACTATAGTTTGTATTTGCCTTTTCTAGAATTTGATGTAAGTGGAATCCAGTAGTATGAACTCTTCAGTCAGCAGAATGTTTTTTGGGATGGATTTATCTTGTGTGTATCAGTAATCCATTCTTTTTTATTGCTCCATAGTGTTCCATTCCATTCCATAGATATACCACAATATGTTTATCTGTAAACCTGTTAATGACTTCTAGGTCTTTCCACTTTGTAGCTATTGTGAGTGAAGCTGCTCTAACATTCACATGTGGAAGTTTGGTTTGTTTTTTTTTTTTTTTTGAGACAGAGTCTCACTCTGTTGACTAGGCTAGAGTGTTATGGCATCAGCCTAACTTACAGCAACCTCAAATTCCTAGGTTCAAGTGATCCTCCTGCTTCAGCCTCCCAAGTAGTTGGGAGTATAAGTGCCTGCCACAATACCCAGGTTATTTTTTTTGAGACAGAGTCTCACTTTGTCACCCTCAGTAGAGTGCTTGGCATCATAGCTCACAGCAACTTCCAACTCTTGAGCTCAAGTGATTCTCTTGCCTCAGCCTCCCAAGTAGCTGGAGCTACAGGTGACTGCCACAACGTTCAGCTATTTTTAGAGACAAGGTCTCATTCTGTCTCAGGCTGGTCTTGAACCCATGAGCTCAGGCAATCCACCTGCCTCAGCTTCCCAGAGTGCTAAGCTTATAGGCATGAGCTACTGCACCTGGCCCACGTGTAGAGTTTTGTCTGGACATTTCTTATTCCTCTTGGTTCAGGATTTAGGAGTAGAATTACTGGGTTGTATGATAGGTGAATGCTGAAAGAGACTGCCAAAATGTTTTCCAAAGCTTCTTATTTACCAACAGAGAATTTCAGTTTCTCCATATCCTCATCAGCACTTGTTATTAATCTGTTTGTCATTTTGGTGGGTATGAAGTGTCCCTTTTGCTTTTAATTTACATTTCCCTGATGGCTGACAAGGCTGAGCATTTTTGTGTGCTTATTATCCATTTGTATCTTTTTTATAACCTACCACATATACCTTCAGGTCTTTGCACCTTTTTTTTACTGGGTTGTCTTATTGTAAGGAGAGTTCTTTATAAATTCTAAATACAACCCTTTCATAACATAATGTATCACATATATTTTTGGGAGATTTGCCTCATTTTCTTTTTTTCTTTTTTACTTTACTAAGAAGAATGTGCTCCAACTCTATCCAGGTTAATACAAAAGATATAAAGTCTCCATCTTTTTAGTGGCTGAATAATACATATACCACAGCTTGTTAATCCATTCCTGGGTTGGTGGGTTTTTGGGCTATTTCCACCTTTTGGCGATTGTAAGTTGAGCTGCAGTAAACACTCTAGTGCAAATGTCCTTACGATAAAAGAATGTTTTTTTCCTTCTAGGTAGATGCCTAGTAATGGGATTGCAGGATAAAATGGCAGGTCTAATTTGAGTTCTTTGAGGATTCTTCTAAAAAGGTTGTATTAATTTGCAGTCTCACCAACAGTATAAAAGTGTTCCCTGCTCTCCACATCCACGCCAACATTTGTAGCTTTTAGACTTTGTAATGTGGGCTATTCTTACGGGGGGTAGGTGATATCTCAGGGTGGTTTTGATTTGCATTTCTCTGATGATCAGGAACAATGAGCATGTTTTCAAATGCTCAAATTAGCCATTTGTCTGTCTTCATCAGAGAAGGTTGTATTCATATCTCTTGCCCAGTGGTAGTTGGGATTGTTTACTTTTTTCCTATTAATTTGAGTTCTCTGTAAATTCTAGTTATCAACCCTTTGTCAGATTCATACCCTGCAAATATCTTTTCATATTCTGAAGGTTGTTTTTTTACTTGTGTCTTTAGCTGTGCAGGAACTTTTCAGCTTAATTAACTCCGATTTGTTAATGATGTTGTTGCGGTGGCTGCTGAAGTCTTTGTCATAAAATCTTTCCCCAGTCCAACATCATCAGGAGTTTTCCCCACATTTTCTTTTAACGTTTTTATTGTTTCATGTCTTAGATTTAAGTTTTTATCCATTTTGAGTCAATTGTTGTAAGGGGTGAAAGGTATGAGCCAAGTTTCAGACTTTTAAATGTGGTTATCCAATTCTGCCAGCAGCATTTGTTGGATATAGGAATTCTTTTCCCCACTGAATACTTGTGTTAGGTTTATCAAAGATCAGATGGCAAGTAGAGACTCATTTCCTCGTTTAGTTTTCTATTCTGTTCTGTATGTCTATGTCTCTGTTTTTGTGGCAATACCATGCTGTTTTGATTACTGTGGACTTACACCCTCAAGTTTGGTAGGGTGATGCCTACCAGGTGATGCCACTGGCTTTGTTTTTATTACTAAAAATAGCCTTGGTTATACGGGTTTTTTTCTGTTTTCATACATAACAAAGTACTATTTCTTCCAGTTCTTCAAAATATGATGTTAGTATTTTAATGGGGGATTGCATCATTTTCATAATGTCTTTAAAGAGCAAAGTTTTCAATTTTGATGAAGTCCTATTTTTCACTTTTGTTTATGCTTTTTGAGTCTCCAAAAATCTGCCTATCCCAAAATTTCAAAGATTTTTATCTTGCTTTCATTTGAACATTTAAGGTTTTATGTTTAGGTCTATGATTTAGAATTTTTTTTTTCCTGGATTAATATCTAGTTGTTTCCAGCATCATTTATTGAGAAACTCTTTTCTTGCTGAATTATACTTTGGCACCTCTGTTGAAATCAACTTGACTTTATGTCATGGTTTATTTCTAGACTTTCTATAGCAGGCATCCTCGAACTATGGCCCATGGGCCACATGCGGCCTGCCTAGGACATTTATCCGGCCCGCTGGATGTTTTCGCCACCGCTGACTGTCCTGCTTAGCAGCCAACTCGTCCTGGGGCCCACAGTCTGGCCCTCCAGCGATCTGAGGGACAGTGAACTGGCCCCCTGTTTAAAAAGTTTGAGGACCCCTGTTCTACAGTGTCCTAGTGATTTTTACGTTTATCCTTGTGTCCATTACCACAATGCCTTGGTTATTGTAGTTTAATGTAGTAAGTCTTTTTTGGTTATTTTTCAAAACTATTTTGATTATTCTGAATCCTTTGCATTTCCATACAGATTTTAGTTTCTCAGTTTCTGTTAGAAAAAGCTTTGTAGGATTTTTGTTTGGATGGTATTTAATCACAGATAGCTTCAATCCATGAACATCTCTTCATTTATTTAGGTTTTCTTTCCCTTTCCTGGAAGTCCTTTGTATTTTAGTGTAATTGTAAAATTAGTTCATTTTTATAATACTATCGATAGTTTTTAAAATTCTAGTTTGCCCATATATAGAAATACAATTGACTTTGTCCTGTGATTTTGCTACATTTTAGCAGTCACTAACCCTCCCAATACCAAAAATCCATGGATACTCAAATCCCTTACTGTCACAATGTTTGCAAATCACCTATGCACATCCTCTCATTTAGCTTACTTATACCTAATATATATGAATATATTGTATTTCTTTTTTTTCCCAGTCTTTCTAGTTTTATTTTAAATTAATGGTGGCAAACATCAGGTGGACTCTTTTTTTTTTTTAACATAGCCTTAATGTAATTTTCTTAGTTATTGTGTTAAAACGTTCATATTCTACTCACAGAAATATATATTGTATTTCTAATGAGTATTTTTGACTAGCAGTTAGTTTATCAGAGCCTGTCAATACAAAGGGTATAGCTTTTTAATACATCACTTAAGACTTTTTTGTATGTGATTATCATCTAAAGATAGTTTTAGTTCTTCCAACCTGTATGCCTCTTTTTAAAAATTGTCCTGTTACTTGTCACTGGCCTGGATTTCCAGTGTAATGTTGAAAAAAAGGAGTGAGAGTACACAGTCTTCACCTTGACCTGCTCTTAGAGGGACACCATTCAGCCTTTCCCCATTATGTATGATGTTAATGCCCTTAACAAGTTGAAGTTCCTTCTGTCTCCAGTTTGTTAAGAATTTTAAAAATGTTTATTGATTTGGCTTTTTCTGCTTTAGACTATCATAGATTGCTGTATTGACTTTCTTTTGAATCATATGTATGTCTTTTGGGTTTAGCGTGTATGACACATCGTGTTTCTGAGATTTAATGTTGCATAAGGCAGAAACTTCTCATTCCTGTTTAGAAGGTCATTGCCTGAATGTACTACGTCTGTCATTATAAATGTTTTGTAATACACAAAAATCAAGATGAATAAAATCTGTGTGGATGGCAACTAAGCTGAACACGTTGAAGTTTCTTGGAGGTGAAATAATGGACCATAAGAGTCTGTCTCAAAACTTTTGTAGTGACCCACATATAAGTAGTTTGTTGAAGGACATTGGTGGCTATTATAAATGGTGTGATGTATATGTTTCTATTTGGCACACTCCTAGGAGTAGGTGCACATAGTCTACAGTTACACCAGCAGTATGGGGAGTTCTAATTGCCTGCAGCAATATATTTGTATTGTTTGGAGCTTTTATTTTAACCTTTCTGGTACCACCTAGGTGTTTGGAAATTTTATTGAAGCAATTATAGATAGAATGTGCAGTTGTACAGATCATAGTAAGGAACAGTAGCAAGACCTACCAGAGGCTTTGCCTACTTTCCCCCACTGGTATCATTTTCAAAAATATAAAAATTATATTGTTACATCACAATCCAGAGGCTTATTTAGATTTCCTCAGTTTTACCTGTGCTCCTGTCTGTCATATAGTTTTAGCTGTTTTGGAGATTTGTGTATTCCCCACTACAGAAAACCCCAGGGACCCTCCTGTTGCCTTCTCAGCCCTGGAAACATTGCAGAAATGTTATATGAATGGAATAGCCTTCTGAGATTGGTGGGTTTTATTTATTTATTTTTTTTTTTGGCCTAACGTAATCCCTGGAGATTCACCACTCTCTGTTACATTGTTTTATAGATGTTCCTGTAAGAAATAATGCAAATGTATTTTTTTAAAGCTCTATCATTTTTAAACCTTTTTATTTGTTGAAGAAAATGTGTGAAACACAGGAAGAGGGTGGGCTGGGCACTATATGAATCTGAACCATTTTATTGATAATATTTAGGTTAATTCCTCCTGGCATATGATGCTAACTTTTTTTCCCCCCTCCTGAATTTTTCAGACTTGATCACATGTCCTTTTGGCTTTTTCTTCCCTATAAATTCCCTCAGAAAAATTTGTAAGACCTGTCTGTATTTCAACATTCTTATCCATTTTCATGCATTCTGTTCTTTCAAATTAGGAAGTTGCGTGTGCTTGGTGAAAAACAGACTCCTCTGTACCCTGGTGTGGCTACCGATTTAGTTTTGTTGTGTTGTTGAAATGAAAGCTTTCCTCAGCAATGTAGCAGAGAGCACACTCCTCGTCAGTACATTCAGTTATGTGCTTCACTCTCAGAGCAGGAGAATAGTTGGAGTACGGATGTTGCCTGAATTCTCTCTCACCCTATTGATAGACATCTTCTATTTTTTGCCATATTGCTACAAGCCTATAGAAAACACCCTTGGCCATGTAATATACTGTTGGATAAATTCTTAACACTGATAAGCGAATGTTATAAAGTTTTAAATAGAAATTGTTTTAATTATGCTCACTTTTGAGAACGAGTCTCAAGCTGTCACCCTTCATAGAGTGCTGTGGAGTCATAGCTCACAGCAACATTAAGAAATCTTGTAAAGCTGATCTGACTGTCCTCTTGCCTCAGTTTTTAGTCGACATGGGGTCTTGCTTTTGCTCAGGCTATCCACCATGCCCGGCTATGCTCACTTTTAAAACTGGCTTATCCAGTTAGCCCTCCAAATTTTAGAATTGTTTATGCTACAAAAGACCTAAAAACTGAATGTTGATGAGGAGTGGAAACATCTTTCCACTCTTTTGAGGTCTATTCTGAACATTTAAATGATGCTAATTTATTTACATGACTTTTTAAGAAAAGTATTCACACATTTCATGATATAAAAATGTCCTAACCCTGATCTGACTACTTTCCTTTTTTCCTAAAGCCTTTGTACTGTTTTATCTTAATTGTCTTTTATTTCTATTTTTTGTTTCAGGGAATTTGTCTTTAGTGTTTATTTCTTTTGTTCAAAGCACACTATGTGTCCTGAATGGAATTCATGCATTTCATCAATTCTGGAATAATTTCAACCATTTAGTCTTCCTAGATACTGTATCTCTTAATCCTTTCTAGGTAATTTTCTCAGGTCTACCAGTTATCTTTTCTGTAATTGTCTAAATTGAGATTTTTTTTCAAAAATTCACTTACTCTTGTTACCCTTTCTGGAATGTAGATTAAGACATTGACTCTGGAGCCAGACTGCCTGGATTTAAGTCCCACCTGTCACTGCCTACCTGTGTGACCTTGGAAAGTTATTTAGGGGGTGCCTCAGTTTCACATCTGTAAAAAAGAATAGTAATATCCACCTCATAATGCAGAGTAAATGAGTTAACACAGGTACCAGTGCTGGGAGCAGTCTAATGATCAGTGCTCATTGTCCAATAAGCTCTTGAAAAGATGTTTGCCATCATTAATCATCAAGGAAATGCAAATCTGAGTCACAGTGAGAACCACTTGCTAAGATGGCTAGAATCAAAAAGTTGGAAAAAAAGTGTTGGCAGAGGATGTGCAGAAATTGGAACCTTTCATGTGACTGCTGTTGAAATGGTTTGGCAGTTCCTCAAAAAGTCAGTGTTCCCATGTGAGCCAGCAAGTCCACTCCTAAGTATATGCCCCAAAGCACTGAAAACATACGGTCATAGAAAAGGTGGAAACCACCCAAATGTCCATCAACAGATGAACAGATAAAACATGGTATAGGCCGTACAATAGAATATTAGGCCCTAAAAGGGGCAGATAGATATTAAAACATGGATGAACCTTGGAAACACTATGCTCGGTTAAAGCAGCCAAGGGCACGGGTTATTTGACTCCATGTATATGAAATGTCTGAAACAGGCAGATCAGTAGTGACAGAAGGTAGATTAGTGAGTGGTTGCCAGGCACTCAGTAGAAAGTGACTTACAACTCTGAAATATGCCAAGGGCCCCTGACTTTTATGCAAAAAACCAAAAAAGGTTTATTTTAGGGCATATCTCAAAAAACAAAACTAAAAGGCAGTCACAGGTACTTGTATCTGCAGAAAGCATGTAACAACTCCAGGACTGAGGGCACAAAGAAGTTGAGGTCGGCAGAAACTTCCCCAGTCTTTGAGAGACAGAACTCAAGACTCTAAGGGAGAGTGGTGCTGGTTTCTGTAAGGGGCACAGTAAGGAAGCCACCGAAACAATGTGCAGCCTAACCTGCTGCCACCCGGATGAACAGCTGTGGCGAAGCACAGTGCTGACAGGAGCCTGCGCCCTGTCTCAGCCCGGACTAGAGGGGTCCTACTATGGTAGCTAAGGAGCCAGCCGGCAATGCAGGGCTGTCCTCTGCAGTATTCTGGCCCCAACACATCAAATCCTTGTCACCTGTGGGATTGGAGCTGAGAAACAAGATCTTAAGAGGGCTAAGCAGCACTCAAGGCTCAGCTCCACAAATGCCAGGAACACATCTGACAAGAAGGAATTGGAGACGTTCTTACATGACAAACATACCGTGCCCCCAAGGCTGAAGACACACAGAGGGTGCATATCTTTTCACTATTTAAAATGTTTTTGGAGAAAATGTATCAAACCAAAGTTTAGAGATAAGAGCCAACAAAATTAGGGACTCCCCTTCCCCCCTAAAAGCAACACAGGGATAAGAACTGAGAGGGAAAAAACCTTTGCACATGACAGTGATGTATCTGGAAAGCGCAAAAGAACCAAAGAAACTAATACAAACAACATGAATGTAGTAAAGTAGCAAATTAAAAAACCCAAAGAGGAATCCATAACTGTGTGTGTGTGTGTGTGTGTGTGTGTAAATATAAAAGCACTTAAAAGGTATAACCTAAGACAATTTATAGTAACAAGAACAAAATCCTAAATATGCAACACTTCTAAACCTACATGACAAAAACGATAAAACATCCCTGTAAAAATTAAAAAGATGGAACGCATACCATGCTGATGGCTAGAAGACTCTGTGTCAGTAAGATGTCAGTTTCCCCTAGTTTATCAATTTAACATGACCCAGATAACAGTTTCTTCCTAGTCGTACAGAAGGTGATTCAAGTGGAACCTAACACATACAGTGAAATGACCCAGAGAACCATGGTACAAGTTGTCAGCCCTGCAGATGTTAGGTGTCATATCTTGTTTCCATAAACAAGAGTATAATAGTGGCACATGAATAGAAATGTGGAAAATAACTTTTTAAAATAGAGAAATTGATCCAAGTATATTTGGAAATATAGTGAATGATGAGAGGGCATTGTAAGTTGTTAGTAAAAATAATTTTAAACAAGTGGTAACCAACCATGTGGAAAAAGGATAAACAGAAACAAATATAGATTATAGCAAATAAGTTAATGTGTAAGTGTAATTAAGAACCATGATTTTCAGCTTAAGAGAAAGAACTGCAGATATAAAAATGAAAGAAGTGAAACGAAGTTCTAGTTTCAGGCTCAGGTGTGGTGGCTCATACTCACACTCTGAGCACTTTGGGAGACTGAGGAAGGAGGCTCGACCCAACTCAGGAGTTTGAGGTTTTCGTGAGCCACTGCATTCCGGTTAAAGAGACAGAGAAAGATCTTTTCTTTAAAAATAAAAACAGAACCCCTCCAGTCTTCACCTGTGTAAAATAACTTTGAAAGAACATGTAATACCACTGGGCACTGTGGCTCACTCCTGGCATTCTGGGAGACCAAGGCAGGTGGATTGCTTGAGCTCATCAGGAGTTGGTGACCAGCCTGAGCAAGAGCAAGACCCCGTCTCTACAAAAAAATAAAAAAAGTAGCCAGGCATTGTGGCAGGTTCCTGCAGTCCCCTCTACTTGGGAGGCTGAGGCAAGAGGATTGCTCAAGCCCAAGAGTTTGAGGTTGCTGTGAGTTATGACAACACAGCACTCTACCAGGGCAACAAAGTAAGACATAGTATTAAGCCCAGCCAGTAGATTATTTCTTTTGGTATCACTGTTCCCTTTACTGTCAGATCCTTAGTGAGGCAAATCCTATAGTCTTTGGTTCTGTTTTCCTGACTTTTCATCTCTTAGAAGGTTTTGCTGAGTTATTCCTAAGACTTTTTCTTTATTCTTTAGCTAAGTTAATTTGCACACATAGCTAACAGCTACAGTGGGGCAGTTTATCTTCCCTTCCACTCTACCCAGCTCTGTACTTTTCCACTATGTGTGAATTTCTGACAGGGTCTTGGTCTCTACTGTAGTGTTCAAAAAGAACTTATTATGAAACCATTCTAGATAATTTATGCTTCACAGAGCACTGTCTAATCTTAATGCATTTCAAATGGTAGAATTTCAGGTATTGTGGCAGTAATGGTATAAGACAGGTAGGTATAACACTTAAATCACAATAAAAGCTTTGGCAATAGAGTTTTTATACGTAATTCATTTTAGTAATCCCAACTTCCCTTTTTTACATCACTAATTTTTGTGTGTGTGGTTTTTTTTTTTTTTGTTTTTTTTTTTTAGATGGCTACTCATATGAAAGAGAAGCAATGGAAAGTTGGATCAGCAAAAAGAAACGTACAAGTCCAATGACAAATCTTGTTCTTCCTTCCCTGGTACTTACACCAAATAGGACTCTGAAAATGGCTATCAATCGATGGCTTGAGACACATCAAAAGTAAAACTATATTATCTTGTTTCTATTTTCCAGTGATCTCATTTGAATGATATAAAGATAAATACTAATCAGACACATATTAAAAGCACAACAGAAGGAAAAAGGTAAATTTAGTTACTTGTAAAAATTGTCAGCTTCATTCTCTAAAACACATGGACCAAATCACACATCTAACTTCATTTGTATTTTTACTATAAAAGCCTTTTTTTGTACTAGTGAAAAAAATCTTAGCTGTATAGAAATAAAGTTTACTTTATTGCAGTGCCCAAATTTATTCTTGTTAGGTATAGGTCATATTATATCTCAAACTAAAGACTGGAATTTAACAGATGCTTAAATCTTAGTAGCCATTCATTTTATAATTCTTCAAAGTCTCAAGAGGATTTGTAGTGTTGGGACCGAAAGCGCTGCTGAGAGACCACGCACACATGGAAAACCAAGGAGTGTCTTTATTTCTTTCAGGCAGATGCTCGGGTCACTCCGGCTATCAGTGTGGCCACGAAGGAGTGGCACCGAAACAATGGCCAGCGAAGTTCTTATACATTTCTTTGAGAGGTACTTTGGGTTGCAATAAAATGCTGGGGTAGGTAGTTGGGGGAGAAGCCTGTGTGTGGTCACTTGTGGTCATTGGGGAGGCCTGGGGATTTTAACAGGTCGACTGCCCTTCCGTGGTCAGGAGTCTCCGCTGGGGTGAGTAATGTGTGATTCTCTGATTGGTTGTTGTCACCTCGTTTGTTTACCTGGTTTTCAGCTTGTGCTGAAATTCCTGTTGTGGAATTTCCTGTGGCCCCCGCCCCCCTTCTCTTCTTCCTTTCATTAGTCCTTTGTTCTCCTTTATCTACAAAATGGAGTCACTACTGTCTTTTCATTCCCCTCTTGAGTTGGGACGTAGCTGAGACCAATCCTGGGCTCAGAGTTGGTGTAAGGTGTCTTGGCTTACGGGTTGATATTGGGATTTTAAAACTAACAGTTGGACTGTATTTTTTCTTTGATAAAGGAAATTATTTAAAATGCAGGGCCCAAAGGTTAGTACAAGAATGAGGAGTACTATGGGGCCTATGAGGGAGGAGATTAACGTAGTTAGCCAGGGGGACCAGTTGAACAGAGATTCCTACCAGGAAGTTTGTTGTTGCTGTTTTAACTTTTTTTCTTAGTCTTTTGTTTACTTGAGTCATGGAGTCTTTTATTGTTCCTGAGTGATTGGTATACAAACAACATTGTTCTCCTAGTGCTGCACACAGGCCGCCTTGCTGCATGAAGAGTAGATCAAGCTTTTTCTGGTTTTGTAATGTTAATTCTGTTAATGAGGATAAAGTTTTTTTAGCTGACTAATAGAACTTTTTATTTTTTTGAGGTCTAACTTCATTGCTGTTTTAAGTAGTTGATAGTTTTTATTTTGTATTATGAGAGTTGAGGTTCTTACCCTGGTTGCGCTGGCAATCTCTAACCCTACCAGGGATGAGAGGAGGACCGCTGCTGCCCTCATAGCTCATGGGGTCTGTTTGGGGCGGGGAGAAAGTAATTTCTGTCTGGTCCTTTGAAAAATAGGTTATAGTGGGGAACAGTTGAACTATGACACAGTACCCTGGAGTTTGGTTTAAAACTGTGCTGTGCACACAGGGAGTCAATCCTATTGTGCAGGCTTACCAGGTGCCGGGTGCTGGGGTATAATAGGTGTTATTTTGGGCAAGCTGTGTGATGTTACACAAAGGGTAGGAAAAATTTGTAGGCCAGGAGGAGACTAGGTAGGTTCCCTGTTCTTAGACTTCCTGAAGAGTTATTCTAGTTTTTCTTTTTACCCACTGGCAATGGTTGGAAGTATTGGAAGTGTTAAAAATTCTTTTTATTGCTGAAGCCTGGTAAAAAGGTAATTGGGGACTGAAACACAGCCAGCATTCACGAGTTAGATTGGGGTATGAGGAATTTAAGACCCGGTAGGTACCTTGTAAGAGGTTCCATATGGAGGCGGTTCCCTGGGTTACTGGCCTGTTCTGCAGTTGGATTAGGGGGTTGATGTAGGATGGCAGAGGTTTGGTGATGTTTCTATTAGTAGTTCTGGGTTCCTGATGTTGTATGGGTAACTTGTTCTGAGTTTTAATATTTAAAAATGAGCTCAGCCCCACAGGTGTGACTACGGGGGCTATGGGGAGCTGTTCTAGTTTTTGGATGGTAAAGAGAAGTTTGTTATTGTACTTGGATTGGCATAGTCTGAGTCCCCATGTCTTATTTCCTACCCTCGGTTTTTTTTGCCGTGGTCTGTGAAAGTTAGAATTAAGGGCTTACAAGGGGGTTGGCTACATGATCTCTCCCTTTCTCTCTTCTGGACTCAGATAAGATCAGTTTTGATGGGGGTGTTCCAGCTAAACCAGTCAGATGACTCACATGCCCAGGGAAAGCAATAGAAATCTCAGGGTCTTCCACATTTTTTCTCCTGGTCTTGTTTTTTTTCTGTCCCAGGACAGACATAGAAATAGGTATTGCACAAAACAGTTCGTTGGGATGGCTCCATACACCCGGGGAGCCATGAACCCATTAGGGGGAAGTTCCAGGTCCCAACAGTGAGCCCGCTCAAGTTGAATCAGAGGGCCAGCCACCAGGTATTAAGAGGGTGTAGGTCTGAAGTTTGATTCACAGTGTGGCCTGTAATGGCACTTATGATTTTTCAAGTGACATTGACCGGAGCATGGGGATTTTCCAGGGCAAAGGGGGATTGGGACGTTACCAGGGTAAGGGTTAAGGAAAGTGTTAGGCACAGTCTCTGGGCAGGCATTTCAGTACCTTGAGTTTTAGTGGGTTCTCAGATGGCTGAATTTTTTAAATAGGCTGGTAGTCTTTTTTTCTTTGCGTGGGGGTCAGCAGGTTGGACATGGGAGTGATAGATCTACGTGGCGATTCTGTTTGACAGCTGTGGGGGTGGTTACAATGATGACATATGGTCTTTTTACCTTGGCTGGAGTATTTCTTTCCGGTGGCATTTGACATACACCCAGTTACCAGGCCGGTATCTGTGAGGTTCAGGCAGTGGGTATTTTCATATACAGCTCAGAGCTGCGGCCACAGTTGTTGTTGAACTATGCATAGTAAGTCAAGGGAAGAGTGGAAGTCAGAATGGTTAAAGTCAGTAACTAGGTTTGATTTCAGGCTTGGTAAAATAGGAGGGGGCCAGCCAAACACAATTTCAAAAGGGATTAAGCTAAGAGTGTAAGGGGAGTTCCTTACTCTATCTAGGACAAAGGGGAGGAGAGATACCCAGTCACCGCTAGTTTTTAAGATTAATTTTGTTAATGCCTCTTTTAGGGTTCTATTTATTTTTTCTACTTGTCTTGCACTTTGGGGGTCTATGGGCACAATGTAACTTCCAACTAATATTTATAAGGGAGGATAATTTTGTTGTATTGGGGAGCCAAAAGCTGGGCCATAATCAGACCCTATTTGTGTGGGGAGGCCATACTTTGGGATGATGTCTTCCAGTAGTTTTTTGCTTACCACGGTTGCCATTTGTTTTGGTAGAGAAGATTTCCACCCATTCTGAAAAAGTGTTTATAAAAACTAAGATGTATTTATACCCGTATTTGCCAGGTTTTATTTCAGTGTAATCTACTTTCCAGTATGTTCCGGGCTGGGTTTTTTTTTTTTTTCGTGATCCAGGCATCTCCCTGGTGGACCTGGCATTTATTGATTTGCACGTGGTACATTTGGAAGTGACTGATTGTGTCTTGGCTTGGAGGTTGAAGATTTTGAGGGGGCCTTTCCATAGCAGATTTTCAATTCTTTGCGATCCCATGAGTGTGCTGTGATGAATCTGGTGTATTACATTTAAGCCGAGTTGATCTGGGAGGATTAGTTTTTTGGTTGGGGTATAGTACTATTTTCTTTTTTGGTAGTGTAGGGGGACTTTGTGTTTTATTTGTGCCAGATTTTTTTTGGTGTACTCAGGGTCAGGTAATATGGGCACAGGTACGGTGGGTAGTTGTGTTACTAAGGCTGAAGTCTCTGGGTTGGGTAGAAGGGCTGTTTCCCATGCTGCTGCATCAGCCTGGCAGTTTCCTCTTGTCACTGGGGTGAGAGGTTTCTGGTGTCCTGGGCAATGTATAATGGCTATTTTTTTTTTTTTTTTTGGCAGCCACAGAGCTTGAATTAAGTTTAAGAGTTTTTGTTTATTTTTAACAAGTTTTTCCTTCTGTCGTTAATAGTCCCCTTTCTTGATATATGGCTCCATGTACATGTGCCGTAGCAAAAGCATAACAGCTATCAGTGTACACATTTAGTTGTTTGTCTTTGCCTAGCCGGAGAGCTTGGGTCAGAGCCATGAGCTCTGCTTTCTGGGCTGATATGCCGGGAGGCAGGGGCTAAGCCCATATTACTTCTGTTTCTGTTGTCACTGTCGCCCCCGTGTACTTGTCATTTTTGACGAAACTGATACCATCTGTATACCAGGTGACATCTGCTTGTGGTAGAGGCTGGTCTCGGAGGTCGACCCGGATGTAATGGACTTGGTTCAGGATCTCAGCGCAGTCATGAAGTGGTTGTGTTAGATCAGGATTGGGTAGTAGGGTGGCTGGATTGAGGGCGGTACTGGAACTGAATTTGACTTTTGGGGGGTTTAATTGTAAGGCTTGATAGTGAGTTAGCCTAGCCTTGGTTAGTCATCGGTTAGGTGGTTGTTTGTGTACTTCTTCAATAGCATGAGGTGTAGTTACCGTAGATCTTGGCCCAGAGTTTATTTGCATTTTTAATTAGTAAGGCCATGGCAGCTATGCTACATAGGCAAGGGGGCCATCCCGCCACCACAAGATCTAATTTTTTTGATAAGATACAGGTTATTTTCACAGTCCTAAGGTCTGAGTTAATACCCCTTTTGCTATTCGTGCTTTTTCATCCACGTACAAGTGGAAGGGTTTCATGATGTCGGGTAAGGCTAAGGCCAGGGCTCGTAAGAGGTCGGACTTTATTGTTTTGAAGGCCTCAGTCATGAGTTCGGTCCAGATTAGAGGTTTTTGGCTTTGGGTCGCCTTATACAGCAGCCTTGCCTTTTCTGCAAATCCTGGGATTCATAGCCTGCAGAACCCTGCTGTTCCCAGGAACTCCCTGACTTCTCTCTGGGTCCTGGATATAGGTATTTTCAGGATTGTTTCTTTTTAAGAATCTGATAACCATCTCTGGTTATCTTGATTATGTAGCCCAGGTAAATAACTTGAGTTTTGCAAATTTGGGTCTTTTTAGTTGAAGCCTGGTACCCATGGTCTTTAAGAGTATTAAGTTGGCCCCAGGTGGCCTGTTGACAGTCGGCCTGGGGCTATCTGCAGCTATTAGGAGGTCATCTACATATTGGAGTAAACTGACATTGGGGTTATTTCTCTGGTACTTACTGAGATTTTCATGCACTTTTATCGAAGATGGTGGGGGAGTTTTTGAAGCCTTGGGGTAACCAGGTCTAAGTAAGTTGTCCGTTGAATCCATCTATGGGGTCTCGCCATTTAAATGCGAACATAGGTTGGCTTAAAGGGGCCAGAGGTAGGCAGAAGAAGGCATCTTTTAAGTTCAGAACAGTGTATCATTTTCTAGTGGGTGGTAGGGTACTTAGAGTATAGGGGTTGGGTACTGTGGGGTGAATATCGGCTGTTTGTTTGTTGACCTTTTTGAGGTCTTGGACTGGCCGGTAATCATTGGAGTTTTATTTTTTGACAGGCAGTAGGGGATTGTTCCAGGGTGACTGGCATGGGATTAACACTCTTAGTTGTTTTAATCTCTTTATATGGGGAGCAATGCCTTCCCAGGCTTCTCTTGACATGGGGTATTGTTTTCCTTGTATTGGTGAGGCCCCAACTTTTAGTTCTACTACCACCGGGGGGCGGTGTGCAGCATATCCCATTCCCCCTGTATCTGCCCAGGTTTTTGGTAACTCTGACAACAATGTTTCTAAGTTGGGTAGTGTGTGTGTTAACCTGGTTTTTACGAATGGTGTTCGTCTGATAGTGAGACAGTTAACACACATATGGGTTCCCCGTTTGCATGAGTGACTTGGATTCCCTGGGGCTGGAAGTAAATGTGGGCCCTGATTTTTGTTAGTAGGTCTCTTCCGAGTAAGGGGTAGGGGCACTCAGGTATGACTATGAAGGCATGGGACACTCGGCTAGTTCCAAGGTCTATGGTTCTCCGGGTGGTCCAAGAGTACTGGCTGGTTCCTGTTGCCCCCTGCACCCATGATTTATGGTTTGACAGCGTTCCGAGTGATTGCTTAAGGATGGAGTGTTGTGCGCCTGTGTCTACCAGGAAGTCTATAGGTTTCTCCTCCACTTTTAGGGTTACCCTGGGTTTGGGGAGGGGTGCCGAACCCCGTCTCCTCTGCTCAGTTTTTCTAGTTCCAGAATCTGGGTTGGGCCTTGGCATGCTTCAGGTGGTCGTTCGGGGCATTCATGTTTCCAGTGTTTCTTTTTCTTGCAATATGCGCACTGATTTCTTTTGAGTGGGGGTCTATCTCCCTCCCGGTTCTCAGGCTTACCTCCAGTCCGATGGGCTCATCTTGGCACTCTATGGTCTGTCCCCATTGTGGTGGCTAGGAGGACTTTGGCTAGCCCCTGGGTGTGTTTTTTGTTGGCTGCGATCAGTGTCCTGGTTTTTTTTTCTGGTGTTTCCCGGTTATTATACACTTTTTCTGCTATTGCTAAAAGTTTAGAAATTAGTTTATCTCCTAGGCGTTTTAATCATTGCATCTTCCAACGAATGTCGGGCGCTGCCTGATTGACAAAGGCCATACCACAGAGTGGTTAATAGGGTCTTCTGATCCATGGGGGTGTAAGTATGGTACGCCTTCAAGAAGTGTTCTAAAAAGGCCCTGGGTGCTTCGTCCTTACTTTGTTTTACCTGACTGACTTTGGCCAAATTTGTAGGCTTCCAAGACATCCTATGAGAATCTGGTGGTAGACTTTAATTTTCTCCTTACTTTCAGGGGAATTATAATTCCAGTCTGGTTGTGTCAGGGGAAATCCTTCAGCGACTCTTTCCGGATTTGAGGAAGGGTTCCCATTATTTCCTGGGAACAGCTTCCAGGCCTTTGCCAGGATATTCTCTCTCCCCTCGATAGTAAAAAGGATCTGAAGGAGTTGACTAAATTCGTCCCATGTGAGCTGGTGTGTGAACAAAATGGAATTTAATGGATTAATCAGGCCACTGGGCTTTTCTGAGAATGGAGGTGTCTGCATTTTCCAGTTATAGAAGTCACTCGTGGAGAATGGCCAGTAAATAATATTCTGGCGTCCCTGGCCATCTAGGGGTCTTATGGTTCTCAAAGGGAGGGACATGGAGTCGGGTTTAGGACTTACTCTATGTGCTTTCTCTCTCTGGGTTCTCCCCCTGGTGGTGGGCCCCTCTCTCCCTCCCACCCCCCAGCTATAGGTACTGTGGGATCTGCTTTATTTCCCCCCAGTGGTTGGTAGGGAGGTGGTGTAAAAAGGAAGTTTTCTTCCTGCAGGTCAGTGGTGTGTGGTAAGACAGGGATTGGTCAGGGGGAGCTGATGGTTTCTGGAGTCTTTGAATTTTGAGGGCAAGAATAGTTGGGTTAAGGGAAATGAAGGGTTTCAACCATGGAGTGGGTGGTTCTTAGTACTAAGACCTGCCACATGGTGATGTAGGGGACCTGATCAGGGTGCTCAGGTTTCCCATATATTACAGCTTTAACTCTGTAAATTGTGGGAAGGTTTAAAGTTCCCTCCTCTGGCCACCCAGCTTTAAAGGTTGGCCATTTGTTCCAGCAGACAATGTGTAACCAGTTCTTTTTTACTATTAGTTCTAAGCTAGCTGCCCCCTCTTGGACATCTCAGAAATGTTCAAGGAAGAGGCTTGAAGGGGTAGTTTGGGCCTGTTCCTTTTTTTTTTTTTTTTTTTAAAGAAGATTAGAAATACAAACAAAGCTGTTAAGAAGTAGTAGAGACAAGCTATAGACACACGTTTCCAGACGGACCAATCCACAGGGGCAGCGCTACTAAGCCCAATAATGATAACAAAGACGAAGAGGACAATGAGTGTCAAGCCAAGACTGCACCACGCAGTGAAGGGTACAGGACACATAGGAACAAGAATGTTAGTAAGGTGACTTTGAAAGGAGAAAAGTCCAGCAGGGTTCCTTAGAGAAAGAGGTCTGCAACCTACTCACAAATGTCCTCAGGGGCACTTGTGCCAGGTTGAGACCAATTTTCTACAAGGCACTGACAAAAACACCTGAAGTTACAATTTAAACAAAGGTGAGAAGGCATTCACGTTAAACCGGAATAAACTCCACCTTCACAGATAAACCAGCCAGCACAAGGCACTGACAAAGGTGAGAAGGCATTTACACTAAACATTAAACCGGAATAAACTCTACCTACACAGATAAACCAGCCAGACAGTGCCAGCCTCCCTGGTCCCGTCACTACACAGGCAAACCAGACAGACAGTGCCAGCATCCCCGGTCTTGTAAACCACACAGATAAACCAGACTGATGGTGCCAGTCTCCCCAGCCCGTAAACCAGGCTTGGTGGTGATAGGAAACCACCACTCAGGCAGAACCAGAACCAAACAATCAGGTGGGTGAGAGATGTCTCTGGCGGCCGACAGTCAGGTCCTTCTTAATCAGCACTTCTGTCTAGGTCTCCAGCTAAACAATTACCAGGGCACCAATACAGGAACAGAATAGGCACACACAGACACGTACATTTATTCACAGCAAACTCACCAAACTCACCAGCCAGCTCCTGGATCACTCTGTGTGGGATGGGGTTGCAGAGGTGCATATCTCAGTGGAACCTCCAAATGTTGGGACCGAAAGTGCTGCTGAGAAGACCATGCACACATGGAAAACCAAGGAGTGTCTTTATTTCTTTCGGGGACATGCTCGGGTCACTCCTGCTATCAGTGTGGTTGCAAAGGAGTGGCCCCAAAACAATGGCCAGCGAAGTTCTTATACATTTCTTCGTGAGGTACTGTGGGTTGCAATAAAATGCTGGGGTAGGTAGTTGGGGGAGAAGCCTGTGTGTGGTCACTTGTGGTCATTGGGGAGGCCTGGGGATTTTAACAGGTCGACTGCCCTTCCATGGTCAGGGGTCTCCGCTGGGGTAATGGGTGATTCTCTGACTGGTTGTTGTCACCTGGGCTGTTTATCTAGTTTTCAGCTTATGCCTGTTGTGGAATTTCCTATGGCCCCCACCCTCCTTCCCTTCTTCATTAGTCCTTTGTTCTCTTTTATCTACAAAATAGAGTCACTGGTGTCTTTTCAGTAGCAAAATGGTATAGAATGTTTATGGTTAAATTGAGAAAATCCTTATAGACAAGTTTAAATAAGCAGTTGTGTTAGATTCTTAATTTGCAGAATAGTAATGTTTTTCCCATTGTCCAAATCCAGATACATGTTAAATGAAATAAATTATCATGAATAAGTCAACTGCTGAAGCATAAAGGGGGCATACTAGCTGCCTTTCTGAGTTTAGAATTCTTAAAGTTTTCATATGTTAAGCTAGGATTACTATACAAAGGCATTTTTACACAACAGCTTGATATTTAATGCAATACCCTGACAAGCATTTTCTCAGAAAGAATTTCAAGTTCAGGAAGGTAAGGTTGTACTCACTTCCCAGAATGGAGACCATTGGCAGCACAGAGGAAGCACAGTGGACCCAAACTGCAGGGTGGACAGGGCCTAGGACTGTGTCTTCATCCCTCTGTGTGCTGTCACCCCCATCATAGTGGTTCAGAATTTTAAAGATCAAGACATGAAAGGGGAAAAGCAATGTAAATACTAGTCAAGCAGGTACCACAGACATCTCCAACCCCTCCCTTTTTTGTTTTTTAAAATAATTGCTACTTTGTAAAAACAAATGTTTTACTGAACTTTATTTCCTTCATGTTATAGCTGGGATTCACAGTCTATGATTCTAGAAAAGTAATTTTTTTTCATACAACACACGCTTTTCACATCCTTAATTCTGAGGACAAAAAAGACTGGCAACTCATTCTACGTGTTTTTCTATCGTATTTTATAAAAAAGAAGTTTGCTAACAATTCTAACGGAAGACTTTTAACTTAAAGGAGCCACTACTGGACCAACTGCATTTCTGTTTTGATAGACATTTCCAAAGGAGATTGGCTGCTTATTACAGAAAAATTACTAAAAAAACACTATAAATTGTGTTTTTTAGCAATGACTTCTAAAGTAGTTTTTTTTTTTTTTTGGTCAGATGTGTTAAAGGTGCTTTTTGCTCTTCCATTTTTCACCAGAACAGTTTCTTGTAAAACAAAAATTGCTGGAAAAATTAAAATGCTAATAATTTTCCAAATTGAAGCACCTGTTTTTGTATAAAACCTACACAGCAACCAAACAACTCCCTCTTGCACACAAGCAAACAGAGCCCAAATCCAAAACCGTCCATAGGAAGGGACATGGCCCCAGCCCCTCTGCCCAGTTCTCAGGCACCAGTGTCAGTGGGAGCTGTGCCACCCACAGGGATTGACTGGGAGCTTCAGGGAACTTCACCTCCTCCTGGGGTGATGGCATCAAGTACACAAATGATGATGATACTCTGCACTAGCTGCTTTAGAAGAAGTCACCTGATGACAAGAATTACGTATTTGCCCATAACACATTTTCCCTCCTGCCCTATTTTTGGTGTTGAACCTTTCATTAAATATGTAGCTTTAGGTGGCACCTGTAGCTCAGTGGATACTGCGCCAGCCACATACACTGAGGCTGGCGGGTTTGAACCCAGCCCAGTGGGCCAGCTAAACAACAACTGCAACAACAACAAAAATATGTAGCTTTAAAGAAGTATTGAAAATACTTAGCCTTGCTAGCAAGAGCAGTGACCACACAATAACCTGAATAACTGGGCTCAAGATTCCAAGTAAGAATCTTTATCACATTACAACACGGTTTGAATGTCATTTTCACACATACTACTTTGAAACTGAAATAGGCAGGCACAAAACCAGACACACTTCTACCTGAAAGATAATACAATTGTGTTAAAGAACAAAGTGTTGTAAGTGTTCAGTCTATTGCCAAAGTGTTTGAAAATTATACTATTAAAGATAACCTGTTGCCAGTAAAGACAGATGCCAAGATTTCTTCAAACAGGTAAGAATTATAGAGTGCTTTCCTTCATGCTTGCTTCCTATTTCAGACACAGACTGATTTTATCCTTGAATATTGTAGAATTTCCATTAATAGAAATTATAACTCTTATTCTCAAATTGTTATAAAATTAAATGTACACTTAGGTAGTATTAAAATATGTTTTTACTGGTATTTTCAGGGTAACAAGGATGAAAGCAAGGCAGAGAGGTGTCAACAGGATATTCTCTACTTTTCCACTGACTCATTTAATGCAAAGCAAATTCTATTAATAGTCTTTATTCCGTATGGAAAGGTACAGTAGTTGTGCAGAAACAAAACTACGTAACAAAAGAGTAAGACTTTCACAAATTAAAGGAAATAAATAAGCCATAGTAGTTATAGCATAACTCATGGAAAGCCTATAAAAAAGATAAAGCTGTTTGTACAAAGTACACTGTACACACAAAGAAACAAATGTTGAATGACACTGGAAGGTTCCGATTCATATAAAACTGTAATGATGTTCACAGGAACTTCATTACAACTGTTCACTTTTAAAACATTCTGCAAATATAGAACTTCCTTCTCTCCAATTCTAGAAAATAAATTTCACATCCCAGCATATAAAACAAATACACCTCTGCTTCTCTCAAATTACCATTTTAACATCCTCTAATAACACCATTTTCATATAAAAATACCTTTAGACCAAGGTTCATTCCTGTACCTTATCTTTACAAATGAATAATACATCAGTTTGGACTTAAGTAGCACCTCAAAGGTGTTCATATAAACGAGATAAAGTGCCATTACTAGTACACTGTTAACATGCTGTAGTAATACCATTCAGTGCAATAACCAGCATGGATGAAGCTTACAAAGAACATGCAAATATGTGACTGCGGTTTTATTTTTCCTTTTGAGATTAACTGCTTTGAAATAGTTATATTTACAAGTATGAATAAAACTGGGCTGTTTAATATATACAACATGTGACTATAAAGTACTGATTGTACAACAAAACAGGAGCAACAACCAACCATACCTTAAACGTCCAAATTGCCTGCTGTCCTTTAGGACCTGGGAGGGCTGTTCCAGGAGCACTATCGTTGTTAAATGCAGTCTGGGAACAGAGAGCTCATTTAGAAGCGCCACTAAGAATGCTGCTGGTCTTAGTATATTAGCTCAAATCCACTTGACCACTAACCATAATTCCAAATGGCTTTTACCGTTTCCAAATATCAGAAACACTTTCAAGCATGAATATAGTTCCAAAAAAGGTGCTATAAAAATATCTTGATTAAGAACCATAACAGAAATAAGTATTTAATCTTGTTTAAGGAACTGCTATGAAGGGAATAATACTTGGGTGTTCTATTTTGCTTTAAAAAAAAAATCAGCTCTATTATGTTCATAGTCATATTCAGCTAGAAATCACTTAGATCTAAATTTTTTATATATAAATTGGGATTTGACTCAGTGGAACTTTAACTGGAAAAATCCATCTTTTCCAGAACATATCATTAAGATACAAGTGTTAATAAACCTATCACTCTTTACCGATAGACATTTTTATTGTAATTACATGTACTGTGATTTTACCACATAGCAAAGGCTAGGAGAAAAGTGATAAAACCAAATATTTTCATAAGAGGAAAGCATGAGTTAATGTCTTCTTGGCTGTCGTAAATATTTAACTTGATAGGTATAGTTAATTATACTTTTTAATTGTTTAGCATTCTTATTTATTGTGACTTCTAGCTATTTATGGAAGTTTATCCCATACTTTAAATATATCAATGGCATCAAACCTACCCCAGAGGAAAAAAGAAACATAGCTAAAAAATAATTTTTCAGATGAAAGAACCATTTAATTATTATCACCAGGAGCCAGTACACTTCTCCAGATGCTTTAAGGCTCACACATTTGACTCTATGAATGATCTCTTTGGTTTTGCTGAAGTGAGGTGGCTCCTGTGGGCTTCGTTACTGACGTGAGGCTGCTGTTTGGAGATACTTTCCTGATAGAGATGAGAAACAGTCTTGGTTATCCTGTTCTCCTGACAGTGGACTGGAATTTGGCATTTGTTTTCATCCAGCTCCTTCACCTGTGCCCCATTGTGGACACTTCCACTCAGAGTAGAAACAGAACAGGGTTTGGCTTGGCTAGTGTATCCTGCTCCTTGTTTGAGAGAGGGCTTCTCAGAGTTAGAGGACTGCAGGCCAGCTGCAGACGTGTTTGTCAGGAGCCCCTCTGCCACCGGGCAGTGCCAGGTGCGGCCTGGAGCACTGCTCTGCTGCTGGAACCGCGCCGTCTTGTCCATGATGCCCATGAATGGAGTATTGCGAGGTCTGTGCTCGGAGGTGCCGCTCTGGTTTACAATCCTGTCTTTAATTCGAGCATCTGGTCCTTGGGCCTTGAAGCCATCTGAAAAACTGCTGCTTGATGTCAAACTGCTGGTTGAACTTGACATCTTTATGCTGCTGGATGGAGAACCAGAAGAGCCTGAGCTGGCGAGGGAAGCTGGGTGTCGTACGTCAGTGCAGCCCACCGGCCCGCCTTGGTTTGAAGGGGTTACGTCCCCAGCTACAGAGGCGTACGACAGAAGCCTCTCTGCAGTTTTTATCTTGCTTGGTAAAGGGTATGCAGAACCACTCTCACTGCGCTGCAGGTGGACATTAGGGCTGAAGCCCAGCCGCTCCCCAAAGTGGCCAGAAGCAGCTCCTATAGTGAAAGTACCTGTTCCCTCTAAGTGCTGGTTTCTGCTCCCAGCAGGAGCCACAGTGATTCTCCCTGGCATGGGACTTGGGGGAGGATTCTGAGAGGAGATCTGAATTTTTGTGCCACTGTTTCTCACACCAGGCGGCCCAGAGCCCAAATGCTGACTGGTCTTCACGATCTGTGCCTGCTTGGCGGGCTGCATGACCAGCCCTGACTGGGCTACAGGCTCCCTGGGGAGCTTGTTGACTCCCGACCTACTCTGGGGGGACCCCGGCCGTCCTTTGGACTGTAGCCCTTCTTGAAGGTTCCGGATATATGGGGAAGGGACAGATGAGGGTGGTGGGGGTCTGGGAGTCAGGGAAATGGACTCTTCCTGTGGAGAAGTTTCCTCCTCTTCTGTCTCTTCAAGATGAAACTGGTCGTTTAATCCAGGGGTCGGGGCATCCTCTTCATTATCTGAGTCGTTGGCTGGGGCTGGAGGTGGGCACTGCTGTTTCTGCTGTTGACTCCTCTGGAGCTGCTTACATTCCTCTTCCACACGGGCCAGAAGCCTCTTAATTTCCTGATTGGTAGGACAGAGTTTCACAGCCTCCTGCAAGTCAGCCAGAGCTGCTGCAAATTGCCTTTAAAGGAAAATATAAGTTATAATTATAAGCCATGCCTGAACATGCTTTGAATGTAACTGTTCATAAAATAGCTTTGCTCAAAGAGAAGGAACCTGAGTAAGTTTTGAACACTTACTATGGGGGCCACAACCCATTTAACCAGCTCAGAGTTACTCAGCCAAGTGGCAGTGTCAGATTCTAACCCCGACTGGTATGACACCAGACCACTGGGCTGAGAATGAGGGTGGGCATAAATTAGTAGGTGCCAAAACCCTTTTAAAGCACCTTCACCATCCCCTCACCTTGCCCACCTCTAGCTTTGTCCAACCTTTCTCCTTTTCTCCACCTCCTAATGTCCCCAGTTGGCAGTTTCACTAGAATATGGACTAAACTAGGAATTTTAAATTGCAGTAGTTTCAACAGGTGGTGGCTGTGGGGAGGAACAGTTACTGAGATGTCAGGAGAAAATAAAATTCATCTGTCACTATTGATACTCACTACCATGCCTCTGGCAAGCTACTAGTTTAGTATTAGAAGGGATGGGAGGCATCTGAGCAACCTTTCTGAAGCAAAACTCTCCAAATTCAGCAGCAGGTCTGATCCCACAGAGAACCTAGGATGGTACCTGCTGTTTCTCTTTGCTCTTGCTCTGGCATAGAAGGCTTCATAAGACTTGGGTTTCAATTCGAGGGCCTTGGAAGCAAATTCTTCGGCCATGCCAAAGTCCTGGTGTCAAATGCAAACACATGAGTCAAAAGTGGCACTGAACAGGATTATAAGGAGCTCTTCCACAGGAATCCCTTGCAGCAGAGCAGAGGGGCATACTGGGAAGCAAGGAAGAGCAAGGTCGGTTTTCCTGTTTAATTTGTTTTAAAGTTAGGAGATAACTACAGTTGATTAATATTCTTAAGAATCCAGGGCAGAAGAGAAACTGATGATCTGAGAGACAGCCATGGTAGAGGCAGTGCACCGTGGAGGGGCCCTGAGAGGGCAGTGGGGACACTGCAGCCACCCCAGTGGGAGGGCAAGCAAAGCGTGTGGCAGGGGAAAGGAGGTTTAGGGAAATGATGATGAAGTGAAAAAAAAAAAAAAAAAAAGGACTAAAAAGAAAATACTACTACTGAGACAAATCTACTAGTTACAAATTAACTATGAATAACCACTCCTGGTTACAAACCAGTTACTGGCAGACTCTCTGAGCAAACACCGGGCAGGCAGACGTCAGCGACTGACTCTCCTGAGTTTGGGGATGCGCAGCCTGTGGCAATGCCAGCATTGTCCCTGTGAGGAAGCCACTGTCCCTGCAGGGAAGCAGAGCACTCACTTCCCACCACTGAAGCCAAAGGGAGCTGAGTGCCCTGTCCCTTTGAGAGGAGTGTAGGGATGGTGACCATTGGCATTTGTCTGAGAGAAACAGCTTATCACTTGGCGGGTTCACAAAAATGCACAGACAAATCAGACAGAGGGCCTGGAGCTTGGTGAGTGGCCTCAGCAGGGTGACAGTGCTCTTTTGCTAAAGGACTAGATTGAGGTAAGGGGCAGGGCTTACATTTGTTTTTCTTCGGCATCGAGACAAATTGAGATAGAGGGAAACTCTCAGTTCGTTGAACGTTCTCATGTCCTCTCCAAATCCTTCCCGAGGAAACTTCCTTAAAGCATACTGATACCTCTGGGCTGCCTCTTTCATCTTCCCTTTCTAGGATTCAAAATCACAAAACTTTATTCCTCTTCAGCGGCTCTAAGATAAATAAGCTCCCACACCCTGAAGACCCTGAGGGAGTGTATCCCCCTGCAAAGCCATTTCAGCACATTGACAGTATCCAAATGAGTAAGTGTCCCGGTAGAGGTGGGACACTAACCGGCCTGAACATATTCAGCCTTGGCTGTCCTGACAGCATCTGCAGCATGTGGTTATCCAGTCAGTTTACAATAAGCTGTCTGTGAACTGCCAAGTTGATAACTATCAATCTTAGTGCACTGGATTATCTCCTATTACATATTTCTGGAAATTATTTCAAGAATGATCTCTCATCTAAAGATATTTTAATGCCAAGTGTAATAGAAACCAGATAAAAAAGAGATATAGTTCCTAAGACAAGTGGAATCTTGTGAATAAACTTAGAGCTTGCTGCAGAATAATAATTTTTAAGAGGAACAAAGCATAGGCTTTAAAAATCAGAACAGCCCCACACATCATTTTCAGGGCTAAAGAAATCCATTTGCTCAGTCACTTCTGTTGCACAGCAGGTAGGAAGCCTGTTGAAAATGGCTTGATATTTCTGACATAATTGCCTACCAAAATCCATATTAAAAGCAGTTCAAACCCACAACAGTACACACTCTCAGTTCAATTTCAAACTGATTCCAAGCCAGGAACCCTGCTGGGTCATGCTATATTGCCTATTTATTTGATACTATTACAAGAATGAAAAGGAAAAAACCTACAACATAGCCAGCACAGCTAGCTATTTTAAAAAGGACTAAAATAGTCATAATCTAGGTTTTTCCCCATAATCTTTTAATTCTGTCTAATGATAAGTCTAGAAAGAATAGTTTATACTTCATATAAATGGTTCACAGATCTACCTAAATCAGGGGTCAGCAAACTACAGCTTGCAGGCTGATGTGCCGTCAGCATTTACCAGCAACGTTCACTGGGACGCGGCCATGCTCACTCTCACCTGTTACCTGTGGCTGCTTTGGTTCCCCCACACAGCAGAGCTGCACAGTTACACAGAGCTGTACAGTCTGCAAAGCTTTAAGTATTTATTATCTGAAAGGTTTGTTGACTTATGATCTAAACTGACATCTTACTTTCTTTAGTCAAATTTATTAGTCTGTTAAAAATACTTCCATTTCTAAGGGAAAATGGAGAAAAAGTCTCCTGAATAACCAGTACATATTACTTGCCTATATCAAGTAAAAATGTCTCAAAAAACTGTCAAATTCTAGACGATTCTAAGATATTGATAATTAGATAGTAAAGGCTTGGGGGGCTGAATGACTCTGGAAATGCTTCCTGGGTGCTCCTTTCCAACATGTCTCCTGGGTCGCCCTTGGTGCTGAACTGAGTGAAGAGAAAAGGCTGAGGACCCTCCTGCGTCACATGTCAACTGACCTACAGGCGACTCCTTCCTTTACAGACTCAGGCAGTAAGTCACAGCTACAGCCTTAAGGCTTAGTTCAGAAATAATGGTTCTCAGAACCCAGAGAAGTGCTTTCCTACCTTTTAAGACTTTGCAGTTACCTGCCACAGTTTAGTGTCCCTTGGAACTTCCATTACAACGAAGTACACATGTCCTGTGCACTGGCTACGGCCACCCTATACCAAAGTGAGAGGTAGCTCAGAGTCAGGCCCCACCGTGCAGAAAGGGGTGAGACCACTTACTTTGTACATCATGTTTCCTTCCTCCATTAACTTCTGTAAAAGTATGATCAAAATATCAGGTTTGGAAGTGGCCATCGCCCAAGCAGCATTTCCTGTAAAATAAACATGTGTTCAGACGACTTCCGAGTTCCCAGCGGAAAGGAGTTCAATTCTCCTGTGGCCCCAACACAGCTGCACATCATAAACTACAGGAGCCCACTGCAAGGACCTCTGCTGTGTGCGTCTCAGGCTTCCAGACGACGGTGCGTCTGAGGAGAGGAAGACCCTGGCAGGCTAGTGGAGCTTCTAGCCTGTTTTCCATTGAAACAGGCACTCAGGATACTTCACTGAAAACAGTCATGAGAAACTAAGGCATCGGAGCAGCCATGCCCCCTCCTTCCCTTCTGAGAAGAATTTAGGTTGGAAATGATGAACCCAGGCCTCTGCATTCTCTTAGTTCCCTGCAGCTCCCACCGTGATGTGTGGTCCCCGCATGAGTCCCCTCTGCAGTCCGCCATAAGATTCCACTCTGGGATGCCTTGGCCTGGGCCCTCCTGCTCCCGCCCACATCAGGGGCACCACCCTCCTGATGCCCCTTCTGAGCACTCAGCATGCTGCAGGGAGGTGCTTCAGACTCAGGACTGGGACTGCCACAAGAGTCACAAGGTGACTCTGACGCTCACTGTGACCTTGGGATGTGAGTCAGCCTCTCTGTGCCTTGGTTTTCTCATCTGTAAAATGATGGTATCATCACTACCTACTCAGAGAACTGTGGTGAGGATCAAGTCAAAAGGAGATGTGCTTAGCTTAGGCGAGTTCCTGACACCGTTGCTAGTATCATCTTCCTCGCATCCCTCTTGGCCTAAGGCCCTGCTTACAGGACTATAACAGTGACACTCTGTCACTCCTTCCTCAGGCACTGTGAAGGGAGTGTTATGTTGCAACTGGCCATACAGAAGGGGCTCTCCCTACTTAGCCCCGAACCTATCCTCCATTGAAATCACGTGACCACACCTTCACAGAAGCTGTCGGAGGATGGCCGTTCTCCCACCTGGCTGACTGTGATTACAACAGGGGTTTCCAGCCTGGGCTGCACGTGAAAATCACTGGCAAGCTTATAGCACCAGCACACGTGGCACCCCCACGATCAGTCTAATCCCACTGCTCCTGCACGGCCGCTGACCCCCCAACACAGTGCTAGACTCCTTCAACACTGCCTCTGCTTTCTCCCCACACTGGCAATATTATGAGGTATTTAAACATTCTGAATGACTCTGATTAAATGAGACAGAATGATCTCCAAACATCCGACATCTTATTTCTTAACTGGAAATAGGTCAGCCTTTGTTTCCTAAGGATCTCTAAAATCTGAGGCTAACCTCTCTGCTGAAGGGAGGTGGGGTTCACTAACCTAATTTGGCTCCTTTTCTGAGTAGTGTAACCACTACGGACGTGTTTCGACAACCAATGGCTCTGTCCAGGGGACGCATCCCGCTGTGGTCCACATGCTCAATCACGGCTCCCTTCTCGACCAGATACAGCACCTGCAGCAGAGAGTGGAGGCCTGAGGATCAGCTGGTGGCATGAGTGTGGCTGCACACCCCTCCCCTCAGGCTGGCTGGTGGCAGGGGCGTGGCTGCGCAACCCCCCCCCCCAGGCTGGCTGAGGGCCATCCTGGACATGTTAATGGTGCCTCTGGCCACTCCTAGAATGGAAATGAAGTTGAGAGCTGCTATCCACACTTACGCCTTCTCTGCTAACCTGACTCTGCTCCGGCAATGGGGGAGCTGCTGGGGCATGGGGTGGGCCACACCTCAGGCACCACAGGTGGGAGTGGGCACCTGTGCTTCCTCGGTCCCTGCCTCACCCTGCTTCCCAGGCCATGCAGATTGCACACAGCACCTTTTCATCTCCAGGTAAGTGGGAGGAAGACTCTGCATGCATGCCAGCATGCTGGCGGCTGCTCCAGTGGGTGCTGTGGCAATCTGCAGACCTACCCAGCCTGGGAAGCATGAGCTGCACAGACTAGCAGCTTGAATGAGCCAGAGCTGAGTATCACTCAGTTTAAGGCTGAGAAAAGTGACTTGAAGGATACTGAGAATGCAAAAATGGCAAGTGTGAAACCGTGTGCAAAGTCGGACTGACATGATAAAATAGCTGTGACATGGCTAAACAGGAACTAACAAGGGGGGGAAGACTTTGTCCACTCAAATTTCTCTACTTACTGGAAAAGAAGCATGGAGCCATTTTATATTTTCATGTGGATCTGATAACACATATTTCCTGTCACTTGCTATTCAAAATGACACCAGGGGTTAATTTCTAGACTGTAATAAGGAACTTCTATAACTCAACAAAAAAAGGTCCCCAATTTAAAAAATGGGCAGATGACGTGAATTTTTCCAAAGATGATATACAAGTGGCCAACAAGCATATGAAAGGATGTTTAGCATCACTGATCACTAGGGAAATGCAAATGGAAACTACAATATACCAGCACACACCTACTAGGAAGGTTACTATTAAAAAAGACAGGCGGGGTGCAGTGGCTCACACCTGTAATCCTAGCACTCCGGGAGGAAGAGGCAAGTGGACTGCTTGAACTCAGGAATTTGAGAATAAACTGAGGAAGAGCAAAACCTTGTTTCTACTAAAAATAGAAAAACTAACCAGGCATTGTGGAGGGCGCCTGTCGTCCCAGGTACTTGGGAGGCTGAGGCAGGAGAATGGCTTGAACCCAGGAGTTTGAAGTTGCTGTGAGCAAGACTGATGCCAAAACAGAGTCTTAACCCACACAACAGAGTGAGACTCTGTTTCAAAAAAAGACGAGGAAAATAAGCATTGCTAAGGATGTGAAGAAAATGGAACCCTGTGCACTGTCAGGCGGAATGTAACATGGTGTAGTTGCTATGGAAAACAGTATGTGGTTCCTCAAAAAGTTGAAAATAGAACTACTCCCATTTTGATCCAACAATTCCACTTCAGGGTCTATATCCCAAAGAAATGAAAGCAAGGTCTCCGACGTTTGCACACCCCTGTTCACTGCAGCATTATTCACAGTAGCTAAAACACGAAGGAACCCAAGTGTCCACTGACGGATGAATGGATAAAAACCCATACAGCGGGACAGTATTCAGCCTTATAAAAGAAAGACATTGTGACATACACTACAAACATGGGCAAATCCTGAAAGTGTCAAGGTACATGAAACAAGTCAGTCACAAAAAGATAAATACTCTATGGTCCCACTTGTATGAGCTACCTGATGTAGCCAAAATCAGGGATCGAAGGTAATCTAGGGTTGCTAGGGGATGGGCCAGGTGGAAACAAGTTACTGTTTAATGAACACAGAATTTTAATTTTGCAAGATGAAAACATCTGGCCCCTGGTTGTATAGCAACATGAACACATTTATCACTATGAACTTCATATGCTTAGAAATGGCGAATAGTAATTATTTATTTTTAGGGATAGAGTCTCACTTTGTTGCCCTCGGTAGAGTGCCGTGGCATCACAGCTCACGGCAACCTCCAACTCCTGGGCTTAGGTGATTCTCTTTGCTTCAGCCTCCCAAGTAGCTGGGACTACAGGAGCCCTTCACAACACCTGGCTATTTCTTGTTGCAGGTGTCATGGTTATTTAGCTGGCCTGGGCTGGGGTTTGAACCTGCCATCCTTGGCACATGTGGCTTTAAATGTTTACCATTATTATCTTATTTTTTAAGTTCATTATACAAATATCCATTGTACGTCATTAACAATTAGAGAATTAAACATAACATGATAATACAAAACACGAACTACACAAATACAATTCTTCAGAAACAGTATTTGTACACGGAAAACTTCTAGTTATTATTGAAAATATAAAAAGACACATACCTGTATATATTGCAGAATTGCTATTAATGATTTTCTTTGTTTAGGTAAGTTATAATTCGAGTTTTTATCTTTCTAGGGATATCAGTATACCACATAGCACATTCTGTTTGCTCTGGGGCTTCAGAAGGATTGTAGCAAATTGAACAGTAAATTTTATGCTATTTGTTTTCACCACAGAATTGCTTTTAAAAAACACTAAAATACTAAGCTCCTTCACTCTTCCCTAACTTGATAAACTACAGAATTTGAGAAGGCAGCGGAAAATCAAAGTATCAACGTGGGTGGTTTATTTAAATGTCTCTTTTTGAAAGTCAGCAAGAAGTACAGTCCACAGGCACGGGAAACCGATGCCCTGAACAACAGGCGCCAGCACAGATGCACAGGGCTGCGGCCGCGGCCTCGGCCGCCTGGTCCTCCGCTCACCCTCCCTGAGGCACTGAGCTCCTGAAGGTGGTGACTACCTGCTTGTGTCTGGGGTCTGGAGCCTGCAAAGGGCCAGTTTCTGAGATATTTTGTAGATCTCAGTTTATTAAGGTTTTATCCCTTCACACTTGAATTAGAATTGGGCATTTGGCAAAGAGATTATAGTGTGCAAAGTGTTTTATAGTATTTTTAGGCAATGCCACATAGCTCTAAAAAGAAACCAACCAGGATACGTATGGAATAGAACACTATTCGGCCTTTAAAAGACAGGTCATTCTTTCATTTGTGGCCAAATGGATGAAAATAAGCCTGGCAGAGAAACAAATGCCATATAATCTCATTTGTATGTGGAATCTAAAAAAGTGGAACTCTGACAAGGCTGGAGGGGCAGGGAAGGTTTGGTCAAAAGGTATAGAGTTCAAAGAAGAGTAAGTGCTGGTGTTTCACTGCACAGAAGAGAGAATTTTAAATGTTCTCACCATATATGGAACATATGACAAGGGTACAAGTCAAATCTGTAAAATAGGCTCGGTGCCTGTGGCTCAAGTGGCTAAGGCGCCAGCCACATACACCTAAGGTGGCAGGTTAGAATCCAGCCTGGGCCCACCAAACAACGATGGCTGCAACCAAAAAATAGCCAGGCATTGTGGCGGGTGCTGTAGTCCCAGCTATTTGGGAGGCGGAGGCAAGAGACACACTTGAGCCCAGGAGTTAAGAGGTTACTGTGAGCTGTGATGCCACAGCACTCTACCCAGGGTGACAGCTTTGAGGCTCTGTCTCAAAAAAAAAAAAAAAATCTGTGAAAGCTAGAACATAGATGTTTTGGTACAATAATCAAGTAAATGAGGTGAAAGCTATGTTGATTGGCTTAATGTAACCACGTTAGATTGTATAAAAAAAGAATTAGCACATTGTACCCCACATATGCATGAATGTATTCGTGATCTATGTGTATCTAACTTAGTAAAAAAAAATTTTTAAAAAGACTTAAAAAAAAAAAAAACACCCAGTCATAAAACTCCAGGAAATGAAATTTAAAAAGCAAGGTAAATCACCACACACACACAAAAAAAAGTTCTCACCATAAAGAAATTAGAGATATTTGGATATTTGGGTGATGGTTATATGTTGATCAGCCTAATCTGATCATTCCACAGTTTATATGTATTGAAACATCATACTGTACCCCACAAATATATGTCATTATTTGTCAATTAAAAATAAGCCGTGTGTTGTGGTGTGAGCCTGCAGTCCCAGTTCCTTGGGAGGCGGAGGTGGGAAGATGGCATGAGCCCAGGAATTCAAGGCTGCAGTGAACTATGACTGTGCCACTGTACATGAGCCTGGGCAACAAGCAAGTTCCCAGTATCAATAAATAAATACTTAAAAAATGAACGATCTATGCAGGAATTTTATTTATATGAATTACTATGAGGACACCGCATGAGCATGCGAGTACACACACACACACGTGTCTGGTGCATATGCAGTTTGGAAGCAGCTATTTTTAAGGTGTTAAGAGCCTGTTAACATCTTTACTACAGTTCTGGAATAGAGTGCATATCACAGAACTAGAGAAAAACGAAAGATTTTCTCCATAGCACACACACTCACACACACAGCTTAGTTCCTGAGGTTTCTTTCCCGTGCAGGTGGAGGGGAGTGAACACTCACAGTCTCGGCATCACCATAAAAGGCAGCCAGGTCCAAGGGGGTGCGGCCATTCTTGTCTGTCTGGTCTATTGAGGCTCCTTCTTCAACCAGGTACTGGACCACCGGCCTGTGACCTTTCAGACAAGCCCAGCTCAATGCTGAAAGGCCCTCTTTGTCCAGAGAAGAAAGGGTGGCACCTGAAAGAAAAGCCCGTTCACAGAACATGAACCTTGTATGCCCACAAAGCATGTTTCCCACTGAAAACGTTTGTCAGGCGGCATTGAGCCTGCTGGGGCTGAGGGCCAGGTACGGGCGGTGCTACCCGTGCTCTGCACTGATGTGGATGGTAGAATGTGTCTACAACATAAGGCTTAACATTTCTACCAGGAAGTATTGCGTGGGTCTGCCAGAGTGCTCTCTCGGTGCACCTGACAGGATCACCCCTGTAATCCTAGCACTCTGGGAGGCTGAGGTGGGTGGAGTGCTTAAGCTCAGGAGTTCAAGAACAGCTTGAGCAATACCCCATTTCTATTAAAAATAAAAACAATTTAGCTAGGTATTGTGGTGGGCGCCTGTAGTCCCAGCTACTCAGGAGGCTTAGGCAAGGGGATCTCTTAAAAGCCAGGGGTTCTCAACCTTCCTAATGCCACGAACCTTTAATAGAGTCCAAAGGGGTTGTGAGAACAGCTTTCTTAAGCCCAAGAGTTTGAGTTTGCTGTGAGCTATGATGCCATGGCACTCTACCCATGGTGACAAGGTGAGACTGTCTCAAAAGAAGAAAAAGAAACCCATGCAGGTGATGCCTGCTACCTTTTGAAAGGAGGAATTCCACGGTGCTCAAGTGCCCTTCACAAGCAGCCACCATGAGGGGCGTCCGGCCCTGCTTGTCACTGAGGTTCACATCACAGCCATGCTCCAGCAGTAATCTAACAATCTGAAAGAGACACCTGGAATCACAATCTCCCTGCTGCATTTTCAACTAGTCTCTAAAGCCAGACAGATTTCCTGACTTTAAAAGCAGTCAAAGGACTCTCTTAAAAATCCCTCTAAGTTGTGTGATCCATGGGGTCTATACAGTCTTTCCACTGTATTCCGTTAAACAGAGTATTTTTCCAAATATATGGTCTTTTAAACATGCCCAATTCAATACTCCATCTATAAAACACACACCAGCTGAAACAGTTACTTGGAGGTGACAGGAAGCCAGCTGTGACAGAGTCAGGACCCCACTGCCATACAGGAGATGTGCCGTGACAGAGCCCCTGTCCAGCAAGTGGCGGCTGTGGGGGCCCCAGAGCTGGCGCTGAGGCTGCCTAGGCCCCTGTGGCAGAGCACAGTGCAGGGAGAGGCACGGAGAGGTGGCTCACCTGCCTCACCTGGGCATTGCGCTTCCCTAGACTCAGGGTTGGGGCATGGCCTGCCCTTCGCAGAGGGCAACTTACAGGAAAACCAGGAAGGGGATTCCCATCCTCAGGAATGTGCCTTTAAACTGTGCTCACTAGTAATGTTGAGAGGAGACACAAAACACGCAGAGGTCAACACAACCTTCAGCCCAGTGGGAAGTGCTTCATGGGCCGGTAAGCCGGGGGCCCCTCCTGGGCTCACTGTCACGCTGTCACAACAGCTCAACAACTGGAGGCTGCCCTTCCACTGCCCTCTTGCTCTTATGCACTAACCGTACTAACAAATGCTTTCCAAACATCCCTAACCTAAGAAGTGCCGAGACCAGGAGAGAGGACACCACAGAATACCAGGTCACAGCAGTGAGGCAACAGGGAAGAGACAGGACAAACCCAGCTCTTAGAAAGGGCGGGAGAAAAGCCACATTCCTGGGAGCAGCGCACAGAGCTCCCCCCACCCAATGAAACTAGTGTAAGCTTGGGTCCAGAAATTCCTTCCCATGATGGCCAGCACATCCCTGTAGTTGTGTGTAACCTGGTGCCAGGTGGGGTGGGATGTGGTCACCGTTTACAACACGGATTCCCTGTTCCCCTGAATTAGAGGCAACCGTGCATTATTCACATCATAAGAAAACCAGCCTGAGTCACAGAGCTGAACTGGAAGGAAAACGTCTCCTTTTCCCAAGTGCACAAAATACTAACTACCACGTACTTAGAGCAAAGTTCCTCCTGTCGTGACAGGCCCACTGTTCAACTCCTCCCTGCAGCTGGCCTGACCCTGGCCTGGCTCCCCAGTCCGCAGGCCGTGTTATTCTGGCAAATACTTGTCTCTATCAGGTAGTCCTGGTGTCACAAGCAGAATGTTTACAGAGAAAAAGAGAGACAGGGCTCAGGGAGCTGCATGTAGCCTTAGGAGATGGGCAACGGGGAACCTGACCCCGCTCACTGCTTCTGAAGCATTCAGGGCCCTCTGGGTACCTGCCAATGTCCCTGGCGTGCTGCACAAAATAAGGGTGGAACCCCTCTCCTGTTCGTCCGGGACACAGCAGCTCCACGCCCCAGCAGTAGCTCACAGACCTCCAGCTTCCCTCTTCCTGCAGCGGCAGTCAGGGCTAAGGGAAAGTCATGGAGAGGGAGGAACTGTTAGCATGTGGTAGATTAAAAGTAAACAAGAATTCTTTGACACTTCTCCCTCCCACTGGGAGGTACTGGTCTATGTGTCCTCCCCCTTGGAGTCCGGATGGGCTCAATAGAACATAGCAGAAACGATTCTGTGCCAGTGTCTGGACCATCTGGGTCCAGGTCCTAAAAGATAGGCTACTTCCATTGTCTTGGAACCCAGGTGCCATACTGTGAGGGAGCGCAGTAGCCCTGTGGTGAAACCCACAGAGAGAACTGAGGCCCAGGTGTGTTGAAGTCCCAGATGTGCTCCCAGCAGACAGCCAGCACCAGCAGCCAACCACGTGCATGAGCCATCCTGGAAGTGGATCCCAGCCTAAGTCAAACTACATGGCCAAAGTCACTTTAGCAGAGGTGAGCTATCCTCACCATGCCCAGCCCAAATGATTTATTCAAGAGTGACTACGTTTTCATTTTTCACAGCAAGAGATAACCAGAATGTAGTGTAACATGAACACAGATTAGTATTATTATTTAGTCCAGCTTCTTAGCCTCAAGTCATAAAACTTTAGTCAAGAATAATTACTGAGGTAATCAAGAGCATGTCAGCATCCCTTCCGTCATGGAGCTTAGAACCTCTTTAATATGCCACGATTCAGAGTTCAGGAACTCAAGAAAGAAAAAAAAGAGAGGATCTAACTGCAGAGAGCCTTGAATGCTTGGTAAATAGACTTGCATGATCCCAGAGGCAGCCAGCGGCCTGCTGCCCTGGAGATGCTGCAGGGAGATCAGCCGAGGGAGGCAGAGAGAGCAGGTCAGATGCCCTCAAGTCAGGGACCCACCTCCCCAGTCCCTGTTCCCGAACTGGGTGAGGAGTCAGTAAAAAGCGGGGGGTGGGGGTGCTTCTGCTACATTGTGTGGGTTGCTGTCTAGAAAAGGACAGCAGTAGTGGCAGAGACAGTCCCCGACAAGCTCCCCTGAGAGAGGAGAGGTCAGGACAACACACAGGAAGAGGAATGAGGTGGTTGTGTATGATGCTCTGGTGCATGCCTGGGACAACTCTTGTTTTTAAATACAGCCTTGAACCTACAAATTTCCAGAAAGGAGAAGTGTTCCTGCCTGTCAGTAAAACAGACCACTCAGGCTGAAAATAGGAAAAATACAGGAATAGGCTTGTCAAAAGGTGAAGTTCAAAGGCCAATAAACTTAAGAAAAGTGCCCCACCTCATCAGCAATCCATGTGACTGAGAAATGGATGTGGGACAGTGGGAACGCTCGGGTACCACTGGGGATTAAAGATGGGTGGCTGACCCAGAAAACAGGCTGACACTTTGAGAGTGGCAGACCCGGCCACCCCTCCTGCAGAGATGTGTACTGCAGGCAGCTCTTGGGGTGCACCAGAAAGTTGGGCCATAGCGCTCTCAGCAACACTGGCCACACCAGCCCCAGCGGTGGCAAAAAGACAACACCCAGAAATGGTGGCACAGTCACACAACAGAATGCTACACGTCAACAAAAATAGCACCAGGGAGCCAAATGCAACAGAGTGGGTCTCACAAACTTAACACTGAGTCAAAGAAACAAAAACACAAAAGAATATACAGAGGTGACCACTAGTAGAGTGAACCCATGTCGGTCTCCGGGCACACAATGCGGATGAGGCTTCTGTGGGAGCCCCAGTCCCAGGGTCACAGCCTGCCTCGCGCATCTAGGCCTGCCTTCCTTGCAGACCCTCTGGGTGTGGCCTTCCTCACAGCATCTAGGCCTGCCTTCCTCACAGACCCTCTGGGTGTGGCCTGCCTCACAGCATCTAGGCCTGCCTTCCTCGCAGACCCTCTGGGCACTGCTGGCAGGTGCTCCCTCTGGAGCCCACACTAGAGCCTGGGGAAGCAGGGGGGTCAGCTCCTGATCTGTGACCTCCTCTGGCCACAGTGACCACAGCTGCTAATCAGCATGGCCGTGGCTTATCCTCCAAGAGTGCCACACCAGGAAGGAGGCAAACCTGACACTGGGGATGACACAGCTGTTCCTCCAAGGACCAAACTCTCCATGAACTGTCCTGACTCAGTGTGGCATGGCCAGTGACTGCACCTCCTCACATGTCAGAGACATATTCACATCTGCGGGGCTGGTCGCCTGAGCTCTGCTTCCAGAGAGGGAGGTGGCAAGACTCACAGGGGTGAGCAAGTGCAGCAGGCTGTCCTAGCCTTGGGGACCCGAGGATGAAAAGATCAGGCCTAGGATACTGCGGGGAAAGCACCCCTTGTCTCCATCCTTCCAGAAGGGTAAGTGTGCGCTGACTTCTCATCTGGTCTTCACTCAGCGGACCTCAGCAGTGAGGGGACCGTCCCTTCTTCAGTGGTCTCATCACAGACCAGCCCGTGTAAGGGTTTACACAGCAGCCTGGGGGTGGTCAGGAGAGGTCTGCCCCCGCCAATTCTGAATATCCCACACGCTATTACTGTCACATGTGGATGACAGCCTATTTCTCTTCAGTCAGGAGGTCATCATATTTCCTTACAAAGATAAGTTTATGGAGAGCTCTGTCTTGGTCTGTGGTTACGGCAGACGGCACTAAAAGCACAGGTGGGGGGCAGAGAGGAGACCACAGTCGGGAACTGCCTTCCAGCTTCCCAGGCCTTACTATGGGCTCCAGGGGAGCAGGCATCTGCCAGCTGTCATATACCCTGACTGTCAAAGCAATAGTATTTTTCCATGAGGAACAGGAAGTTCTGATGGTAGGGTCTCTATGATAGGATAGCAGTTTGCATGGTCCCAAAGGGTAACTAGTAAACCCAGCCAGGGCTCTCATGACAGGTCACCTGGCACCAATGCGTGTGCTGAGTGAGTCATCCTAGCAGAGACTGGCTCTCAGATGTGAGGGACTTCTCGGCCCTGGGATGCAGGGGTCCAGGACATAATTCAGGACAAGAGATCTGAAATTACAGTTCTAGTCTCCACTGCTGTGTGACCTTGGTAAATCCACAAGGTCTCTGGGCTTCAGATTTACAAAGAGTCAAATGGTTCAGCAAATGCTACTGTAATTTCCTTCTTTAAGTGGATTGTAACTATTTAAAAATTTGTAATGAACACAATATTCCCCATCATATTTGCTGTTACTAAATTCTATACTTGAAGGCCCAGCATATTAATGTGGGTGACCAGAGCCACTATCGCTGGCAGTCTTCCTAACACTGCTTCTGTCACCTGCAGTCAAAGACTTTCTCAGAGCTACAAGAAGAGCTAACAACAGCTGCCATCGGCACCACTCATCTGGATGGTGTGAGTTTTCTCATGACAATGCAGCCAAACAAAATACAGAAGGGAAGCGATGCTAGTGCCACCGATCTGAACTGCAAGGACCACTCACGTTTTGTATCATGCAAACAGGCCCCTTGTCTTTACTGAGCAGACATTTAAACTTATAAATCTGCATTAACAGAATGGTATTTGTATCAGTGTTATATACTGATGAACTGAGGTAGAGGTGAGAGCTCCCATACCCAGAATGTTTGAAAACCAGTGGCCAAGTGATCCTGTCTGTACTATGAGACTAAGCAAACTGGTCTTAGTCTCTGAGGTCCTGGGATCCCTATCACCACATCCTCCGTAATGTATGTGATTATGTACTTGATTCCTGCCAACAAAGGCTCAGGGCACTTTTATACTGTAAGGAGACCAGAATTTGCCACCCCAAGATATGACTGTAGGAGGCCAGGATATACCACCCCAGAATATGCCTTACTGGCAGAAGGAAACTGCAGACATAGAAGAATCTCAAAAACCCAGAAGGACCCTTTTGTAAGAAATTTACATCTATAAAGGAAATCTCCATCTGGAAGTGTCTTCCTTTCCATTCCAGGAGGGAGGAGGTTAAATCACTAGAGACTCCGACCCACAGAGAATCCATGTCACAAACCTCGCGTCCCCTGGACACCAGGAGTCCTCACATCCTCCATCTTCGTCTCAGAGGACAAGTATATCTAGGCCTAAAGTCTGCGCCATTTCTGGGAGGTTCACTCATTTTCTGGGTTTCTCCCATGTATATGAAATGAGGTATACATTTTATTAAGCTTCTGTTTGCTTTTCTCTTATTAATCTGCCTCTTGTCACAAAGGTCTATCCAAGTAAGAACTGTGATGGTAGGAATGTGAACTAAAAGAAAATCCTAAGCCTCCCCCTGAACGGACCCCCTCCTGGCCGAGGGGATAACTTAACACTGAGTTGGTAGCCATGAGAAAGGAGGTCAGACATCCTCCTCAGACCCCCTCCCTTCTTAGAGACATCCTTTGTGACTCTAACAGGCCCGCAGGTCCTCAATACACTAACAAACCGCTTCATTCTGGGTATCTGGCCAGTGGCTTGTCTCTAATTAATAGACCTTATCTTAAGGCAGACATTTCCTTCTGACTGATTCCTAGACTTTCAGACAAAGCCTAACTCTTTCAGCCAATTGTCAACTGAAGAATGTTTAAATCCACCTAACCTGTAAACATCCCCCATCTTGGGGCCAAACCAGTATGTGTTTCATGTGCTAATTTATGACTTTAGCTGTTAAATCCTGTCTCCCTGAAATGTATAAACCCAAACTGTAACCCCACTATAGTGATCTACCTGCCCGAGGCTTCTTGGGTGTAGCTCTGGGTCATGGTCCTCAAATTTAGCTCAGAACAAACCTCTTACATTATTTTAGAGAATATAGCTTCTCTAAAATAATTTTCTCCTGTCTACCTAAAAGAAGCCTTATCTGTACTTATATCCTCTGCAATATGCATTATCTGGAATGATCTGTGTGACCCTGTGAGTGGTTCGTGGCTGAAGATCTGGGCATTCAGCCATCACCTAGCCCGGCTGCTCTGCAGCTTCAGGTGGGGAACTCCTTCTGTTCTTCTGGGTGTGACTGACTAGGAGGAGGAATGAATAGACTGGGACACAGATACACCTGCGCAGCACATGTGCACAGGACAGGCACGTGTGCTCCAGGGAGGCCAGTGACCCACAGGAGGAACACACACAGGACTCCATCTGACAGGAGTTGAAGTGCCCATCCACCACAGCCATCATTTATTTACTTGGGAAACAAGTTTTGTCCTCATTATAAATGAAGCCTTTAAATCAGAATTTCTGTTGCATCTGCTACTGAATTTTTGCAACAGCAGCACATTAGAAATGACAGCCCAGGACTAAAAATAGATACTGTGTGTTTTAAGGAGGCTAGGAGAAGCCAGAAGTTGGAGCGGCTGACAAGGGATGGCAGCGCCACCCCGGGCCTGGTGGCTGGCTGGACCTTGTCCTGCTCCCGCTCCTCCTCCAGGGAGGAGTGGCTGTGTGTCACTGACTTCCTTTCCAGGGGCTGGGAACCCATCAGCACAGGAAGCCTTGCTCAGGCTGAAAGCACATCACCTTCCACACACAAATGCCCGGAATGGCTGTGGACGGACAATAGCATCTTTGTTTTCCTTTTTCCACTCAGACTGAATACTTTCCGGCCATTACTGCACACTCCTGACAGAGCTAGGGAGCATCTCAAGTTTCAGCAGCCATCAGGAGGTCAGATACCATATAAGGAAACAAGCAACTGAAGGGCAAGGAACAAAAGCACAGAAAACCACCCCCAGGAAGTCCAGCCACTCTGTGGGAAAGGCTGAGCCCCCTGCTGACCACTAGGCTCCAAGGAGGCTCAATGGCTGACCAGAAAAAGAGGGGAGGGGCCCAGGGCGGGGGACGAGTGCTGCCTGCTGGTGGGTAACAGCTCTTCCTCTGGCCAAGGCCATGCGAAGGTAAAGGAGAAAACCAAGACGTGGTGTGAAACGGAAGCTCTAAAATCAACGTGAACATACGCCACTTTTCAGGACTCAAATTGGACACAATTTCTTTTACTTGTGAAATCTTAACAAAATGGCATTTGTGAATTAAATTCCCATGAAAACACACATTTTCTGACGATCTGAATAATTTCACCTGAACACCACTGTCTAAGGTCTTCAGAGTCTGGGTAAGATGCTCATTTTAAGAAAAGCCTGAGTGACATTCAACCATCGGAACTTATAGGAAATATCAGTAAGATACAGCTCTTTGTCCCCCAAAATGGGTTCTTTGCAGAAATATTTTACATATTAAGGTTCTCTAGGAAAAAAATTGATTTATAAAAACTCGACGGTTAACTTGCCAGGAACGCAGTCATTGCATAAACAGGGCTGTTAATAATATTTTATAGCAGCCAGGCATGGCGGCTCACGCCTATAATTAATTCTAGCACTCTGGGAGGTAGAGATGGGTGGATGGATTCCTTGAGCTCAGGAGTTTGAGACCAGCCTGAGCAAGAGTGAGATTCTGTCTCTATTTAAAAAAAAAAAACTAGCCAGATGTTGTGGCGGGCACCTATAGTCCCTGCTTCTTAGGAGGCTGAAGCAAGAGGATCTCTTGAGCCCAAGAATTTGAGGTTGCTGTGAGCTGTGACACCACAGCTCTTTACCCCAGGTGGTAAGAGTGAGAATCTGTCTTAAAAAAAAAAAAAAAACCACAAAATTTTACAACAGATCAAGATGTTCAGCAGAACAGTCATCACAATGGACCTTTATTCCTACCCTCATTTGCTTCTGGATCCAATTTGGAGATCTGGAGAGAAGGGCAACAGGCAGGTAAACACAGAGAAGCCCCTTCCTTACGGAACACACCAGTGACCTCACCCATTCATTCCCCAAGCACAGCCGAGCACGCTACTGCGGTCTGCACCTGCACAACATACTTCCTGCCACCATGCAGAGGGGCAGAGTTCTGCTTCTATACCTGTGCTTACCTGGGCAACTTCCTATTATACTGGCCTCTTCCCGTCTTTTATAGAAGCAAGTGGAAAATGAAAAAATGAAAGTGCTGACATTAGTAAGCAGCAGGGTTCTAATAAATGTCATCTAATTGTGGCCAAAGTGAAAACCACTAGACAAGGAGGCACGAATCACCTTCAGCTGGTGGCTCTAGGGACCCCACTCAACCACCAAGGAAAAGAACAAAAAAGCATGTACCTGGACTGTGATAAGTATTCAGCTATTTTATCTAAAAGGTAAAATGTAATTGGGATCTTAGGATTTTTTTACACTCTGGGAATGACACCCCTTTCCCCCCCATTTGTAACAACTGCCTTTTGAAGTTGCTAATATCCAGGGCTGACTGTGGCCTGTGTTTTGCTTTGTTGCCGTTTGGAGCTGGCTCAGAGCAGCTGGCCCCCAAGCCCCCTGACTGAAAATAACACCCGTCTCTCCCAGAACATACCTCCCCCAACTTCTAGGCATAGGACAAACAACTACAGAAGTGTATCTCACCGCCTTGCTTTGTTAGGCATTTCCTTCCGTCTCTGAGGACAGCATTTGCCTTAGGTACAAGAACAGACTCTCCAAGACCTATAAGTTCATCTCTACAAAGACTGAGTAGTTATTTGTCCTAATCTTCAATAATTTAAAGGATAAAATGAAACATAAAGATTCCTCTTACTAAAAACTGTGCTTGCACTGGCAGACAAAGCCCTGGGGCCCCGGGGTCTACAGCAAGCCTCCAACACTCCCCAGACTTGACCTAAGCCCCTGCTGGGGGTGCGGGGTAGCAACCTTGTGAATGGCAGGTTGTGTGCCACTAGGTAACATTTCAGCCCCGTAATATTATACTGCGTCTTTGCTGTACCTTTTCTATGTTTAGGTTGATAGAGCACAGCCCAGGTGCAGGTGCATAGCCTAGGTGTGCAGTGGTCCTACTCCCCCCTTTCTAAGAGCACGCTCCTGTTCACACAGGGAAATCACCTAATGACCATTCTGAGAAGCCTGGGTGCACTTGTGAATTTAACAGCTCCTTGCTGTTGGTAACACCTTCCTTCTTGTTCTCTGTTTGGCAAAACTCTCCCCAGAGAGCCAGAATCTCCCAAGGGCTATACTGAGGGTAGGCTGCAACCAGAGCCAAATCACCAAGGAGCTCTTTTATAAAATGTGCAACTGGCAATAAATAGGACTTTACATGTGCGACCAAAATGTCTTTCTTTTCTACTCTTCACCTGTGACTTCATCTTCTTAAAACAGTTGCAAAATAACCGTAAGATTCCATCACTTAAACATTCACTTAAACTCTGTTGACCAAATACATCCCATAAATAATGTATTATAATAATTAATATTAATTAGCTTATCATAACCTGGCAGCATATAACTGAACACTTTATCAACTGCTGAGCACTGTGCAAAGTACCATAAATGAATTCCCATTTAATCTCAGTCAAAACCTTTGAATGAGGTGTCACTATGGTGTCCGTCTTATGGAGGCCAGATCTACCCCAAACATAAAGTGAATCAGAGTCAGAGGCAGGAATACAGCCCAAGCACCAACTAACCTGCAGTCCTGGTCTCAATCACAATAGGAAGATCCTACCATCTTCCAGACCAGGGGTCCTCAAACTTTATAAACAGAGGATCAGTTCACTGTCCCTCAGACTGCTGGAGGGCTGGACTGCAGGCCCTGGGATGAGTCGGCTGCTAAGCAGGACAGGCAGTGGTCGCAAAAACAGCTGGCAGGCTGGATAAATGTCCTAGGCGGGCTGCATGTGGCCCGTGGGCCGTAGTTTGAGGACGCTTGTTCCAGACACTTGCAGAGTGCTTCCTACCCAATGCTCCTGGCCCTCTGTATTCACAAATGCATTCAATACACAACCAACTGCTATGAATCTCTGTGGTGTAGATGAGGAAAACAAGGCCTGGAGAAAAACAACTTGCCTAACATCACATACACAGCTAGTGGGAATCTGATTAGAGTCCGAGTTCTTAACTCCTACTCTGTTGCCCCTAGAAGTCGACTTTAAATTAAATACCCAAGTCGTCAAAGTTTTCCATGAATGTTTAGAAGTACCAAAAAAACGATTCTCTTTCCTTGAAGAACCGCTATGCTTTGGGGTGGCACCTGTGGCTCAAAGGAGTAGGGCACCAGCCCCATATGCCAGCGGTGGTGGGTTCAAACCCAGCCCCGGCCCCCCAAAAAAACACTGCTATGCTTTCTCCCATAGACAATAGGAACAGTCTATAATGATGGTGTTTCCTTCTAATTCCCGCCACAAGGCATCCTCCGGCAGAGCTGTCCCTCAGGTTAGTGGACATGCAGGACACGACGGCCCGGGCATCTGCACTGTTCCTGGGTCTTATTCCTGACTTCATTTTTGTCTATTCTTCTATGTGTTATTTCAGATAAGCAACTTCAAATCCTTTGACGAATGATGTGCGCTATAAATAACATAACCTCAATTTTAAAAATAATTTCCTAAAACATAGACAATATAGATCATATTTCATACAGACATTTTTCTTCTGAAAATCCAAGAGACGACCATAGCTTCGGACAGCTGTCACTTCTAAAGCGCGTGGAGAATGCGCCTGCTTGCTAGATTGGGTTACACGCCAAACCATGTGCCGCGGGCCCAACATTCTCTTTCCCTTCTTTCCTCTTGTTACAGCTCAGCCTGTGCTGAGGAAGACTCAGTTACGTGCAGGACCCCACACCAGGCCTCAGTGTGAAGGGGAGCATTTCTACAAGACCACTTCACATGGTGTCACATCTTGTCTCAAAAACACAGAAAGAATACAAATATTGTTTCAATACTGTCTCCCCAGAGGAAACCTTTATTCTTCTGGGGGACTTCAGCCCTTCCAGGGCTGCAGGACTGAGAGAACAAGCCACCTGCTATCAGGTAAAGATGCTCTAAACCACCAAAGTGTAGACGCATGCGTTCTTCCACTGAAGGCAGTACTTTTTAAATTACATGAATGGGCAGAATCACTTACCAGCTACACGGACGCTACCTGCAGCAAACGCAACTTGACGTAGGCGGTCAAGGCACCAGCTCTTGAGTGTGCCCTCTAGGTTCTCCACACCCACACCCCCAATAGGGCAGGCCACACAGACCACCAACCCCTCCACCATCCCAGCAGAGGAGCTATCTCCAGAATGCACCCATGTTGGAGGTGAACCCCAGTGGTCTGCAAGAGCAGACAGGGGCGAGGTGTGCACCCACCCAGCTCCCCACTGCTGCCTCCCCCCATTTGCCTTCACTGTTTGGAGGACCCCTCCCATCCTCCACCCAGAGCCCTGGGTTACCCCTCCTCCCCTTATAGTGTCCATAGTTATCCCACCTACCTCCCTTCTGTCAGGGTCCTGGGCTGTCCCCTCCCGCACCCCTCCAGTGCACTGAGTTACTGCCCTCTCATGCTCTTATGCCAAGAAGAACTAAGAACTTCCACCTTTATTTGGACTGACAGCATCCTGGATTTCCATGGTCACTAATCTTACCATACTGGCAAAGGGAGGAATGCCTAGATAAGGGTTTTCCAAAAACCAGCACTGGTGAGATGCTCAGGACCTCCCAGAACTCTGGTGTCTTCAGTGTCCAAGAGCACGTCACTTAGCTTTTCTCTATAGGATGCATTTAGAACAGTCCATGTATGTTCAACCTGTATCCCAACCAGCAATGGACAAACCATTTCCTCCTAGTCTCTGACCTGAAATTCTAACCTGAGTTATGTGCCTTTAGGTGATTCTGCTGTGTGGCCATCAGAGTGCACTTACACAACAAACCGGGTAGCGCAGCCTGCTATGCCCCTGGGCTATCACCCTCAGCATGTTCCTGTATAAATGCACTATTATCATCGTACGGGACTACCATCGTATGCGTGGCCCACTGTCATGCCACATGACCATACATATGAATGCCAAACTCAAGCCAGTAATTTTTAAATTTACTTTATAGTCTTACCAAGTGAGAGCCTCCTCTCTCCAAAAACCTTCAGTTACAATTTAAATGAACAAAGGATCATTTATAAGTGGCCAATAAGGTGTCCTGTCTCCTGTGTTCTGGCACAGCCTGGGATGTGGTGAGCCACCATCCACCACCTGAGTCTACCTGTGATGGGAGCTAATGAAGCCAGTGGACAGGGCAGAGATGAGAGGGGATCTTTTAAATTATCAAGTCTCACATACAACTCATTACCCAGTTTCATAGCCTGATATAAAAACAGGTGCCTCTTCTTCCTTCTTAACAACCTCTTCTTCCAAGACTGGCCTACAAACACTCCACCCAGCTGACAGGGCAACGGTGGACCCTCCAGGTCCATGGTCCTCCGTGGCCGCGTGCAGTCCAAGATTCTGTGAGCCGTGGTCACTACACATGCTGAGCTACACTGCTTTCAAGTGTTCTGCAGCTGAATAACCTGCTCAGTCCACAGTGGGGAACACTCAGCTCTTCTTAGGGACAGAGGCACGTGTTGTTTATAACACCTTTGGCAATAAAGGACGATTATTTATATGACTAAACTCATTTGGGACTGATTTACCAATTAAAACAGCACACTTAACACAAAAGAACATGCCCACGAAGTGTCTCAGTTGGACTTTGAACTAACTCTGAAGGGGCATCTTCCCTTTCAGACTGGAGGGAAGGGCAGTCCCAGGGAGCAGTCGGCGACCTGTGTGTGTGACACCCAGGGCCGGACGTGCTGTCTGGCCATCAGGACCGCTGAGGGACCACTGCCAGAGGCCAGGGTGAGTGTGCAGCATGCTGGGTGCAGGGAGGGAGTACTAGGGATACAAAGACAGACTGTGCCCATGGAGCAGTTAGTTGCTAATAGCCGTGGCTCCCTGAGATACACCCCCCAGGCAATGCCACCTCAGCACAGGTGCCGCACTATGAGGACCTAGCCCCAGCGGAGTCCAGTGGGTCACGGTCTGCACTAGGACACACAGAAATCAGGACTCTGGGTCCTCACAAGTGGCTTCCTTATTCCTCCCCTTCCAACAAGTATTTCTCCCAAATTACTCTGCAAAGGGAACATCAATCCCCTGTCTGAAAATCAAAGGGCTTTATTTTCTTTAAATCCACTTGTTCCATTGGTTAATACGTACAGGCATGCACTAGACTATACTTGCACTGTCGGATCCCATGGCCACTAGTCACATTCAAATTTAAATAAGATAAAATCAGATTTTAAAATGTAGCTCTGGCTCGGCGCCTATAGCTCAACCGGCTAAGGCGCCAGCCACGTACACCTAAGGTGGCGGGTTCGAATCCCCAGCCCGGACCCGCCAAACAACAATGACAGCTGCAACCAAAAAATAGCCAGGCGTTGTGGTGGGCGCCTGTGGTCCCAGCTACTTGGGAGGCGGAGGCAGGAGACTCGCTTGAGCCCAGGAGTTGGAGGTTGCTGTGAGCTGTAATGCCACAGCACTCTATCCAGGGGGACAGCTTGAGGCTCTGTCTCAAAAAAAAAAAAAAAAAAAAAAAAGTAGCTCCTCAGTTGTACAAGTGACATTTCCAGCCCTCAGTAGGCACATGTGGCTAGTGGTTACCACACTGGACAGCAGAGAGGACATTTCCATCATTACCGAGTGCTCTGCTGGACAGCACAGGGCCAGACAGGCACAGCACACACAGTGCCCAGGAGATAGCCTCCCGCCAGACAAGCAACACTGCATGGAGACATAGGGATGACGTCTGCAGATGGAGGCTGCAGCTGAGCCAAGGGGATCACTGGGGACGGCTTTGTGCACCGAACGGGCAGATCTGCACGATGGCAAATGCTGGGATAGAAGGGCTCCACTCCCTTCTACTCAGAGTCAGAAGTTTTAACCAAAAGTTCAGAGATATAGCTCATACTTTAGCAGCCTGGTGTTTGAAAATACAGTCCTGATGACAATCCAGGATTCACAGCTACACGGGGTCACCAGCTAAGCATCTCTGGTCATTTCAGTTTGGACAGATTCACATCAAACACTGACATGGGAACAATGACTCAGTGTGGCTGGGACTTCATGGGAAGCAGCCGGGACTTTCATGGCTGTGGAATGCCTGAGTCAGAGATGACAGAAGTATCTGCTCACTCTCGCCATGTTTCAGGCTGCCCACAAGCCACGGAACTGACACTGACTGGCCGAATCTGTGACTGTCACAGAGCCAAGAGCTGTGGCAGCCTGGATGGTGATGGTGTTAGGTGCAGGCACTTCTCCTTTGCTCTGAGGGTCTAACTTCTTATTCTCCATCGGAGCCTTTAACAGTGGGGCTGGGGGTAGGGAGCTCAATAGCAACTGCAGAAAGCATTTTTGAAGCATTACATTGGATAGACAAAAAGCAATGGCTCCATATTCTGGTGAAAAGGAGTAACCTATGTAAGTTAAGCTCTGCTCTCCAAAACCATTAGTCACATTCAAATTTAAATAAGATAAAATCAGATTTTAAAATGTTCAGAGAGACACGATGAAGTGCAGTTCCACACAGAGCTTCTCGCTGCTCTGCCACTTCCCACACCCTAGATGGGAGTCTCTCTCAGGACCCCATCCCTGTGTTGTGGCTAAGGACAGATGAGGTCCACTCTAGAGCATTCCAGGCACAAAGCACCATTGACTGCGCTGAAGAACAAGACCAAATAAGACCAGGAAGCAAAACAATCACTTTCATTTCTGTTCCCATACCTCTGAGAAACCAAGCCCCTAGCAGTGCAGCGCACACGGCCTGGGCAACTGTCATGATTTGCTTCTCCAAGTCGAGGCAGGGCGAGAACGGGGACCACAACTCACGGGATCATTATTGAGGCCCTCAAATCTGCTGTGTGGCTCCAGAAGCCCGCCCACATGCCTTGTCTGCTGTTCTACAGCCAGGGCTGGCTAACGCAGACCCTCCGGGACCTCACACTGGGACAATGCAGTACACGTTCATGTAAAACCCCACATTTGCAGATGTTCCCTCATCTGAAACTTCCTGAACAGTTCAGGATATTCCTTGGACAAACACAGACCTGGAAAGCAGTGGGGCTTGGGGTAATGGACAACGTGGTCCTTTTTGAAGGGACACAGGAGAAAGGGAACAGACAGAAAAATGCATGGAGAAGGTGAGATTGGCTTTGGTGACCCAGACCACGCAGAGCTGCTGTGGCTCTATGCACCTGACAAGTAGCGCTCAGCCTGACTTTTTTCATTTAAAATCTTTAAGAATCTCAAATAAACTCTTGACTGGTGAAATTTACTCTATGGCCTGGTGAGGAAAGGTGTGAATTACTTCTCAGGTTGGAAAGTGAAGGTTATGCATCCAGCTTCAGAAGGGAAGGGCTGAACTATTAATTTATCTTTTTCCTTAAGGCTCATGCAACAGCTACGGGGAGATGAGTTCTGTCCATAACCTGCCAGAATTTTCCCCAGTTAAGTCTCTGATGAGAACATGGCCCTAACCAATACCTAGATTATAGCCTGGTGAGACCCTGAAACAGAGAACCCAGCCAAACTTCCCAGAGTTCTGACCTATAGAAACTGTGAGATAATAAATAGGTATTGTTTGAAAATGGGAAAAAGAATGGTGGGAATTCCATAGTTTCTCTTATGTCGCTTTAGCCATCAAGTGACTGGCAGATTCTCAAGTGGGGAAGATGCCTTAAATTCAGGACTAGTCATGGGAGGAAAAAAGAACAGTTTACCCAGAGTCCTCAAAGTCAGCCCTTCTTAGGAATTTTCTTCCAGAAAAAAAAAAATCATCTTGAATATTAAAGATCAGAAATTTCCATTTGAGTTGAGTGTGTGGTGTCACTGTTCCCAGCCCTAAGTTCCGTCATCGTCACCACAGTGTCTCTCACTGTGCCCCTGCATGTCAGAAATCCTATATAGCTCTGCACATGACTTCTCTATTTTTCCATGAGCTCTAAGTCACCTATGACCTATTCGTTAAGCAAACAGACTCCTGGTGGATCAGAATTTCTAGGCACAAGTGTTCCAAGAGATTCTGATCATCAGGAACCTTTTGACAAAATTGCTTTATCTCATTTACTGTTTACCACAATCCTAGAAGGCAGATGCCATTTACCTCATCTGATAAGGGGGACGTTCAAAGTTGCTAAACTAGGCAATGAAAGGGCAGGGATTTGGAGGTTCTAGCCATTAGCAAAGTCGTGTTCTTATTACTTGACTATGCCACTACCCACACATGATGTGGAATTTGATGGAAACTTCTCTTCCACCTGATTATAGAGCAGCCTGTACTATTATAAAAGGGTGGGGGGAGGACCCCAGATAGAATTAGTGGTAATATTTAAACCTACACATGTTCAGCCTCATGCATAACTGAATCCCATGCTATCTTCGCAACACAGGGCATGCCTGGCTCTTTCAGCCTCTCACTGAGTAATGGGGCAAACAGCAACAGCCCCAGAGTGGGTACGAGGCTCTCTGAAGGGTAGGCCCACATTCCTGCCATGAACATCTCTTTGGCTTTTCCAAACTGGGAGCTGGCAAATAAACTCTCCATACCACCATTCGATTTCTTAGTAGATTACATGGAAGCATGTGGAACAAATCCATACAGGAGAAGAGGAAATCATATGCACTGTGCACACACACTGACTATAACCTGGAAATGCATGTCAAACAGTGTTGCGTGTACCTATTAGAAAACAAGTTAATTTAGGCCGGGCATGGTGGTTCATGCCTGTAATCTGGGAAGCCAAGGTGGGAGGATCCCGTGAACTCAGGAGTTAGAGACTAGCCTGAGCAAGAGCAGGACCCTGTCTCTAAAAAATTAACCAGGCATCATGAAGGCTACTTGGGAGGCTGAAGCAGGAGGCTTGCTTGAGCCCAAAAGTTTGAGGTTGCTGTGAGCTATGATGACACCAGGGCACTCAACCCAGGCAACGTTTTTCTTTCACAAAGAACAACCCCCCAAAATGACCTAATTATGTATGTGTGTATGTATGCATTGAAATAGTGTCCTAAGTAGCTGGGACTTTATGCACCCACCACAACACCCAACTAATTTTTCTACTTTTAGTAGAGGTGGGATCTTGCTCTTGCTCAGGCTAGAACACATCTTAAAATCTTACATTTCTAATGCTAATACAGTCAAATGGAAAATTTCAAAGCAGCATTATCTATATTAGTCTCACAAGCAATCAATGCAAGTCTTCACACTAAGATGTTCTCAACTCAGGCTTCCCTCCCACCAGAACGACCAAAAGAAAATGGGAGTGTACAGCTTGCCTTCAGTATTTTCACTAGGCCCCCTGAGACCAGAGCTCTACCCTGTTCTACAAGGCACGACACGGCCACAGTCTTCTCTCCTGAGCCCCATTTTAAAATGAAGGTAGAAGTTTCCTCCCAGCTCACCTCACTTGTGCATAGGAGGATCAGGTCAGCTAGGAAGTATGAAGACGTGGCTGACCAGAAAATCCTGCTGCATGCAGGCATTCCTGCTTACAATCGTCATATGTACAGTAACTGCTAGTCTAATTCAAAACTGTTCAAATTTATGCTTCCAGCAAAGTTTTACTACTCATTTGGAAAGCTAACAAAACTCTAAACTTCATATGCCTTATGACAAAATAAAAAGAGAACTACACACATCACAAGTCATTCTTAAGACAATTAGGCCAAAATGGGGGCTAACACATCAAGCTAGCTGGCCCAGACGATGAGCAGTGGAACCGTAATTACCTGTTTCTCCCCACAATGTGTCGGTGCCATTAACTTCTATTTCATGTTCCTTTTCCATTCCCAGCAAGCTCTGGACCACCTGTCAGAAGTGGCAAGGTGATTTAATGAGTTCTCATAGCAATAGGTGCTTATTATATCCCGTGTATCAAAGGAGAGAGCGTGTTATTTTTTTTAACCATTATTATCTCGTGCTACACAAGGAAAGAAAATATAATGAAAACCGTTTGCAAGCATAATTCATATGCTATTCACACTTTCACTTGGAGAAGAGTTTTAAAAAAAACCTTAGTGAATTTCAGCAACATTGTTTGGGATTACTAGGCACTCAGAATTCTAATGAATTCCAGCATGACCCAAATATGCCAGCCTCATCAGCAGAGGACACGGCAGATCACACAGAGTGCAGTTTCTGCATAAATCACCAGAAGACGGTGAATCCATTTTCACAAGGAAGGAAAACAGGCAATATATACTTTTTTCCATAAAAATTTCTAATACATATCATCCAAATAATTTTCTATGGCAGCATTCTTCTTTTTCCTTATGGGGATCTGCCCGTCAAAGAACAGGCAGGGTCATAGGAACACAGACAGGAATGCAGCTGTTGGGGCGTCAGGAGCACTTGTGCCTGAACAGCAGCAGTGACAGGAGACAGTGACACAGCCATCCTCCCAGCCTCTAGTCTCCCAACCCACAAAGTCTGCTGTGAGCTGAATAATAGCCCCCAGAGACATTCATATCCTGGTCCCAGGAATCTGTGAATATCACCGAAATAGCAGGAGGGAACTGCAGATGTGATTATGAATCTTGAAATGGTACAATCACCCCGAAATACCCACATTCACGTCTGATGTGCACCTGGTCTAATCATGACAGTCCTTTGTGAGAGTGACAGGAGAAATCTGGGGCAGAGGAAGGGGGAGCAGGATGACAGATGTTACAGTTAAAGTGATGCACTTTAGAGATGGAGGAAGGGGCCACGAGCTAAGGAATCCAGGTGGCTACAAGACGCTGGAGAAGGCAAGCGAACAGGTTCTCCCCACGGCCTTCCCACACCTACATGTTAGACCTGCCCTCCAGAACTGCAAGAGTGTGTGTTGTTTTAACACACTCAGTTTATGGCTACTTGTTATAAGCACATTAGGAAACTAATAAACTGTTCAAAGTTTTACGTGAATAAATCTTGCTTTTTTGATGAAATGGCTGCTGGCTGTGCTGGTTTTTGCTCAGCACTGCTTTAAAATGAGGGGTAAAGATGAACTGAAGGACATATATGTGTGATGTTTGTCATCCTCCCAGTGATGATTTTCTGCATTTCAGACCCACGTAGGTGTAGGGAACAGTTAAAAAGGGAAAACACCTACACTTTCAGATATGGGTACTTAACACCCTCTCTGCGTATACATGTGTGTTTTAAATGCAAAAAATGAGCCAGCCAGCATTCTGTGCTTGTGTGTGTCTGCCCTTGGGTTTTCAATGCCAGAAGTCAGCTGGCCAGCTTTGCACTCTAATTTACTTTAAGTCACTTTGGGGAAAGAATCTTACCAAATACTGGCCTCTCTAATCCCCTGAAGATAATTTTGAATGAGAAACACACGAAAGAGAGTGAGTAAAATGTTATTAAATTCACAGATAAAGCCAAGACACACAGGTCAGAAGAGGAAAATTAAATCTTCAAACTGAGGAATACTAACATCTGCCAGAAATAAATGCTTTTTTTAACTACCGCACGGAGCTTTCCTTCCATGCAGGAACTGCAAATGACAAGCATTCTTGCATGCTATCAAAGCATTCAAGCTCTATTTTTAAAAATTCTTCAGATACTCAAAAACAATTTTAGAACCAGGATTCCATGTGATTATTTTTAAAAGATCATAAGGACAAAAGAATCAATCAAAGGGGGAAAATAAAATATAAAACAGCAGGGCTAGAGGGCCAAGTAGAGCCAGGATGGGAGAGGGAAACAGCTAACATTGGTTAGAGCAGAATGAAGGTCACAGGAGCCTCCATCGTGGGAGTGCCAGGATGCACCTGCCTGTCCCTGTCCACACCTGACATGGGCACTCCTCTGGGTTACCACTCGGGGAAGAACGTGGTTCCAGGAGAAGACCTTCTACTGCAAGTGGTCAAAGCCAACTCCTGATTCTTAAAATTCTCATTTTCTTTCACTCCTTCAGCTGTCATAGGCTCACAACTTAGAAGGCAGTAACTGGCAAAAGCAATTGACTCACTGGGCTATGGCTTCTGTGTTCCCAGGAAGGAAGTCCGTGGCCCCACTCACCGAGCTGTGGCCCATGCTGGCGGCTGCCGTCAACGCCTGCTGCAGGGCATGGCTCTTCCTCAGCGTGCCCGGCTGGGGAGGGCCCGTGGACCACTCACAGGTCAGCAGATAATGGAGAATGTCGCAGTGGCCCCGCAGTGCACTGTGGACGAGAGCACACTGGCCCTTCTTATCCAAGTGGTCTACCTGGGGGTAGGAGCAGAGGAAGGGCACAGGTGAGAATCACCTTTCCTCTGAGAACACAGGTGCACCACTAAAGATGTGTGCAGACCCCATCCCACTGCAGATGTGGGTTCAATTCCACCTTGTCTTTCTGGAGAACACCGAACTGTCATCAGGATTACTCCGTGGTAGATGAATGTAGCACCAAGGCCTTGGGTTCCTGTTGCAGGTCTCATGATCACGACACACCCCGTGTCCTTCCAGCACAGTACATGGAGTTCTGGGTTTTCTTGCAAACATGTATGAAGACATAGACCAAAACCTAAAGGACGCCCCGCACATCTCAGCTTTGGTGGTACATTCTGAGTCTGCTATGACAAGCCTTGACTTGAGGCCACAGAGCAGTTCTCTGGTCAGCGAGCCAGGAAAGCCATAAAAGGGAGGGTCTACAAACCATAGCTCTGAACGAGATGGGCACGAAGGGAGTCCCAGTGGCACACGACTGGGGAAGGACCCACACACAGGTAGGTAGGGCAGGTGGAGGCAGGCACAAAGTTGGGGTAGGTCAGCTAGCCAGAAAGGCAGAATGCTTGGGTGGGGCACACCTTTGCAAGGACCCAGGGCAGCAGGCAGCCCCTCACTTTCCATCTAAACTGAGGGAGTACTAAGGCTGGAAGAAGAACCCAGGGCCCAGTGTCACCAAGCTTACCACCCCTGGGGTGCTCTGTACCCTCAGCTTTGTAAGAGCCAGCTTGACACCCAACTTCCTCCTGCAAAGCTTTCAGCTGTGACAGGAGGGGGCTTGCTGGCCTCAAAATAAAGCAAAAGGACAATGGAATCTAGAAATGGAGGCATGGTGTCATCAGCAGTAACGCACCCACTGCCAAGGCTTAGCCGTGTCTCCCTTCTTCATAAGCCTGAAGTTCAGATGCCCCAAATGTTGGGTGTTTTAAAGAAACAAAAAGGCTGTGGCTGCCATAGCTACTATAAACCTAATGTTTATTTTTTTTTTTTTTTTTTTTGAGACAGAGCCTCAAGCTGTCCCCCTGGGTAGAGTGCCGTGGCATTACAGCTCACAGCAACATCCAACTCCTGGGCTCAAGCGAGTCTCCTGCCTCCGCCTCCCAAGTAGCTGGGACCACAGGCGCCCGCCACAACGCCCGGCTATTTTTTGGTTGCAGCCGTCATTGTTGTTTGGGGGGTCCGAGCTGGGGATTCGAACCCGCCACCTTAGGTGTATGTGGCTGGCACCTTAGCCGGTTGAGCTATAGGCGCCGAGCCATGTTTATTTGGTTTTTAACAAAAAAGGTGAAGGACAATTATCAGCAGTTAGCTCTATTGTTCAAAAGACACATCCCAAGAAAGTGCTTACAATAAACCTACCACTCCTAGTCTATTACTGTGAGCTAGGCCTCATTGGAATTTAATCTACTAACACTGATAGCTCTAGAATCACTTGTTTAACAATGCATGGCCATTTCATGCCCATCTTAATACATGATTTGATGCTCACCACAACCCTGTGGTAGGCACTGCTATGCCCATTTCACAGATGAGAAGCCTGAGGCACACAGGCTCAGTCACCTGCCCGACACTGGAGCTGGTAAGCAGAGAGGCAATGATCTGGGCAGTTTAGTTCCTATGGCTCAAACACACAGCTTCAAAGACCCATGGAACTCATGCCATTGTTTTTAAAAAAGACATGGCATGAAATAGGATAAGAAGAGAAGGGAGAAAAGCAAACACTTAAGATACTTTCAACCAATCCTGGTGCTGTGTTAGATTCTAGATCAGTTCTTGGAGGCTTTTTAAGGATGGTCATGCTCCCCAGGCTGCAGCCAGGAGCCTCCTGGTGCTCTGCCTCCCCTTGGGCAACATCAAGCAGAGTAACAGCATCTGAGCAGAACGCACTGCCCGGCTCTCTCCCAGGGCTACTTCTGAGCCAGCATGTTACAAACTGGCCGTCACTGCAGCCCCGTCCTTTCTCCTTATGCTACAGTTTCCCAGCTCAATGCAACTGAGCAGAGACTGGCCCAGATGACGATTGTAGCAATGAGATGAAGGTGCATCCCCAATGCATCCCCATACCCAGCCAACACCACAGCAGGAAGGCTGCCACGTACCCTTGCTCCCTTCTTGGTCAGCAGACACACCAACTTCATGTGGCCAGCAGCGGCCGCGTAGCAGAGGGCAGTCATGCCATTCTCCGACATTCCTTCCAGACAGGCACCAAATTCCAGGAGCAGAGTGACAACTTCCTCGTGGCCAAGGTGAGACTGGACGCACAGGATTGGGGCATTATTTAGCACTTCTGTCCTGTAGTTCACGTTGGCACCTCCCAAAATCAAGAGACGGCTCACCTATTGGACAATGGCCCCCAACAAGATTAACTTCTCATGTAAATGTCAGTCTCAACAACATCTGTGGATAAGGGCAGTACCCTTCATTTTTTCTATCATTTTAATTCACTGGCTCTTAAACTTGAGTGCATACCATATTGCCGGGGATATACTCCTAACGTGCGGTCTCACGGGGGATGCAGAATGATGCAGCCACAACAAGAAACAGGATGGAGATTCCTCAAAAGACTAAAAGCAGAACTACCATATGATCCAGGCATCCCACTTCTGGGTACATATCCAAAAGAACTCAAAGTAGGGACTGAAACGGATATTTGTACCCTAGTGTTCACAGCAGCATCAGTCACAATAGCTAAAGGTGGAAACAGTCTCCAGGTGCCCGTGAATGCATAAACGGTTACACACAACGTGGTAACACATACAGTGGAGTACTACTTAGCCTTAGAGAGGAAATTCTGACACATGCTAGAACACGGATGAACCCTGAAGACATTATGCTAAGTAAACCCAACACAAGGGGACAGATACTGTAGGATTCCACTGATACGAGGTACCTAGAGGAGTCAGATTCATAGAGACGGAAGGTGGAGTGGAGGTTTCTGGGCCTGGGTGAAGGGAGATACGTGAGTTGTCTAATGGATCTAGAGTTTTAGTTTTGCGAGACGAAAATTCTGAAGATTTACTGCATAATAATGTGAATATACCTAACACTACTAAAGTGTGCAATTAAAAATGGTTAAGATGATAATTTTCCCGTTATGGGTTTACCAAGACAACAAATAAAAAATAAATAGAAACAGGCAGATTCAATTTTCTGGCAAAGAAATCATCATTGGATGAATAAATAATTAACAATGTGATAACAAGGCAAAAGTAAATACGAATACTCTCTTCTTTAGGTGGAGGTATTCCTAAAAGTAAACTCAAAACCCACGGAAAGGTCCGTGTGGCCCCGACGGTGAGCAGCACAACTCTGCCAGAAAACTGTCTGCCACTTCTCTTGATTCCTGTACCACCCACTGAATCCCTGGATCTAGGTACCAGACAAGGTTTTTTACCTACGGATTTTAAAATAAAATCACTCAACACATATGCATTTTATCTGTCTTAATATCTTCTCCAGACCACGTAGAAAAAATGATGCTCCTCTAACAGCTGCTAAGATACCCAATGCATTTTTTTAAATGGTTCCCCTCAGCGCTTCTGACTCTCATCAATCACTCCCTGCCAAGGCCCTGGCAGGTCCTCCGCTGCCTGCTAAATGCGAAAACCAGAGACCATGTCATTTATTGACTGGAAACACATGGGATTGTTAAAAGATACAGAAAGACACAACATGAAATTCAGGACATTTCAGTGATTTGTGTCGGTGATAGCGGTTGACAAAAAATTTACGAATTGATGGAGTTGGGAAATTAATACCGAGAGGTGGTGAAACCATAACTCAGATAACATAGCCACAGGTTAAAACAAAAAGTATAAAATCTGAAGATGTTTTGGCTGCCGCTGAGGCTGACCCCGAGCGACCCAGGCCTCCAGCTTCCTCTCTGACCTGCTCTCCAGGACGCTGTCCCTGACGCCCCCCACTCAGCCACCTTGGACCTGAAGCTCATTCTATGACAATGCCAAGCAGGCCTGGCTTCTGGGCCTCTCCGCTCGCAGGTTCCTCTGACTGGAACGCTCATTCCATAAACACAGATGCCAAAGTAGCATTCCCTATGGTCTCTGCTCCAACACCATACAGGGGGTAGAACTGGCCCAGGCCCCCCGCTGCCCCTCAGCACACTCTGTTTTCCAGCTTAGCCCACTACACAAAACACTGATTCTAAGATACAAAAGTTCACAGAGGCTGGGCATAGTGGCTCACGCCTGTAATCCCAGCACTTGGGAGGCCAAGGCAGGTGGAATGCCTGAGCTCACAAGTTCAAGACCAGCCTGAGCCAGAGCAAGGCACTGCCTATAAAAATAGCCCTGTGTTGTGGTGGGCGCCTGTAGTCCCAGCTACTTGGGAGGCTGAGGCAAGAGAATTGTTTGAGCCCAAGAGTTTGAGGTTGCCGTGAGCTATGATGGCAGGACACTCTACTGAGGGCGACAAAGAGAAAATGTCTTGGGGAGCAGGGCGGGGGGAAGGTTCATAGAGAAGCAGATAGGCAGATACTGCCCCTCCATGGACAGAGACGGCCCATAGGTCAGATTCTTCATGCTGCTGGGATGTCATATTCAAGGAAAGACAGGCCATGTACAGATGAAAAGGCCACCCTGATAAGCCACCTGACCACCACCCCATCCTTCACCCTTCAGAAGGACTACCATCTGGTCTGACCCACTGACACCAACCAGCCTCCAGCCACCTGCTGCTAACCTGCCCACGGTTAGCAGGAAAGGCAGAAGACACACAAAGGACAGACAAGCGATGAGAACAGGTGTGCCTGTCCTGACACTGGGGTTTAGCAGGAGACCGTGGCAGACGACCTAACCCCATCAAACCTGCTCAACACACCTATATAGGTTTGCTCTTAAAAATACCACCAGACACAAATCAAATTCAAAAGCATTTTAAGATCGTGAATGTTAAATAAAAGGGGCTTAAAAAACTATCCCCCTTTGAATAGTTATTATTAGTATGGAGATAATAGGCTTATGCTGAAGAAATACTTGGACATTTTAGGAAGGCATAGGAAACCAGTTCTTAGCAAAATCATAGAAGATACACATGTCTAGAAGAAGTACTTGTAGCACACACACCAAGGGCATTGAGACTCTGCTCACCATAGGACGGTGAGAACAGTCTGTAAATTCCCTGGCTGACTTTGCCAGCTAATTACCCTCTTCCCTCGCCCATCCACTCTGCACCCTCTTGAGACCCAAGAGCCTAAGAGGAAAAGATGATGGATGAAGTGATCGAGTTCTCAACCAGCCCCTTAACTATTAACAAACTTCAGAACATCACTCTGCCTATCTGTGCTGCAGGCGTGCACCCCACCCATTCTACCTGCCACATACTAGTACTAGGTACTAGTATCAGGTACTAGTAGGAACACAGTGTTTAGCTTTCCTAAAGATGGTTATCGTCAATTCACACTTCACTTGCCCCTGGGAAAAACATTACCCTTGTTGCTGTAATGCTTTGGGCATTTGTCCCACGTAAACCCCCATCATCAGTTTCTGGGACCTCCCTTAACCCATGGTTCTTGACTCTGCCACATACTGACACTACCAGGGAGCATGAAAATTTCCAGTGCCTGGGCCCCGTCCTTAGAGAGTCTGACTTGGCTGGAGCTCTGGCACCCACAGCTCCCAAGAGATGCTAGTTGGCAGCCAGGGCTGTAAACATATCCGTTGGTAAATTCACCTGCAAGGCACAGGCTCGTTGCATGCCAGGGACCCTTCTAGCTATGTGATTTGGAGCAACCTACCCACTGCCCTAAGCTTCAGTTTTCTCATCTGAAAAATGGGGATAAAAATGTTACTTCATTGGGTGATTGTAAAGATTAAAACAACAGATGTAAAAAGAGTACATTTATGTATGTATACACACGCGCAGAAGTATTTAGCACAGCACTCAGCATCTTGTTAATTGCTAAATAAATACTAACTGCCACTGTTACAATCTTCCTTTCATGGAATCCTCAGAAGGGTCACAAGCCCAGGTCCCTGAGCCCTGGAAGCCACTGGAGAGAGCTCTGCCCAAGGCACCCAGTGACTGGGAGGTCTGGCTGCTTGTCCCCATCACCTGTGTGCTCGCCTTGGGCTGTTCACCAGCACTGAGTGGCAGGAAGACCTCACACAGAGCTGAGGGCAGATGGGAGCCTCTCAGACTATCAAACCCTCCTAGTAAGCAGCACACCCAGAAGTTCCCAGGGACCCACAACAGCAGAGTCAGAGTTTCCAGAGATCAGCAACTCACTGGAGAGTGTGATACGTGCCAGGGATTCTCTCAGAGACATTGACATCGCAGTGAGGGTTCTAACTACTCTGTCAGACAGGCGCTTTTTTTGTCTCCATTTTACAGAAATGAGAAAGCCGAAGCCCAGAGGACGTGAGGCAAAGATGAGTGCCAGGCTGGACCCAGCAGCAGAAGCAGCAGCCCTAACGCTGCACTGCTGCAAAGGATGGTGTTTACATAAGTGATTCATCCTATAGATTTTCCCCAACTACATAAAAATTCTCTAATTACCATCCCTGATGCCCTCCTTGGACAACACCTGGAAACAGCGGTATTGTCTATAAACTTCTGGATTTAATAAAAGCCAAAAAATAAAAAAAGGAGGGGCTGGAGGCAGTAGAGGCTCTGGTCAGGGCAGACATGAAGTGGGGCAGCAGCATCTAAGTATATTGAAAGCTCACTCACGCATGCCTGTTTAAAAATGTGCGTTGTCTAACTGTGATGCAGAGTATGCCTGGCTCCCACAGTCTGACTCCTGCTGTTCTCCCCTCTGCCACCTTCTGATAAAAGAGTGACAACCTCAATGCTTCCGAGTCCACAGCCCGTAGAGGGCAGCCAGTCCTGTCCTCTGAGACCGTGCAAGTAAAATCACCAGCTGAATGGGGAACCTGCGGGCTCTGGTGGCAAGGATCCCAGTTGGCCTGCTGGAGCCCGGCCTGGCATCACCATGGCCTGGTAACTCCTAGGGGACAACACAGCTAGAGATCACTGGCATGCCACTGAAATTAAAATCCATCTCCAAAGTAATCATCCCAGAGCAAGTCACTTTAATTTACCAAAGTGGCAAACTGCAATTATTGCTCAAAATGACATTCATTCCTGTATGACAACATTTAATACTCTCTAAAAAAAGTTCCTTAATTGCATGCATAATTTTAAATTACTGTAATTTGTTCAAGATTCTGTGAAAAGCTTTTTGGCCCCCTTGAAAGATAAAAGAAACAGAAGGATAATGGAAAGCCTTAAGATTCTATAAGTGCATGCACATTATATAATTTGGGGGATAGTGTAGACATAGGTGACACTGGTGTTTTACAAAACAAAGTAAAAATGATTAACTCTTAAAATTTACATTACGCTGTACCTTTAATTTACTGTCTTAAAAACTTGATATTCAATAGATGCTTCCTATGTGTACTTTTTTCCACATTGAAATGACTTCTCTGCCAGGCAGGCATATCTTACACCTGCAGCCCTAGCACTTCGGGAGGCTGACGTGGGAGGACTGCTTGAGGCCAGGAATTTGAGACCAGCTGGAAGGAAGAAAGAAACCTCATTTCTACAAAACCCAGAAAAATTAGCTTGGTGTGGTGGCACATGTGTATAGTCCCAGCTAGTTGGGAGGCTGAGACACCAAGATCACTGGAGCCCAAGAGCGTGAGGTTGCATTGAGCTGTGATGATAGACAGCACTATGCTCTAGCCAGGATGATACAATGAGACCCCATCTCAAAAGAACAAAACAACCCCACATACAAACATTAAAAAAAAAAAAAAACAACAAAAAACAAACAAAACTTTGGTGCCTATACATTCAGGCAGTGAAAATAGACATTGTCATTTTTATTCTTTTCGGCTTCTTTCTCATTGTGATTATAGAATTTTATTAATTACAGAGAAGCCAAAAGACAGATTATTAACTGAAATGAAAGCTGAAACATTGTTGCTAAAGTAACCTAAATTCTTTTTTTTTTGAGACGGAGCCTCAAGCTATCCCCCTGGGTAGAGTGCCATGGCATCACACTCACAGCAACCTCTAACTCCTGGGCTCAAGCGAGTCTCCTGCCTCAGCCTCCCAAGCAGCTGGGACCACAACACCTGGCCATTTTTTGGTTGCAGCCATCATTGTTGTTTGGCGGGCCCGGGCTGGAGATTCGAACCCGCCACCTTAGGTGTACGTGGCTGGAGCCTTAGCTGTTTGAGCCACAGGTGCCGAGCCTAAATTCTTAACTTTAATATAATCTAAATGCTGGGCTGGGCACAGTGGCTCATGCCTCTAATCCTAGCACTCTGGGAGGGCGAGGCAGGTGAATTGCCTGAGTTCAGGAGTTTGAGACCAGGCTGAGCAACAGCAAGACACTGTCTCTACCAGTAACAGAAAGAATTAGCCTGGCACTGTGGTCTCAGCTACTGTACTTGTGAGGCTCAAGCAGAAGGACTGCATGAACCCAGGAGTTTGGGGTTGCAATGAGAATTGATGTTGCTATTGCACTGTCTCCAAAAAAAGGAAGAAAGAAAGAAAGAAAAAGGAAATGGAGGCTCGGCGCCTACAGGTCAGTGGCTAAGGGCTCCAGCCATATACACTGGAGCTGGTGGGTTCGAATCCAGCCCGAGCCTGCCAAACAACAAGGACAAAAAAATGGCCAGGCGTTGTGGTGGGTGCCTGTAGGTCCAGTTACTAGGGAGCCTGAGTCAGAAGCATGGCTTAAGCCCAAGAATTTGAGGTTGCTGTGAGCTGTGACACCATGGCACTGTACCCAGGGCAACACAGTGAGACTCTGTCTCAAAAAGAAAAACTCTACATGAAAATAATTCTTAATACAACTTCTTTATTACGTGAAATTGCAACTGAGAGCTGTTTCTTCTACCTTTCTCCTAGAAGAATTCTACCTAGAAAGCATAAGTTCTCTTTGGTCAGGAGCAACAGCATGCAGAGTTTAGGGGTGACATAAACACTCAAACCTACACGTCTGGAGCATGAATGAGGAGGCAGCCATGCTGTGGAGCAGGCATGGAGCCGTGCAGAGCTCAGGGTCCCCAGCAGCAATTCCCAGCCATATCTTCTCAGGGGCACCTGGCTGCAGGGGTGAGCAGAAGCTGAATCCAGGATGCCCTCTGCTCATCAGGTCCTGGACTCAGAACCCTGCTAGGTCTCCCCTGCTACCCTCAGCCCTCTACACACGCAAGGCAGGCAGAGAAGGGGCTAAGGAGAAGGGGTGAACTACATCTCACCAGACACACCAAAGTGCCCTGCAAGACCTGGACTCCAGGCACATATCCAAGGACAGGTGCTGAGAATGAGGTGTGTGGACAGTGGGGGGGTGGGGGGAAGGACTCCGTCAGAGACCCCCACAATGCCATCTCTGGGGTGGCATCTGATAAACACAGGAGGAGATGTGGAATGACCATACTGGGCCTCCCTGTGGTACTGAGAGGGTACAGGATGATCAGTGTCACAGAAGCGATTTAAGGGGAGGTCCCGGCTCAAAGAGAACTTCATCAGATCTATCCACAGACGGCCAGGTGCATCAGGGCTTGGGCTGAAGGGCCCGGTCATTAACCTTTGTGGCCTTAACTAGATACATGGCCTCTGTATGCTTTAGACTCTAGGACTGCATTAAATGAAGAAAAATCTACCTCAAAAAGCTGAGCAGAACTTCATGATGTGATGGCCACTAAGAAGTGAAGAAGTTCCTGGCTCAACAGCAGCAGACCTGGCCCCCTCTTTGTAGTCATAAATACACGTGTGCACGAAACCTGCAGTACACATCTCACGTGTCCCCATCTGTGTCATTCATCAGTGCTAAATGCCCAGTGAATGCTAAAGAGATGGTCCAGATTAGTAACCCAGGACACTCGAAAGATCCGTTTTACCCAGAAATCTCTCTCTGACCTTCAGTTTTCTTTCTTCCCCCCCCTTTTATTATATCATACATACATAGATCATGAATATATTTATGCCTGTGTGGGATTCCATGTGTTGATTTTTTTGCACAAATTGGAGTAGTTACATCCAACTAATTATCAGAGCTTTCACCTCCTTTACTTAATCACTGTGTTAAGACATTTGTGTTCTATACTTGATAGATTTGACTTGTACCCTTGCAATATGCTCCATAGGTGTGGTCCCACTGTTTATCCTCCCTCTATCAAACAACTCCCCTCCCCTCCCATATCCCTCCCCTTCTATCCTTCACCCTGGAGTACAGTTGTGATTCATCTTTCATACGAAAGTGTGAGTGATTATAAATTGGTTTCATAATAGTACTGAGTACACTGGATATTTTTTTCCATTCCTGAGATACGTTACTAAGAAGAATATTTTCCAGCTCCATCCATGTAAACAGACCTTAGTTTTCTATGTGAATTGCTTCCCTATCAGATATGCTCTGAAATAGTTACCACATGCCCACAGAGCAGCCCCTGGCTACCACACATTCCTGCCAGAGAAAATCTAACCTTCTAGAAAGGACATGTGATAAACGTCCAAGCCTGTTGCACTTTACATCAGAGAAGGCACAGAGAGGTTCCTCTCCCTCCTCTCACCGCCACCCAGGGAGAGGTGGCAGGACCACGGGGAAACAGCCAGGGCTGGGGCTCCATATCCGCACTGACCCCTGCTCACCTTCACATTGGGGGTGTAGAGATTCCTGAGAGAGGCCAGGGCCGCAGATAGGCCCTCGGCGCTGTAACCGATCCACAGGGCTTGGAGATGGCTTGAAGAGATCCCCGTCTTCTTACTGAGGCCCTGGAAACAGAGACATATCGCCTGAGTAGCTCCTTCCCACCTGCAGTGTCAGTTTGAACATGGGCTTGCGCAGAGGCTGCTGAATGCATGGCAACACCCACAAAGAACTTCTTGACCCAGCAGCCTTCACTGCCTAAAGCCTAGGGTCAGAGCGGTACCAGCCTGCCTGTGCTACATGAACAGTACGCCTGTGGAAAGAGATGGCATCTTTTTACGGAAGTAAATCAGAAGAAGAATAAGTGATAGAATTAGACTATCTGCATCTGATTCAGGCACAATGGTATCCACCTACAGTCCCAGTTGCTAGAAGGCTGAGAAAAAGAAAAAAGATGGTAGGAGGCTGAGGTGAGTGGACCCTGAGTTCACAGGTTCAGGACCAGACTGAGCCAAAGTGAGACCTCATCTCTAAAAATAGCCAGGCATTGTGGTAGGCGCCTGTAGTCCCAACTACTCAGGAGGCTGAAGCAAGGGGATCGCTTGAGCCCAAGAGTTTGAGGTTGCTGTGAGTTGTGACACCACAGCACTCTATGGAGGGCAACAAAGTGAGTCTCCATCTCAAGGAAAAAAAAAAAAGGAAAAAGAAAAAAATCCAGGTGGTGTTAAATTACATGGCAAGGAACTCAGGTCTTAGACAAATAAATAATAGGGAAACAAAAAAATAATGAACAAAGTGGAACTTGTAGATGAATAGAAATTTAGAAGAGATATAAATGGGGGAAAAGTAAAAACTACAGCAGTCAGAAACCTGGCAGAGTGATCAACTACAAAGAAATGCAAGGAAACTGTCAGGCTGAGTCAGAGGAGTGGATACTTTTGAGGAGAGGGAGGAAGCAGCACTTGGGACGAGGGGTATGGTGGGCTTCTGGAGAGCTCACAAAACAGTCTAGAATCTCCAAAACCAAACCTTCAAAATGACAACAAAGAAACCCTTCCTCCGGCTGGTGTGTCTCACCTTGAAAATATGCGCCTTCAGGATGTGATGGCCGAGCTCCATGGTCTGCTGGCGGTTCAGCTTGCCCTCCTGTCTGGAGAACATGAACGCCAGGAGAGCGTGTCCATTCCTAGGGAGGAAACACAAAGGCTCATCACAGAGAAGCTGTCTCTCTGCACTGCAGAGAGAGCAAACTGCCGTCGAATCCCAGTACTCCACGGGTGATCGGCATCTCTCTACTAAAGACAAACGCTGCCCATCCTTTGGGCAATTCTAAGGGCTGCTTCAGGGTTCCCCTATCTCTGTGGCATGACTCACACTGAAGCCAGGGACAGGACAGGTCTTTATCTCTGGAAATACCCCTCCTCCTTTCATCCCCCATCAGCCTCTCATCACTTTACTTACCAATTCATACTGGCCACAAAAAACCAATCTCTAAGTCTCAGCTATAGTCACAGTGCCTAATAAAGGGCCCAATATGTGGTAAATACGCAAATGCGTTTCTTGGATGAATACACAAATGGCGCACAGGTGTCCCTGGGCCCAGGTCTCAGGCTCCCTTAGGATAATCACCATACGCTAGAGCTACACCACGGGTCAAGGCCTTACAAGCGGAGGAAGGAAAGAAAGCCCAGATCACTCTCAGCAATAGCTCAACATCAGAAAGGCCTAGGATTCTAGGCTTGGCTGGGACACAGGCTCTTATGGGGGGGGAAACAAGTGAAGATGTTATTAGTGGGGTTGCTGTGGCTGGGACATTCAGCACACACCTGTAGCCCCCCACAGCTCTCACAAAGGGGCTGTTCTACCCGGTTGCTCCTCCACGTCTGTGGGGCACATCCTATCTCCTTGGGGACACCAGGCCTTTGTCTGAGTCAATGTGTTTGGAAAAGACACAGAGGGTTACTTGTGTCTCCGATAGCAATGACTTCTGCACGCAGGGATGTATCTTCCTTCCTATCAACCTGAGAATGGTGAGCTGCTGCCATCTTATTGGGGAAAACAGGTAGTTGGAGAGGAAAAGATAAACATTTCATATACACATACATGTGTATTTTAAAAAGCACTCTCCCAGTAGTTGCTAATTTAGATGACTAAAAGCATTCATCATTCATGCTCTGTCTATCCAGGAGCATATCTGCTCTTAGACAGGTTATAAACTGCGTTAGAGAAAAGGAAATCAAGGCAGGTAGTTTTTACACTACAGGGGAGAGCATGACCTTTAAGGCCACAGTGCCTACTGAGTGTACTATCCAGTGTCTTGTAATGGTCTGGAGACCTCCTGTGAGCACACACCCTGCGGGCCCTTGGACACCCACATTCCACCTCCTCGCCTCAAGCCTGACACTCCCCTCTCAGATGAGATCCTCTCAGGCCCCCTTATTCCCATGGAAACTGACCTCAGCCACCTCTGGTCCTCCAGGCCTCCAAACCTTCCCCAGCCCTCCAAACCCTCCCCAGCCCTGATCCATGGATAGGGCTCAATCTGGCCCAGATCACTGCTCTTGGGGCCACTTTCCCACCTGATGGCTAAGTCCCCCTCCTGTGTGCACCACACAGGCACTCTAAGTATGACAGCTGGCCCTTGAGGGGAGAGGACCACCCTCCTTGGGGGCCGGGCTCTCAGCCAAGCACATGGGTCCCACCTCTGAGGAGACAAAACACACCTGTTCCAGCCCTGCTCTCCCAGCCTGGTTTCTTCCTGCCCTCCTGGTCTCGAGACCGTGTTCCTACTCTGATCGCCGGCATGCAGGAGTCTGCACATTTTCCAATGTGTCCACACTTTCACTCCATGCCAGATGCAGAAACCGACTGAATCATCTCATTTATCTGCACAACCCCGTGATTGCTCAGTATGAGTCTCAGTATGTTCATATGAGGAAAAGAGGGCTGAACAAGTTAAGGGATTTATCCAAGACCAAATGGCTAGTAAATGACAGAGCAGAGCTTTGAACATGCCAGACAGGCGACCCTGTGCTCTTAGCCAGCATAACACGCTGCCTCTTTCACTCACTAATGTCTACACCTTATAACAAGCACCATGCTTACCACAGGGCACCTGTGGGGAATGATGCAAACTGCTTCCCTTGAGGAGTCCTCAGCAACCAGAGGGGACGCGTGCAAACAAGATCAAATTCACCTACCTTGGTGCTGACAACAGACTCAAGGGGATCCAGGGGTACAAGTCCCCCCTCAGCCCCCATTCCTTCCTCCTCCTTTATGGACTGTGTATTTCCCCACACTGTTTCAACCTTGTGTTATGACAACAAAAATCCTTCCCCATGCTCAATCTGAAATCTCTCAACCTTCCTGCTCCCAGGATGTGGGCTCTCTCTTTCATGCCTCACAACCCAATGGACAGGGTCTCCTAAGGAGCCAGGACCCTCTTCCCAGACTAAAAATCCAACAGCTTCTTCTTAACCCTCATTTTCCTTCACCTCTTGGCCACACTTACCTCTCTAACTGCCCTCCCTAAAACCCTCCTCCCTGCTCAGGAAGCCCAACGCTCTTTCCTCTAACTACACTGGCTTCCACAAGGTGCACCAACCACCTCCCTGTCAATGATGTTGAATCTCAAACCTCCAACTTCTCCAATCTTCAGACCTGCCCTGCTGCTGGAACCGGTCTTCCTGGGAGAGATAGCTACCCAACAAACTCAAACTCAACCGCTGAAAACCAAAGCCAGCTCTGCCCCTGCAAAACCTGCCCCACACTGCCTGCCTTTTTTGACCATCTTCCCCTAAGAGCAATGCCACACTTGGTTTCTGGGGCTTAACATCTAGAAGTCATTTATGATTCCTCCTCCTCAACTCTGCCCACAAGGCCTAGCAGCAGGCACCAACCTCTCTGCTGTCAGCAAGGCCAGTCTCCATCCCACTGCCTCTCTGATCCTGGCCCACCAGGTCCCTGCTTCTGACCAGGACAGTGGTCCCCAACTCCACACCCCTGTTTGCATTCATGGTTCATGCTCTAGGACATCACAGCTTCTCCAGAAAAGATGGATAGGAAGCCACACCTTGAGCACAGCCTGCTGCTGGCTCTTCTTGCTTCTCTGTCCCATGACAAAAGCTCCAAACTAGATTTGTTGTTGCCAAACATAACCTGCCTGTTCTGACGCGTTGCCTTTGACAGCTCTTCCTGTTTGCGACAGGCTTGCTGCCCATGCTGGTACCCCATCTAGTCATTGCTCAAGTTAATGTATGGGGGAAAGAGGAGGCAAGGGACTGTCCTACATTAAAGGAGTGCTAGCGCAACCCCAAGGGACTGGTGGATCCAGGAAACAGTCATCAATGGCTCCTAGCATCGCAGAGAGACATTAGATTGTTACCTGGGTACAAATGCACACCTAGATAGAAGAAAGAAGAACTGGTGGTTGATAGGGTGCAGCAGCCAACATTAGGGTGACTACAGCCAGATTGACCTATTGTATGTTTCAAAATGGTAGAGGAGAATAATCTGAGTGCGCCTAGCATAAAGAAAAATAAATATTTCAGGTGATGGATATCCCAGTTATCCTGATTTGATTATATGTACTAAATTGTCGTTTGGACATCTAAGAAGTATCAATAAAAAACGAATACAAAAAGATGCAATGTGCCTCCTGGGAGAAGTACTTACCACTGCTTATTAAGTATCCATGCAAGAAAAATATAAAATCTGATTGAGCCTCTAGGTTTAACTACTAGATTACAGGAAAAAGGAGTGAGAGGAACATGTGAAAAAACAACACAAAGATATAAAATTCAGATTATGGAAAACTATACAGGAAAAACCACCCAATTATTCTTTTTAAATAAATAAATAAATTGTGGTGCCCAAAAGGGAGGAGACAAAATGGTAAAGGGAAACTATAGACTAAAAGATAATCAAATGCATTTTATGGACTTTTTGAATCCTGATTTGAACATACTGAAAAAACAGAAGTAGAGAAATTTGAGCATGGCTAAATATTTTAGTAATACTGAAGAATTTCTATTAATCTTTATGTGTGATAATAGTATGATGGCTAAATAAGAAAGCATCCTTCCTTTTTCAGATGTATGATCTATTATTTAGCATTACATGCCACGTTTATAGCATTTAAATGTAAAGTAAAATGTCATGTTTTTAACATGTAATTTAACAGACTTCAGCAAAAACATCCCCAACAAAACGGACACAGCAAGTATTACAAAATGTGAAGATGCCTAAGTCTAGGAGATAGGAATGAAGACCTAAAAAACTGATCTTTAACTTCATGATTCTATTCCTGGAATTCTAACCTAAGGAATGATCAAAAATAAGAGAGAAGAAAGCAAAGAAGGAAGAGAAATAGCAGATCCTCTTGGGAACTTGTTTAATAGTGGCTGTCACTCAGTGAGAAGATGCACATACTTTTTTGGGGTAGGGAAGTAAGGCGTGGAGAATTAAAATGTTTTGTGCACAGGAAATAGATAAGAAGTGATGGAGTGAAGATCTGAATCCAGATCTGTAAGGCACCAACAGATTTCACTACAGGTTTTTATATTTTAAGTAACCTAAAAACAACTTAAGGACCCAAAAAGGGTATAGTCAAGTACATTACAATTTGCCTACTGGGAGGTTTGAAGAGCTGTGAAAAGTCTTTTCCAAGCTTTGTAACAGCTTGCTAGGGTGCGTGTGATGTGTTAAGCAAAAAAATAAAAATTAAAATAAAACTAGGACAAGAATTCTAAGAGAGAAACAATGACTTGCATAACCTTAAAATGCTGCAGGGAGAGGCAGAAATAAAAAGTAAACGGTCACTGTCCCTGGGTGTTGGACTTTTCTCCCATTTCACTCTAAAACTGGGGGACTAATCTGGGGTGAGGGAAGAAATTCTACCACCTTTCAACACCTCATCCAATTGTTACCACGTGGACCTATGGAACCATTTACAGAAATCGGCCCCCCTTAACCAAAGTCCCACATGCAGCTTGGCCACTCCCAGGCACCTCCTGCCTCACCCACCGGTGAAGGTGAAGCCTTGGAGAGGAGGGGCCTTGCCCCAGGAATTTCTGAGTTTGTCACAGCACTCTGCACATAATGGGTCCTCAAAACCTGTTACCAAATTGTACCCAGTGCTTTCTGCCTTCCTACACTGCTCTATGCACTCTGCACTCACTGGGGAAGACGCCAACTGGGACTACCCCAGAAGGGAGGCCCTCCTTAAATTTTGCACCCTGGGTGGGTGCCTCTGGGCTCCAGGCTCTGCCTCAGGGGACATGGCCACTGCTGGTAAGAATTGGGCTAGTCTCCATTTGTATTTCCTAGACCTAGTCAACCACTCTCAGCTAAGCTCTAGGCTGCTTAACCCTAAAGCCCTACCTACCCAAAATGAAGTGGAGCTTAATGGAGACTACAGTCCAACTATTGCCGCCTCAAATCCATAACAACCCTGCACCAGCGCTGAGGTCCTTTGATTTATTGTTGCATCTCTACAACTCAGCGACAGCCTACCTTCCTAGAAAAGGATCAGACTTTTCTTAGAAAACAACTGGCCAGATAGATCACAGCACGCATTTCACCTACCTATTACTGTCTGGCTAAATAACCTGGATGTTTAGAGTTTATTGTCCCAAACTGGGTTCCAAAGATAACAACAATAGTCTAGTGTCAATTAAGAAAACAGCAGCAACCATGACATGAAACAGCCGCTGGACCTATTAGGTCAAGATTCAGTGTTTATGGAGAGGACAGTGGTTTTGAGGCTCACAAATGCTCACCACTTCATCTCTGGACCCCAGCATCTGGTCAAATGCCCACTATAGTTCTTAGCGGACAGCTGAGCAGCTTGCCAACCATTACTAAAGCAGGGGCAGTTTTCATTTAGAAAAAGTAGAAGCTGTTCAAAACAGCAAAGATGCAGGCCAAGGCCAGGTCCAGGCTTGTCTGCCAAGCAGAGGCTGAGCAAACCCTTATCTGAAATCATCTGCTTCCTCGGCCTCCCCACCTCTCACTCCACCTGTTACCAGGCCACACCACAGATAGGCCTCCCTCGCCTAGCCTAGCCTGCTGTGATGCAAACAGCCCAGGCAGTGAGCAAAGGGTTCGGACCTGGCCCAGTCTGCCACACCAAGCAGAACCAGACATATGCAAGGCAGCTGGGTCAGGTTACAGTGCTCTCTCTGGGCCCACAGGTAAGTCTGGTGCCCCCAAACAAGTCACTATGTGGTAAATAGCTGGCAGTAGGCCCTGCAGGAGCTGGGTGGTAGGAGCCAGCAGGAAAGGACCCCCGAGCACTGCCCAGCTCCTCTTTCATCTACATATACAGGGCAGTCCTAAAACTCTAGTAATTGGAGGGCAGCTTGTGCACACAAGCAGAGAGGAGTCTCATCACCCCTCTTTCTGCCCAAGGGGGGAGTGGGGGGATATGAAAACAAAAAAGCAAAACAGAATCCTTCACTACAGGTTGGCATCCCACTGAAACAATCATTCACTCTGGGTTGTCATTCCACCGAAACAAGGGACCCACGTTTGAAATCCTCTCCTGCCACACAGGAGGTTCCGCGCCGCGCCGTACCTGGGCTCACACAGGAAGGCCGTGTTTTCCCCATCTGCTCGCCACACAAGCCACTCCCTGAAGGACGGGTGGCAGAACATGCGGGTTTTGTCTCTCCTCTTAATGAGGAAGCAGGAGAGGGCGTCCATTCTCTGCTGGAAGTCTTCCCAGCCCTGCTCCCCCTGGATGTGGCCGGCATTAATAGCTTGAAAGATCTGCTCATCTGTCATGGGGTGAAGGGACGCGAGGGCCACGTTGAGGATGGGAAGTGCTCTGTCGAAGGCAGCCTGAGTCATGAACTTCATGTTACACTGCAGCAGGTAGAGCTCCGACAGGGACACGGGCACCACCTTGTAGCTGGCGCTTTTGATGACCAAGTGTCCCCTCTGGAAGAGGTCCAAGGTGAGCTTGAGGTACAGGTAGGAGCCGAGGCTGCGCAGCACCAGGTGGCTGCTCACCTTCCCGATGAGCGCGGCGTCAGCCTTGCCATTCAGGGAGATGTTGCTGAGGATGTCCTGGCTGCTGTGGACCCTGTGCTGGACGTAGGCGTGCAGGTCGCTGTGAATGTCTTTGTTGTCTGGAAAGTCATCTAAGGAGAGCTTAACGAATGGCAGCGCACTTACGATTTCCTGGGAAAAAGCAAAAACCCACAGTGTCACTCCACAGACAGGCCTTTTTCATTTTAGAAGCATTTTAAACCAGATTCACTAGTTTTCTTTCAAGGAGGATTTTCATGGATTACAGGGACTCATTGTTTTCTATTAAAACATGTAATAGGATAAGGTGAAGATAAAAAGCTTACATGAAAGAAATCCTGATGTGAGATTGAATCAGTAAAGGCTCTCCCAAGGCCCTCATCCGAGGGCTCAGAGCCAGGAGAGCAGAGTGAGAGCCCCAAGCAGAGAGTGCCAGTAGGGGCAGCAAGACCCTGCAAGTGACCCAACGTCCATAATGCTCACTCTGTGCAACTGGCTATGTAACAAGGATGAGCACAAACCAACACTGCACGTCTAAGAACATGGCAATGTGGAGAAAGAGAGGCATCCCTCTCAGCGCACCACATACCAGGCAGTAACCCAGCCAGGAGGTCTGAGACCGCCCCCAGGCTCCCTCTCAGGGACACATGCCGACTCTGGTACAGCACGCTACCATTTTTTAAATTGCTGGTTTTCTAAAAGTAACCCTTTAAACTGAAGTATAACATAAATACAGAGGCACACAAATCCTAATTGCCCAGTCTCACTGATTTTCACCAAGTCAAATATACCTGTGTGACCAGCATATACAGAGAGAATATCCCAGGGCTTCTGTGTGCCCCCCATCTCTCTCCCATTCCAAAGATAAGCAGGCACTGACACCTTACAGCAGAGAAGAGGTCTGTCTGTTGTTTTGTTTTTTTTAACTTCATGTTGTACGTTTTTGAAGTGTTTAAGGGTGTTTCCTCATGTAATGCAATAATCATAGGAAGAGGGCAGAATACAATTATACCCATTTCCATTTACATGGATGCTAATTGAACCTCTGAAAACTTACACACTTAGGAGGTAAAACAAAAGACTCTTGGCTCCTGTGCTCTATGGATTGCCAAACTATGCTTGCTGTGTCAAAAATGAGGAAAACGCATGTAAATCACACATTCAGAACAAAAAATATCAAGTTCAACTGAGATCTAATTCTAGTTTTAAGGAGAAGGAAAAAAAAACCCAAATGCTATTTTAAAATAAATTTATCATAAAAGTACAAAAATCAAAATCTATGGTCTACAATGTGTGTACTGAAAAAGTTTAGGTGTAGAAGGAGTCAATGGTTAAGATGCAATTTTAGGGTTTAAATGAGGAGGAAGATGGAGAAAAGAAAAAAAAAAATCACTCTTGCCCTGGTAGTAAATGTTGCCTCATGAGTTTAAGTTTTATAAAAAACAGATCTCTCAGAATAGACCTTAGGATCTCTTTCAGCTTTCACTTTTCCCATCAAAAAAACCCATCAAATCCCCTCTGCCAACCCCTCCAAATAACTACCAGCAGGAACATCTTTAAACTCTGGTAGATTCCTGGGACAGCCTCCACACACTCCACAGCGGAGTTGGCTAGATGTCAACACTGGAGAAGAGAACGTACAAGACATCTCGATAAATAGGCCTGAGGCTAAAAACATCACACAGTCACCCATGTGGACTAATTTTTCAAATTCCTAACAGTTTTCAATTCAGTGGCCAAATGGTTTACAGTAGTTGAACTTATTAGCATTTATCACTGTAAAAGTGGAATGTGGGGACTTAGGAGGAGATTTGAAAATTCTTTTGTTACCTGAAAATTTGCTCTCACAGTCACAATCAACTTCAACCAAGCAGGAAATTTAGAAATAATTTTGGTAATAAACGAAGAAAGTGTATCTCCGTAATCAGGTTTATGAAACTCAGCTTCGTTTAAGCCATCTATTAAAATAATGTATTCTTCTTCAGGAATTTTCTGCTCTAAAGGATAAAATAATTTTTTCAAATTAAGAAATTACACATTTCTATATGATGGCACCACCCAGTGTATGTTAAAGCACAGTTTAAAATGCTAGGAGAAACTGAAGAGGTTTACATATGGCCCAAGAAAAGGTTTCCACAGAAGCATATTTTCTATTAAATTTAAAATGAAAACTGGAGCATAGAGCCAAAGAAAACCAGTTCTCACAGGACAAAAACCTACTGCATTACACACATTAACTAACTCTTTGCACAGGCCAGACCTGGCAAAGACATGAAGTTCCCCTTAGAACACTTCAGAGGATTCCCAGTAAGGAAAACTGCTCTCCTCCCTCCGAGGTGAAGTGTCTGCCCAAGCCATAAGCCACACAGAGTGGTTCTCAACCTTCCTAATGCTGTGACCCTTTAATACAGTTCCTCATGTTGTGGTGACCCCCAAGCATAAAATTATTTTAATTGCTACTTCATAACTATAATTTTGCTACTGTTATGAATCATAATGTAAATATCTGGTATGCAGGATGTGCTTTCTGATGGTCCAAAGGGGTCTCAACCCACAGGTTGAGAATTGCTGAAGCAGGAGAGCTCTGCTCCACAGATCACCCCAACAGGGCTCCTTCCCACCAGCCTAAACCTTGGGTTCCATACATTAGTGCCAACTTTCTGCCCAGAGAAGGGGGAAAAAAAGATGACATCTGTTTCAGTCTCCCTGGCTCTGTCCGATGGAAGTGCTGTGTGGGCAGGTGAATAAACTAGCTCCAAGGGTAAGGAGAAAAGGGGAGAAAGAACAGAAAACTCAAGGGCCCATAATGGTACTGGCATTCCCCAGCTTGCAGAATATTGAGGCAAAAAAAAAAAAAAAATCAAATGGAAACCTCTAGAAATGACTTCAGGTTTCCACTCAACTGAGCAGAGGCAATGAAAAAAAAAAGATGCTAGGAAGCTCTCTCCCAACTAGCGCTCTTATTCCCAGACTTTAAGAGCACAAAATATGTTGGCAACAGTCTTAGGGCACAAACCGCCTAATGGCTGTAGTTCCAAACTGGCTACTTTGGAACTGTTCACCTGTGGAGTTCACTCTTACCAAGGATGCTGGGCTGATAAGGAGGGACTTTGGGGAGATCTGAGGATGGGAACCAGACAGGTGCTGAGGCTTCCACATCCTCCCTGACCCTTCCTCACTTCTACTCCAGAGCTGAGCTGACCACCCTCCTTCCGAGGTCCTCTAGTACCCTGCACTACTGAGAGAGGGGCTGAGGGTGGCTGCTCCGAGGTACCGTTTCTCAGGCTTGTAAGTGGCTCCAGCACTCCCCTCCTGAAAGCGGCCACGGGGTCCTGCACACAGGAGCGCAGGCTCAGCATGCTCTGCAGCTGGGGCTCCTTTATCAGGAGGTCTCTGTAGGCGGCCAGCTGATGGGACCGGCAGAGCAAGGCCGCGACGCTGTGCACAAACTCAGGCACCAGGCACGTGTATGTGTTATCAGCCTGGCAGTAGTGGTAGGCCACCACCTACGGGGGAAGCAGAGCCATCAGTGTCACCTCATTTTCTTCACACAGCTCATTTTAGCTCTCAAGAAGAAACACAACTTCATCCACTCATGGAAATAACAAGACACATTGCTTCTATTCTAGTCTTTAGTTAGCTTAATTGATCCACTTATCCCTTCCTTCATGTGGTTTGCAGGCCTTTAACTGTATCCACAAATCCATCTTGATTAACACAAAAATCAGTGCAAGGTACTCCGTATTAAATATAAATTAATAGGCTGGGCGCAGAGGCTCACACCTGCAATCCCAGCACTCTGGGAGGCTGAGGTGGGTGGACTGCCTGAGCCAGAGTGAGACTCCATCTCTAAAAAATAGCTGAGCCTTGTGACAGGTGCCTGTAGTACCAGGTACTTGGGAAGCTGAGGCAAGAGGATCACTTGAGCCCAAGAGTTTGAGGTTGCTATGAGCTGTGATCTATGCCCCTGCCCTCCAGCTTGGACAAAAGTGTAAGACTGTTTCTTAAAAAAAAAAGTGCTACCTTTACCACATTTCTGATCTCAAGAACAGCAGCACCTCTTTAGGAAACCCTTTTGTAGACCAGATGGATAAAGGTGCCTCTGAGACCAGGGCCATGGAGTCACAGCTATTCTTCCTGGCAACGGGGGCTCAAGCCCTCAGCCCCCATCAAGGGATGCTGTGGAGAAGATCAACAGGGATGTTATTTGAAGAATGGAAATTAGAAATTAGCAACTTTCTGCATTTCATGGGTCAGGTCATCTGTTAGTTAGCAATGTAACTGCTTTAAAGCAAGAGGGTGGCTTCATGAACCAGTGACGCATGCTGAGCAGAAGGAAAATTTCAGACGAACCTCAAGGACCATGAATTTGGGAAGAGAAAGGCAGCCAAATGTCTTTTACAACTACACAAGAAACCTCTGACAGAAAGCTGCAGGGACTCAAAGGCCCTAGGGCAATGGAGAATAGGCCAAAGAGGTCTAGGGCTAGCTAAAAGCTCTCAATCTCTTGCTCACACACCAAATTAAGGAAAACTTGTAAGGATGGATTTGTGGTGAGTATACAGATGTCTTTTAATGCTTTGAGAAACTCTTCCAATCCACTGTATAAAACACGGGTCCTCAAACTTTTTAAACAGGGGACCAGTTCACTGTCCCTCAGACTGTTAGAGGGCTGGACTGCGGCCCTGGGAGAGTCGGCTGCTAAGCAGAACAGGCAGCGGCGGCAAAAACACCCGGCGGGCCGGATAAATATCCTAGGTGGCCCGCAGGCCATAGTTTGAGGACACCTGGTATAAGATGTCGACTGCTAACATCTTTAGATAGATGTTTTTCATTCACATTTTTTATTTGGAGTACTTCATCACAATTTGATCAAAAGCATTAGGCAGCTATCTCTGTTTTAAGATTCTTTTTCCACTTCACTTCTCAGAAACCAAACTAGCAGGCCTCTGTCTCTCTATCTGGAGAGCTCCTGTAAAGGCAGATTACCTTAGAGGCAAGGTACTTCGCCGCATCCTCTCTGGGCCTCTGGTTTTCAGGAGTACCAGACCCAGGTCCAGCAGGAGTTTTAGCAGTGCTGGGAGCGCTTGCAGAAGAACTTGGTGAAAGCAGCGGCGTGAAAGGAAGATCCTGGGTGGGGTCTGAGGCTGCAGAGAAAAGACCATTTCTTCCTTATCTACATTAGCACAGGATGAGATACTGAACACATTCCTTGATTAGCCCAGGGAGTACTTTAACAGGTAAAGAGCAACATGTTCCAAAATTCAAAGGTCCGCATGAGAACACAACTTCCCTACTCAGCTTCCACCCAGCCAATTCCCCCTCCTTGGAGCACCACTGCCTCCAGTTTCCAGTATTAAATTCTTCTGGGGTAAAAAAAAAATCTCACATGGCTCACCTGTTCTTGTTCACTGGGTTTAGAGACATTTTCTTGTTAATGGTTTACTACATGTGGAATTAGCAGCAAATAGTCAAATACTTGGCTACTCTATGCCATACCTAACTTAGTCTTTATAATTTTAGTAAATCCAGTATAGAAGACAAAAGCTGCTGTCAACAGGGCACAAAACAACTCTATAGCCACTCCACTTGGCTTGTGCTGCCAGGAATTCAGCCCCTGAGTCTCAGGAGAAAAGATTCCCCAGGGCACTTGATAAGGCCTCATAGCCCCACCTGTTTAAAGAGGGAGAGAGGGGTGACAGCTCAGGAGGACGTCAGGGAATGCTGGCCTCACCCACAGCCAAATACACACTAGGACAGATGAAGTAGTCAACTAATTCATTTAACGTAAGACCACAAACCTAATATAGAAACTGGAACAATGAGAAAAACTGGTAACTTATGCCTACCCAAACAGTAATTTCCCCCCATCTATCTCATATTAACAAACTAGACAGGAAATGAAGTGGACATACCTTTAGGTGAGGAACTGGGACTGTTGGAAGCAATTTGCCTCATGCGGCTTCCATGGCAGCTCAGTGCCACCAACTTGGAAATGACTGCTGTCTTCCCAAATCCCACATTTCCAACAATAACCGCTCCTCTATTTTCTGCCAGCTCTGTGTTCCTCAAGTTTTCTTCTATCCGGTGAAAGAGCCAATCTCTTCCCACAAACACAGAGTCTGTCGTTATGCTCGGTACTTCAAATAACAGGGGTTTCAACAAAATGTCCTGTGGCTTGTAGGGAGCAAACCGTGCTTAAAAAAAAAAAAAAAAGAGTGTTATTCTAGAAGGATGTCACAGGCTTATACACTAGCAAACTCAATATATCACTGCTGTGTGTTACCTTTAGTACGAACTTTGGTTTTACCCCACTAGGGATCTGTAAGTATGTCCACTATATTTCTGTTCATCCTTCTGTAGTATCCCATTTATCAGACCCTATTGGTCCTACAAAGTGTCCCATTAAAATGACTTTCTAGGACAACATTCTCTTTGGTAAAGTATCACAAGAATGGAAAAGCAAGTAACCAATGTATTCAATATGAATACAGTGAAGCCAGTAGACAAAGTAATACATACCCACATATAAGACAAAAAACTTAAGTTAGGGGAGGAAGGAAGAGTGGGAAGGAAGGAGGAAAAAGAGGGGAGGGGGAAGGGAATTGCTGTGCTCCCACCTAAAGGGCACAATGTCAGCGTATATGGCACATCTCCAGCTACAAATAGGGACCTCACCTAACAAATGCGAACATTGCAACCTAAACGTTTGTACCCTCAGATTAATCTGAAACTAAAAACTATAAAATGACCCTCTAGTCCTTTCATGCCTCTTGAGTTAGTCTTATGACTCAAGGCAGACACACAGAGGATCATAGAGAGCAAAGAAAGAGGCCAAACCATGTCTAAAACCATGCTTGAGACAGGGTTCTTCCCTACTGTATGGGTAACATAGAAATATGTTTTCTCTAGAGACAGTCTTTGCTGTCATGTGGGCATGATGATGCCTTGCCTGCATGGTGAGGCTGCTATGCACACCAGGTAGACACAGGACACAGTCCATACAATCCAGGGAACTGAAACAATGCTGATTCTTTGTTAGTTACCAAAAGAAAAAAAAAATCTAGCGAGTGTTAAACTATCCCTCACTTCAGAATAATTAACCACAGAAATATTTTTCAATTGCAGAAGCAAGTTTAATCACATATTAAGAAAGAAGTCTAAAACTATTAAGAATGGCCTCCTAGCACACTTCACAGGTACATTATTAGCACATGCATGAAGGCGCACGTGCGCGCACACACACACACTTTCCATCATGTTTTAAAAACATTGGCTTAGGCTTGGCGTCCATAGCTCAGTGAGTAGAGTGCCAGCCACATACACTAAGGTTGGCAGGTTTAAGCCTAGCCCAGGGCTAAACAACAATGACAACTGCAACCAAAAAAAAAAAAATAGCTGGGTGTTATAGTGGGCACCTGTAGCCCCAGCTACTTGGGAAGCTGAGGCAAAAGAATCACTTAAGCCCAAGAGTTTGAGGTTGCTGTGAGCTGTGATGCCACAACACTCTACTGAAGGTGACACAGTGAGACTCTGTCTCAAAAACAAAACAAAACAAAACAAAAACACTGGCTTAAATGCTGGCTATAGCAGACTTCCAATGTTCAGTGAGCAAGCTCATCACAGCTTTAGCAAAGCTAACATAAGGATAAATACCTTTAGCTTCTGGTGCCCTTCCTCCGGCCGTATTGTGCCACGGTAATCTAATTGAAGTTCGTAGAGGGGCATTTCTCTGCCCATCTAAATAACTCAGATCTTCCAATTTGGTTGAGCTTGTTGCTGTAAGATTAAATTAAAGTTTAGTGTCTTCAAAACTGAGTTTAATGTCATACCTAAGCTACTACATGTCATAAATTACTAAGCTTTTAGGCTTTCGACAAAATTTACTTCAAGGTGATTTTGATTTTGTTTGTTTGCCCCAGTTTTTATTTCTGGCAATATTCCTACTTGAAATATGGTAAAAACTAAATGCTCCTTATTCTTGAATCAAAATTATGTTGACCTGGTTGCCAGAATTCTCCATTATTTTTGGAAAGAGATAGATTTCACTATAAATTGTTTGATGAAGAAATCCACAATCACATGAACCACAGTAAAGCTCTGGTACTTACTGCATACATGTGACATGGTACTAGTTTCTCCTCCACAGCTTTGGGAAGCTTTCTGCTGTTTGGAATTCCAACTTTGTTAATCGAATGAGCAGATTCTGCACATATAATTCCACAGTACACAGAACACCTAAAGGTAGCTCTCCACAGTAATAACCTATTTCTATGCTTCAAGTATGTATGTAGATATATAAATGTATTATATACACTGTATATTACGTAGGTATATATGCACATATATTTTTAAAATTCTAAAAATGTTTATTTACCTCTGATCAAATCAGTAAGATTCATTGTATATCAGTACCTATTAAAAAACATTAAGGATCTATGCCAATATACATTCAAGTTGGATTATGACTATTACAAAATAATTTTGCTGATTCTCGCAAACCTTATAACAAATATATAGTCCATGTCTTTGTCTTAAAAGAACCCTCCTCTTGTTTTATATATATATATCCTAGGTCACAATGAGGAAAACTGAAATTAACATAAGTTGGTTTATGGCTCAGGTGGCCCAACATAAAGTATGGTTGGTCTTAGATGTGTGAGTATCCTTCGGGATAATAAAATAGACACATGATCTGTGGGCGAATGAGGAAGCTAGCAGGAGTCAGTGTTGCAAGAGCCAAGCCTTCTCAGGAGTGGTAAAATGGTTAGCTGCAAGAGAGAAGCTGAGTTGGGCCATCTGTCTTACTAAAACCCTCTGGATACTAGACAGGCTCTGACCCAGCATCCAGCTCTTAACTGACACTGTTAGTCTGACCTGGGCCCCCCTAAATTTGCTCTCCTAAAGTTTCAGTCCTTCTCTTCCTCCCTGTCCCATCAACACCTCACATCCTGTCATTCAACAAGCACCTGGATGGCTCTGGCCTGACTCTGATGGCATGACCTGCAAACATGTGCTCTATCCACTCACCTTCCCAGTTAGTGGAGAAAGTCCAAAATCCTGACTTCCCAGCTCACAACTATAAGCTATGCTTCTGTATCCTTCTGGTGCATAGCCACAGCCTGTTTATACCCCGTGTACTGTTGAAGCAAATGTTCTGTGCATCTACCAAGTAAATCTCTCCCATTAGAAAGATTCAGATAATTCCTTAGGCAGGACTTCCAAATGGACCTGTGTGCGGTAATCCAATGGCAGCCTCTAGCTTCACTCTAGGTCCTTCACAGCCATGATGTATGAAACTGCCTGGAGAGCTAATAGGACTGGACCTGCTCCCCACAACCCTGGCCCCCCAGTCTCAACAGTAATGCAGCTTGGAACATATTTCTAGGCCTTTGCCTGAGCTGCGAGACTTTGCTCCCTTCTTGTGTGCCTCATAATGAGTGTACCCATCACTGCCCACGGAGAAGGGGCCAGGCAGCCACAGTCATAACCTATACCTCACTTCAAAGCTGAACAGTCATGAACACCTGACATGTTGCCTCAGCCCTAAAGAACACAGAGATGCTTAGAACCTCCCCCAAAGGATTTTCTGTTTCCCATCGTCCCAACCCCTTAAAATATAACACTCCATTTACAGTTTTGCAACAACTGAAAGGATTAAAAATACACAACTGTAAAGGACATTCCAAAGAAAAGATTGCAAAAATGCCCTGACACGGGTGCCTGTAGCTCAATGGTTACAGTGCAGGCCCTGTGCCCTGGGGTTGGCAGGTATGAACCCAGGCCAGGCCTGCCAAAGAAAAAAAAAAAAAAGATGCCCTGTCTGACACAGATGCAGGAGATGGAGAGATTTTAAATTCTGTTTTCCGATTTGCAGTCACCAGAGATTCAGCTCCAAAGAGCACAACAGAGCAGCTTCAGCAACCATGTAGTTTCAAACTCGGGTCAGCTGAAAGTTGCGGCAGGGCTGCAAGCCACCAGCTGTCCACTGTCTCCACTTTCTACCCTCTCCTCTGCAGTGACAGACACCAGCAAGCAGAAGCAGGAAAGCTGCCTCCCCAGGCTTGTCGTGCAGCAGAGTCCCAGACACTACATGTGTAGGAGTTAGACTCGCATGCAGTATTTAATGCAAAATGTTCTCAAAACCCTAAACACTATTCAGGGCCAAGAAAAATCAAAGGTAAAGTAATAATTTCATGCTGCAATAAACCTACTGCTACCACCTCTACAATTAATTACACCGTTATTGCCCACACACATACTATGTCTAACATGTGGGTGAGAAGCACATTTCAAAATACTTAGCAAAGAATTTGTTTTGGGGGGAGTAGAGGGAAGGGAGAAAGTTCTCTAAGCTGAACAAAGAAGAACATCTGTTAAATTGTGGACTAACCTATAAAAGGTAAATGGCCAAAAAGTCCAGGGCAATTTACCAGTTAGAGTTTCCAGAAATTAGATGGCAATTGTGTTTGTTGGTTTCCTGGAAAATTAAACACAGTGCTCTATAATTTACTCAAGTATTTTGAAAGGAAAAAAAAGGTAGTAAAAAATAGAAGAACACATTACCCAACTTCTAGATGATCAAAAAAAACTTCTAAAGGTTTCATATTCTGTTTTCCAATAAAGGAAAAAGGTGTCCATGTCATCAATTTTGATGGGATATATGGCTTTCCAAATCAATCCCACTCTAACAAATAAATACCTTTACAAAGAAAATGTATGTAGTGAATAAAATAATGTCCAAACCTAGTCGACTTACTTTTATAATCTTTGACCAAGAAAAAAAAAAAAAAAAAAAAGTGTCACATTACTACTCAGTTAGCAGACAACTACAGTTCTTTGCAGCAGGCTTAGAGACAGTGAAGTCTGGGAACCTTAAGAACTGGCTTTACACCGCACCCACCAGGGTCAGTCCCTTGGGGAAGCTACGAACAGAGGTCTCATATCACGCTCTTCCTTCACCTGCCAGTCCTGACTCTATACCCATCTACCAAAACACCTTTCCTATGAAATAGCAATCTGTGTTTACATGGATTTGAACATATAAACGCTTCTAAGAGACTTAAAGATCCGGCCCTTCCCTTATTATTCAATCCTTCCAACACTGAGCATTGTTGGCTGCCTTGTTCACAGGAGCCTGCCTTCTAATCACTAAGCAAACGGCACTACATACGGTCTACAAAACCTGAGTCTTACACTTTTCAGTGATACTTGAATACTTCCATTCCCTCTGAACTGAGGTTTGGCTTTAGGGGAAGGTGGTCCATGAAAAATCTACCAGATTCCTAGCTTGTTAGCAGGTTCTGTGAGGTTAGGACATCTGCCCTTTCTCTTTCAAATAAATATACATTTAGTTTTAAAATATGGAGCACAGAAGAAATAAGCAAACCCATTAGGTCAGGTAGACCCTGCTCAAATCCAGCGGTAAAGCCCTCCCACTTCCACAGGAGGTCTAGATCAAGGGCATCCGTAGAAGCTAATGAATGAGGACAGCAGAAATCAGAAAGCTCTGCTCTATAATCACAGCAGTCTCCTGCAAAAGCTCAGGTCACACCCACTGTCACTTCGCTTGGCAGGAGACCACATAAAAGAACATTAAGCAGAAAACATAACCCAAATGGGATGCTTTTAACACTTAAAATTATTGTATTAATGTTTCCCAATTTTAAAATTGCTTGATTAAGTTGGATGCAAGTTTGCTATTTTGTTTTTTTAAATAATGTCAGCAAAACTTTTTATTAGATAGAAGAGAAATTGGTAAGCAGTACTTCTACAGCATCCGTTAACAGTAATCAGCATCTGTGTGACTCAGGGGTCCTGTGAAGCATCACGTATTTATAAGTTTGTGCTTACAAACATTTCACTCAGTCTTTCTTGACTTTCCACCCAAGATGAGGTCTTTCCCCCTGCTCTGGGCTCTCACAGCTCTCTGCAACATCATTTTATAAATCTTACCTCCAAAACATGCTTACTGTGTTCACCTCTGTATTTTTACCAACAAGCTCTGTATCTTTCTTTTCTTTTCATTTTTTTAAAATCTCAGATGCTATTTTGTTAAAGTCAATAAAGCTATCAAGTTCTGGGATAATACAAATGACCCATTCATCACAACTAGGTAAATGCGGTCTAAAATGCCTGGGGTACAACATATTATGTTGAAGGTGGTGAACTGATAGAGAGAGGACACAAAAGCTTGGGGAAGAGTCATCAGTCAACACGCATAAGGCTCTCTAGTAACAGACATGCCAAATCCCTCCTCTGGAACAAGGCCATTTACGTCCTTTGAAAGTGAATTAGAGTTGGGCCTCAGAACTTTTCCATTAGAGACATTTATCAGCTCCTTCAGAATTCCATTGTAAAACAACCAACAACAACCAGAGTGACCCACCACATCCTGATAGCATAATATAAATTGTAGAGAAACCCTCTGATGTAGCAGAAGAGAATCTGGGTCCATGCATTAGCAGAAGAGAGACTTTAAGTACTACAATGATAACAAAGAATGCCTATAATGGGTTCCTCATCTAAATTCAGCTCAAGAGCATGAAGTTTAGAAACTCAGGGCCTTAACAACAGCACCATAGCTCAGATGCAAAATTGTTTCCCCATTCCTCTCCAGTTATAGCCTTGGCTTACTTGATATCCGCTTGAGACTGGACCAACTCCTCAACTGACTCCCAGGATACTAAAATCCTTGGATGCTTAAGTCCCTTATATAAAATGGCATAGTGCTTGCTTATCACCTATGCATATCCTCCTAGATACCTCATCTCTGCACTACTTATAAGACCCAATACAATGTAAACACTATGTAAATAGTTGGTATGGTGCATTTTTAAATTTGTATTATTTTTATTGCTTTATTGTTTTTTCCTCAAATATTTTTGATCTGTGGTTTGCTGAATCCACAGAGGCAGAACCCCCAGATTTGGAGGGCTGACTGCACTGTCCTTGCTTGATCCCTAACTGCTGACCAGTCCATATCAACAGCAATTGGCATCTTCTCTTCTCCCTGAGGTCTAGCGGTTGCATCTTGCTACGGCATCTGTCTTACCTATTTTCATTTCCTCTCTTGAAAGCTCTCACTCCCGCTGCTTATGCTTTAAGCTCTAAACTTAAAACTGAATTATGCAGAAATTTGCCTTCTGGTCTGTATGGTGAGACTCAATTACACAAAAAACAAGTTTGAAAGTTAGAGTCAAAATTCTGGGAGTTGGTATTGACGAATTCTCTTTAAACAATGACTCTGGTTTACCAAGATACAATAAAAAGTCATGAATTTACTCAGGTTTAAAATAACAAAAACTAGCCGGAGAGTTTTTGTACTTTCTTCTCTTTATACAAAGAGCCACTTTATACACAAGTAGTCCAAATTATAAATGTAAAGAATTCCAGAGCAGATGAATCACTTAAAGACCATGAAGTACAAGCTTATTGTATTTGAAGATGGGTAAACTGAGGCCTAATAAAGGCCACTGCCTGATCCAAGATCATAAAGCTGGGTTATGTCTGGATTAGATTCCCACAAGATGACAGTGAACATAGGGCAAAGGGCACCTCAGTCTCCAGGGAGAGGCATGGCCTTACCTGCAACTGAATTGGGCCGTGGCATTATTAGTGAGCTGGAGCTCTGAGAATAAGGGACCGGACCATCTCCGGCTGCAGATTCCGCTTTGGGTAGCACGCTCTCCGCTGACCCAGTGGTCTCCTCTTCTGCCACTGGGGAGCAGTTATCTGCCCTGCGATCAGGAAGCACTCCTTTCTGAACCCCTAACCTTAGGCTTCCATCTTTATTCCATTCCAAACTGGAGCCACTCCGGTCATCATTTTCGGATGAACTTGTAATTGTGGCTGAAATGAGAGACCAAGATACTTTGAAGGAGGCCAGGCATAGCTGGGGCTATCTACTAAGAGTTAAAACACACGCTGCCCTCCCCAGGATCAATGGAAAGTTTTCTAGTCCACAAAGATTTTTATCAAAATATGTTTTATATTCTGTATTTTGGTAAATTAGAAGAATGTTGCTTATCAGGGGAAATAAACTGCTAAATCATTCTACAGAGAAGGGGGGGAACTCTGATAGGAAGATAATTAAGAAAACTCTCAGATACTTTCTAGACAGCTAATAGTAAATCTACATAATTTAGAGATAATGGTCCCTTCTTTTTAACAAAGATGAATTTCTGAGAAAGAATTCTAATCTCATTAAATTCCTTTGAGCCTTTAAGTATACTTTCCAAATGAGTAACATTTGTTGGAGGGTGGGTGGGTGTGGGGACAAGCAGCAAAATGGTTAATGCAGAAAACATGCAGGAGAAAATCTATAGAAACAAAAACACAATTATAAAGTCAGGCAGAGGATTTTATCTTTAGGATTAAAGTTTGTAACATCTGTTCAAAATGGTCCAGAGAGGCTGACTTATTTCTTCAATAGCAATGAAACCTTCAGGTAACTCAGCTCAGGGAAAGTACCCGCATGGGAAGGTATGCTCTGACTACAGAATTAAAATTTAACCTGTAGGAAAGAAAACCAGCCTAGAGGAGAAAAAGAAGGTAGGAAAAACCTTTTGTAAACATCTTTACAAAACAGCAGAAGGAAAATGAGCAAAGAAAGAAGCAATACTCACACTACAAAGAGTCACTTCTCAAAGACGCTGAGCCATATGGAATACCCTTGCAACCACAGGTCACCGGGCCACTCTCACTGGCCCACTGTTGACCTAACACTGGCTGTGTCCTTGAGAACAAGGGTACGTCCACTGACACTTCAGTTCCCTATTTAAATGCTAGCAGCCCAGGCCCTTAACTGCAAGCCTGTTCAATGGGAGTACACCAGGCCAAAATAGAGTCAGAACCAAGCTGCCTGGATCAAGCTGCTTTACCCACACACTGCAATGATACACACTATCAGAAGACTGGTAAATTAGCTCAAATAGAGCCAGTTATTTAGGATCAAAGGGCCTGAAGGGGTTTGGTTTTGTTTATTTTTAATGCTCTTTAAGATTTGGAAGACAAAAAATTTCCTTACATATGACCACAGGACATCCGTCATAATTCTAAGACTGTCTCTGATCTTCCTGTGGTTGGAGTCTGGACTTAGTGGCCGCTGGTCGCCGCCCTACTTAAAAATCCCAGCGACACACCTGAAGCCTCTATTAATTATCTATGCCAATCTTTCCCTTTTCTCAACAGCACCAGCACAGAGTATAAGTGCTCAAGGAATGTTTGCTTATTGAATGAAAGAGCAAATGAACTCACTCCGATTCTACTGTGGTCAGAGACACTACACTTAACTTCCCTGTTAATAGTTAGAGATCGTTTGTATAGTGTCTCTAACCAGAGCATAAGCTGATTTGGGGTGGGGTCTATCACACCTTTTGGGTATCCATCACTGTTATTCTCAGCATTTGCAAGTGTTCTATCAGCAGTAGTAAACTATACCTCCTCCTCTTTGAAAATTACACCCTTCACAATGTTTTTAAGCAGACCATTTATACGAACACAGATAGATGTAGGCAAGTATGACTCTTCCCATCATAAAAATGCTGAAGGTGATGGTGGCGGTAACAGCAGCAGCTAACATTTTTACTGAAGGTTGGTACAAGCTAGGGATTGTGCTAACGCTTTACCGAAATGGTTTAATGTATTAATGAGTTTATTGCTTATTCGTGGAATTATTAATGGTAATCTTGTTAATAAGTATAAAAATATAGGTAGTCCTGAAACACAGACTGTGTCATAAACCTTCATTTTTAAGTCCAGCGTTCACAACTCACAATGCTTTTCTCAAACACATTGTAGTAAGTTAGGTTCTCAGGCAACCCCAACTGCTAAATGAGAGAAAAAGTTCCCATCTAGGGATGGGGTGACTTGTTTGGTTTTATTACAGAACATATATTTATAAGCTGAAAAATAAACAGAAAGTCAGAGTGTGCTTCCTCAGTGCCAAGCTCCTCTGTGTCATATCCCCAAGGGTCTGCATCCTAACCATGACCTCAGGCGCTGAGAACAGGGACTTCCTGCACAAGTGACAGTGCAGAAAGCAGGACCTCAGGGCCCGAGGAAGCAGGGGGAGAGTGCAGGAAGGCCTGGTCAGAGCTCCTGGACTGCAGGGCAGGCTGATGGTCCAGTCTCACAAGAGGGCATGTGCCTCTACACTGTGCCTGGGGTCTGACAGGAGGAAATGATCAGGTCCCGGCTGTGAGAAGAAGGAAAATGGGTGGGGGGAAGGAAGGCTGGAAGGCTGCAAGAACAGTAGCTGAGCAGAACAGTCCCCAGTGTGGCAGTCATTTCAAAAGGAAAGTATCACACCGTGTTTTATTTTATTCTATTTTTGGGACAGGGTCTCACTATGTTGCCCTGGTAGAGTACCATGGCGTTACAGCTCACAGCAATCTCAAAGTCTTGGGCTCAAGCGATTCTTGCCTCAGCCTCCCTAGTAGATGGGATTACAGGCGCCTGCCACAATGCTGGGCTATGTTTGTTTGTTTGTTTGTTTAGCAGGAGACTCCAGATAAAAAAGGCAGTTCCCCCAGGGCCCTAAGTTCAGAGGTGAGTGAGACGTTTGTTCCGCTGGTCCACATTCTCCAGGGCTCTGTATGGAAGGGAGGCTAGAAAATCTGAGGCCATGGGTCTTCCTGACAAGATGCCCCATTCCACGAATATTCCTCCCCGGGAACCCAACACCAGACCCAGCCTGCATGGCCAGAAGCCTAGACAGCACTTCTATCTTGGCTCTGCTATACCTAAGTTCTGAAGCAGATCCAGTGGGGTGGATATTGGCCCAGTGATCTGGTTTCCCCGCACAGCCCTAGAAACGATCACTAGAGCAGCTCTGTAGTCTCTGAGAAAGAGAAAGCTAGTTCTTCTGATAAATGACAGGCTACCCCAAAATATCTTCCTTCCAGGCTAAGAGAAACTCAAACTCTTAATTAGGTTAACACAGTCAGCTCTCAAGAATGCACGTGTGTACGTACACGCAACTAGGGCAACATGTGGCTTTTCTTTTTAATCACTTAAAAACAAGTTACTGTATGACATTTTTCAGAGGCTGGATAATCTTTCAAGTTCCCTAACAACTCAAAAATTCTAACATTTAATTCTTTCAACTAGTACGGGTGGCAGCTTTTGTCAATGAAGGCTTGCTGTCATTACTCTAACTCGGTCCCAACCATGCTTCCAGCACACAGGATTCTGAAACGTGAGTACTCATCAGGCCTGAAGTTCTATCAGGCTGTGAGGTGAAGCTGTGCCTCACAATCAAATGTTAAATTAGTTCATTAATTCACACGCACTACTTCTGACTCTCCATGAAGGATAGAATATTCCCAGAGTACTTTCTTAACACACTAGAGCCTACATCTGATCACCACAACCGTGAGAGGGAGTAGACAGGCTGAGAACCCCCAACCTCCTTTTATAGATATAGAAACAGACTTGGGAAAAACTGATCTCACCCACACACACACATGCAACAACAATTAGTGCCTTATCCAACAGCAATACTTCTGACTGTACATACCATGTATTTTTAAAACATCCTTTACTCATACAGTGTTCAACACAGAAAAGTTCTAAGTTTATATGGCTAAAAAATCGTTTGCAGCTTATGAAGTCCGCTTAATTAGAAAGTCATCCACTCCGTCTTCCAATGTTTTGCTATGTAAGGCTCTTAAATAAGATTGTATGCTTTCTTATCCTTCCCAACTTTTTTAGACCTTCTCTTCAACTTTTGAAGGTTCTATGTTAAGTGTACACTTAAAACAAAATCAACAACAACAAAAGAATCAGTGTAGGTCTGGGACCCTAAACAGTAGTTTGGTGGGATCCAAATCAAATGATCAGTTTAAAAGAACCTTAAGAAGAGAGCTCCAAGGCAGGTGGATCGTTTGAATTCAGGAGTTCAGGACCAGCCTGAGCAAGAATGAGACCCGTCTCTAAAAAATTGCCAGGTGTTGTGGTGGGCACCTACAGTCCCTGCCACTCAGGAGGCTGAGGCAAGAGAATCGCTTGAGTCCAAGAGTTTAAGATTGCTGTGAGCTGTGACACCATAGCACTCAACTGAGGGCAACAAAGTGAGATTTTTGTCTCAGGAAAAAAAAAAAAAGAAAGCTAAACTGCCTACATTATTAGTCCAGAAATGTCAAGGAGCTAAGGACCAATGACATCAAATATATGCCACATAGAGCCACAGAGAAGACAAGAGGGAGAAATGTGACAGGGGATTGGGTACAAACCCTGGCTTCTCCCCTCTGTGGACCCAGGAGGAGGTATGTCTCAGGGACACTTTGGTGTTTACAACATCACCTGCTGTATTTGACTGTGTTTCTCTCTTTCCACTAGCTACTATGAAACTTATGGGTAAAATTTTCTGTCTACTTAGAAGGCAAATGAATAAAATGTTATGAATCTGACTCTACCTTTATTCTTATTCCTATTCTTTTCCCCTCCTCATCCCTTTGCTAAAAACAAAAACAAACAAAAAAGAAACTTGGTGTACTAAATGTCTATTTGTGAGCATTTCTAATTCACTGGGAAGAATTAAATAATTATTCTTAGGAAATAATAATAGAGGCCACGATGAAAATATCCTATGTGCTGGGCTCTGTTGTAAGCCTGTACCGTGTGCCCCCATTCAGTGAATCCC
>NW_003852493.1:6284280-6291440 GCF_000181295.1 Otolemur garnettii | reverse complement strand
GCATGTATACCAAATATGTGTATTTCTAAATTAATGCACATATACTACCCTAGTTTGTTATAAAACAAACAAAAATACATTTTGAAATGTGAAAAACCTCAGAAATTGAAATTTTCTTCAAGCGCTCCATAGATTATCTGATACAGTCCTCATTTTCAAAATGAGTGCTCTATAAAAAGATCCATTTGTCCTTCCATGGATTATAAACTCATGTAGACACAAGGGTACGTTTCCTTCCCATAGAACTTAAGAAAATTAAGTAGTGCTTTAAGGCCAGGCATGGTGGCTCACACCTGTAACCCTGGCACTCTGGAGGCTGAGGGGGGTGGATCACTTGAGCTCAGGAGTTCAAGACCAGCTTGGGCAAAAACGAGACCCCCCATCTCTACTAAAAATAGACAAATTAGCTAGGCGTGGTCCCACCTACTTAGGAGGCTGAGGCAGGAGGATCGCTTGAGCCCAGGAGTTTGAGGTTATTGTGAGCTATGACAGCACAGCACTCTAGCCTGGCCAGAAGAGACTCTGTCTCAAAATAAATAAATAAAGTAGTACTTAAAAAAAATTTTTTTTAACCTCCATATTCAGTTTAATCTTTGACAGAAAGAATTTAAAATACTAAACCAAGGAATTAAAGATCAAACAAAATAATGGTTGCTTATAAAAGCTGGAGTAGGGAAGAGAAGTGAATAAAAAAGGGAAATCCAACTACCGGAGAAACTGCCTTGAAACTGACTAACAACTTTAGGAAACCAGGTTTCACTACAGCAAAGGAATTCAGAAATCATGAAAAGATCACCAAGGCAAGTCAGGGCAGCAATGCAAAGAATTCTCTAGTCCTCTTGCCTTGACAGGAGGTTGTGCCCCTCTCCTGTGCACTCGTACCCAGTTCGGACTGCCAGGCTGCATTCTGGATTTCCCCGAGTGACAAAGGGAAAGACTGCATGGATGAGACCAGCCTGGTGTAAGCTTTTCTGCCAGAAATGCCAGACTACACTGCTCTCCTCACCCCCACCCAGCTCTCCCCACCTGCAAACTACCCACACACAGAACAGGGTCCCGGCTTACCTGCAAACACAGCTCTTAACCTCTCCCTGCCCATTCAGGAGAGGGTCCCAGGAAGGCACTCCTCTCCTGGAATGACAACGAAGGTCCCAGGTGGGGTGCCCCTGTAAGCATTGCCTCCGAGGGGCTTTCTGGCTTCTCCTTCTACACCCACCCCAGGACAACAGCTTGACACTTCTGGCCAGCCCTGTCTGATGTGCCACACCAGCCTGCTCCCCTTATGGCCTCGCCCTGGGAGCCCTGTGTATTGGGCTGTGACAGCCAGATCTCTCTACTGAATCTTCAGCATAGTGCTCCCCTGGGTTGCGCAAGGTGTGCTCTGCTATGACACGCAGCAAGGCCAGAGACCTGAGCCTGCCTTCCCAGTCACACTCACTAGGCCCTTTGATTGTGGAAACACCTTGAGGAATAGCTAGGGGTGGGGCAGTGCAGGAGGGGGAGAATGGGACTCGCCTTACTGAGCCACACTGCCCACCTCAGTCTCACACAGCAGAGAATGGTCTCCAGAGAAAAACTGGAGGATTTAAACGCCAAAATTTCCAGCAAAAGCACATACTGCATGGTGTTTTGGCAAAGTTTGCACAACCTGTATGCAAAAGGCAGAGACGCTGGAGCTTCTAAAGCACACCAGTGATGCCACGGAATTCCAGACTTTGTGAAAGAGTTCAAGGCACTACCAGTGGTTGGCATTCTTATGTACCTACAGTGTACACCTGCCGTCAGAGGCATCAATCGTTACCATTATTTGAAACTCTTTTCAGCGAACAACAAACTTGCTTAGACACCCTGCAGGACAACAGACCATCTTAGTCCCCTGGTTTTTTTTTTTTTTTTTTTTGTGAGACAGAGTGTCACTATGCTGCCCTTGGTAGAGTGCCATGACATCATAGCTTACAGCAACCTCAAACTACTGGGATTAAGCAATTCTCTTGCCTCAGCCTCCCAAGTAGCTGGGACTACAGGTGCCCGCCACAACACCTGGCTAAGCGGACAGGTTTTGACAACAGATTCTGTGCCTTATCTTTATTCTCCCAGTGCTCAACAGGCTCGCTCCTGGTACAGAGTAGGTGTCAAAAAATACTCGCTATACCGACAGAACATGCTGAAGAATCCAAATGGATTCCAATGGATTCTAAATAAAAGTATAACAAATCAGCAAAGGATTTCTTTTCCACATTTAAGTCTATTTTACTGAATCATGTATGTAAAGAAAAAAATTTCCTCCTTCATCCAAGAGATTAAAAAAAGGCTTCTATAATTAAGGATGATTTTTTAAATTGCAGGCAATGTAGCAAAATGAATATTAACCCAGATCTGAAACACTCTAAATAGTTATTACCCAATCAATTTCAAAGCATTTCAATTTAGCAAGCAAGGCAGTACAGGTGGCAACAAAGCGGCATTAGCATAAAATCAGAAGGGCAGGATTTCCAACAAGTCAAAAATGAAAATAAAGTGCAATTAATTCATCTGTGTGTGTCTCTGCATCTGATCATCTCCCTTGGGACACAAACTCCAGGAAATCAAAGGTCTGAAGCTACCCCTGGAATCACTTTCATTTTACAAGCCTAGCAGGAGGTAAGAGAGAGTCTAGGGAAGACAAAAGTCAACATACAATAATTTTCTTAATGTCCTAAGCAACTGGGAAGAAAAATAAATATTATCAAACTCCAGCAAGCACAGGGAAGTTACTAACCAACTGTCCTAATATTTTCCTGATAGCCACTTTTGCAGAAGAAATATTTCTGCAAAGGTATTCTCCTGTCTAAATTTATACCTAACTGCCTGCTTCAAACAGAACAGAAGAAAACACAGGCAAGTACAGGAAACAGAAAGGAAAGGTGGCAGGAAGGGCGGGAATTGTGAGCACTTAATCATCCTGAAAGCTCCCCAGCCTGGTGGAATGTGGTGGCTCATGCCTGCCAGCTCAGGGGTGGGGAGCTGAGCAGGCAGACAGCACACTTGCTCTGAGGTGGGAGACGGACGGAGTCCTGGAGAGGTGGCTGCTGTCCACGTGGTGCCCCTCTCCCTTCCTTCCCGGAGCTGTCCTAACACTTCTCAAAGAGGAGGCAGATGGGAGACCCTACAAGGATACCCTGGAGACTAGAACTCTCAGCAGGTGAAAGCAGAAAGGAATGGATGGATGACTGCCTTAACAGCTCTCCGCAGCCAGAATGTTTCCAATCGCTCCCTGTAAGTCCTTCTTGGCACAGCTATCATTAATGGATAGGAAGGATTTTCTTTTTAATCTTGATGGGAAAGTCGGGTTTTATTTCTTTTCTTCATCCAGTCACCATCCTTTCCTTCTAAATGCAGATATTTATCATGATATGGATATAAACAAAATATTTAACTCAAAAAGCACCGGGTTTGTTTATTTGTTTATTTAGAAACAGGGTCTCTTGCTCTGTCACCCAGGCTAGAGTGTAGCAGCGTGATCATAACTCACAGAAAACTTAAGCTCCTGGGCTCAAGGGATCCTCCTGCTTCAGACTCCCCAAAACGTGGGACCACAGGCATGCACACTACACTTGGCTAATATTTCTGGTTTTTGTAAAAACAGGATCTTGCTCAACCTGGTCTCAAATTCCTGGACTCAGCAATCCTCCTGCTTCAGCCTCCAAAGTGATAAGGTTATAGGTATGAGCCACTGCACCCAGCCTAAAAAGTACTTTAAAACTGACTATTTCAGTGATACGTTAAAAAAAAAAAATTGGGGGTAGTGCCTGTAGCTCAAAGGAGTAAGGCGCTGGCCCCATACACTGGAGGTGGTGGGTTCAAACCTGGCCTCGATAAAAAACTGCAAAAAAAAAATTGGATTGGTTTTCATACATTACAATGAATACATATAGTTCTTTTTTTCTTAACTGTTACTAATACAGTTTATAATTTTCATTTGCAAGAGCTGGAAGTAAGCTTATATTCAAAGGAATGTTACTAAGAAAAAATATTTCCTCAGACATGGAGGAAACACCTTTAAAAGTATACTTCTTTGTGAAGTTTTTCTTTTCAAAGCAAGCAACTGAAAGCTGTTTTATGGTGATTGGGTACAGCTGGGCTTCACATTTAGAAGATTTTCACATTGAAAATTTAAAACTCAGACAGTAACTTCTAAGTAATACCAATGATTTTATTATGTAAAGGGAAAGGAACTTTACTTAAAAAAATAAAAAGGACATTATTAGGCAATTCAGTTAATCCCATCCAGCTTAGACAGTATTTCTACATGACAGAATTATTATACTTCTAAAGATGTTTTTGTCAGAAGAACATGGACCTCCTGAAATAGGATAAAGTGGGACTCCCCTCTGGGTAACATAATACAGTTGAAAGGGGAAGGGGCCCCCAAATAAATTCTTCTAGTGGTCACTAGCTTGCCCTTTCTCCTCCTGAGCAGTGGAAACAGAACACAAGCAGGGCACTCTGTTCAACCCTGAGAAGGCTGCCCGGGCATGTGGGAACAGGAGCTTCCTGTCCCTGCATCTGCTAAAGAAAAATATTTAGATTAAATATAATCAACATGACAGAAATCAGCTTAAATAGTAAAGAGAGGCTCGGGAATTTTAAAGTATGGGTTTGCACTATTTGAAATTTCCCCAAATGCCCTGAATAAACTGTGCTACTGCTGTATGTGGACCCTTGGTTTGAGCCTCATAATGCCACGGCAGCTGTGCGCACTTCCTACCAGCCCATCCCCAAAGCCTTTGCCATTCCAACCCTAGCACTATTGGTTGACAAACCTTAAACTACTTAAAATGCAAACTTAAAGGGAAAGCCTCTCCCCTCCTCTCTCCAGGCTCTATGCAATACTGGAAACGGATCCTCTCCAGCCTCTCTGATAAGCTGCTGCCACATCTTCCAATGGCAGGAAGCCAAGTGATCTTACCTTCATCTCTGCTCGCTAGGATCACGGTGCTCTCGAATACTTTATGAAACATCTAAGATGTTCAAAAGCTGCTGTTCCCAGGCTACACCTTATAAAAACAGGCATGCTCTTCAGATGGAAAAAGGCACACCCCCTCACCCCAGCGCTCACAGACCCATCACTGAGTCATAGATACCTGCTCTGCTAAGAGGCGATGGAACCTGCACACCCTGTACTGACTTAGGAGGAAGCTCTCCCCACTCTGGCCCCACCATTCCTGCTTCTTCAAAGACCTGTGGCTAGCGTCTGCCAGGAGAGGAAATTCTTGCTGCTTTTCCTTCTCCTCCCTACCACACCTCCAGTGTGTCCCTTGGCAAGAGGTAATTCTGCAGGTCGTGGAAGGATAGAGAACAGAGAAATGTCACCGGCACAGTGCTTCCCTCTCATCCCACCTACAGTCCTTTCACCCCACTGGAGACTAGCTAATGCAGCAGAAAGCACGGTCTCCAGAGCTGGGGCTTTTCATAACAGAGGGACTTCCCTGCCACTTCCTAATTCCTTCTACTTTCACCTCAGTTGTCGCCACTTTTCAAGTTCAGCTGAGTGAAGGGGACACGTTGGCTTGAGCAGGGCAGCCTCAATGTGTTACTCTGCCATCAAGGTAGAGCTTAAAACACAGATATTAGAAGATCTGACAAAGCCAACATGAAATGATCCTGCATAGCTTCTTTATAAATGTTATGTTCCCTTCTGCAGGAGAACTTGATAGAAACAACTCTCTTTAATTTCTCATCCCTAACACTGTGCCAGGAACCCAAGAGATGGCTGGAATAACAATATCTCTCTCTATGTGGAGACAAAATTAACCTGAAAGAAAATAGTGAGGCACCCAGGTAATAAACAACAAAGGGACTAATCAGTGTAGGGGTGGGTGGGACTATATTAAATCAAGCACTAATTAAGAGCCTCCAAAAGCTCATCTTTCATTGACAATACCAAAAACCAAACCAGTACCTCTTCTTTCTTCTGTTTAGAATATTTTTATTTATTTATTTGAGATAGTGTCTCACTTTGCTGACCTCAGTAGAGTGCTGTAGTGTCATAGCTCACAGCAACCTTAAACTCTTAGGCTCAAGTGATTCTCCTGCCTCAGCCTCCCGAGCAGCTCGGACCACAGGCACCAGCCATAATGCTCAGCTATTTTTAGAGACAGGGGTCTCACTCTTGCTCAGGCTGGTCTTGAACCTGTGAGCTCAGGCAATTCACTCTCATCAGCCTTCCAGAGTGCTAGGATTACAGGCATAAGCCATCGGTCCTAGAATATGTTTAAAATCATAGCATGGTGTGTCAATGAGCGAGAGAGAAGAGAAATAAATGAAGGTGGTTGTCTGTTACTGACAGTTTCTATCAAAACAAAAAACTGATTTGATTATAATCAGAAGCATGTAATGCCAGTGGTCACAACATACAATAAAAAGAAGGCCTGCGGCCTGCCCCACCAATGTAACACTGGCCATACCCTTGAAGGAAGATAAATTCTCTGGAAGCAATGAAATTTCAGAAGAGCTAAGAATGCTGTGAAGAAAGTGATCTGGCTTTCTCATAATTAATATCAAAGATCTATCAATGGTGGATAGCTCAGAAAGAAACTGGGAATGAGAATAGAAGTAATGCTGGAAAAACTTAGTTAAAACCAGACTAAACAGCAGCTGGGGAAGCAGGTAAGATGAGAATGGGGAATTAGCAGAATAAGCTCACTGGAAGGCCTTCAAGCCAAGTAGAAAGAATTTAAATCTGCTACACAAAACTCTGCCCATCATTTGTATGCTCTGCTCAAAATAAGCTAAGCCACGAAGACAGAAAATAGATTACTGGCTGACCAGGGTTGGGGAGCTTGGGGGTGGTGGCTAAGGGGAGGGGGAATACAGAGTGACAGCTGATAAGCACAGGGTTTCTTTTGGGGATGATGAAAATGGTCTAAAATCAGATATGGTGATGGCCACACAACTTTGAATATACGGAAAACTATTTCATGGCTCAAATGGGTGAATACTGTGGTATGTGAATTTTATCTTAAGAAAGCAATTAGAGCAAAATAAAACCAAAATCCACTAGAGATTCTGATCCAAGTGAAAACTGAGGCAAGAAATGGCCTCCTTTAAGCAGAGGGGCCCTTCTCAAAGCTACAGTGAGGCCTGCGCCAGATAGCCCATGATCCATTCCCAGGAATCTC
>NW_003852493.1:6279892-6284212 GCF_000181295.1 Otolemur garnettii | reverse complement strand
ACTTAAAAGAAATTGCAGGTGGCTAAAGAAAATAAGGAGCTCAAATGCCATTCATTCCACTTGATTACATATTAATGTGGAAGTGGCATTCAATCCATAATAAAACATAAAATATCCCTCAAAGACATGTGCATAACTCAGCAAAAAACGGAAGGAGCTGAATTGTTCAGAAGAGCTCCACTGTGAAATTGCAATATAATCTTAGAGCAGAGGAAGGCCTGAACAATCCCCTCCAGGGGTCCACTGTCCCTTATCTGAAAGGCGCCAAGCTGGAGACCTGAGACACATATGCCCAAGCTTACCTGCAGAAACCTAACTGCAGTCTGTGTGCAATGTAAAAGTAAGGTCTCTTAAATTCTCTGGATGATTCTAATACACACCTGGAAAACTACTAAGTTAGTCAAAATTCCTAATTTTCTGGAGAAGGAAAGAAATGTGCAAAAACAGCCAAATGTTGCTTTAGTTACCTAGCAAACCAGCCTAAGAGTCAGGACTAAGAACCCTTGTCTAAAGACAACTATACTTATTACAGAGGTATGGGGGGTTTGGAAGGGCATCCTTAGAAAACTGTACTCTCGACAGTGGTCAGATGCCATTATAAGAAATCTTAGAGAATACATGCACCTGAATTGCCATCAGGGAAGTAAGTGACCTTGAGATCGGACTGAGCAGACCTCCTAACTTGCAGAGATTTCATTGCCCTGCTACATGCCCCAGTGGGTCCTGATGCCCAACGAATGTAATTGATGAGAAGGGAATGAGCATTTCTTTAACTTCATAGACCAGATCTGATCTGGAAAAATTAAAAAAAAAATTTTTTTAACTAAAGGAGACAAGTGTTATAAACATTAAGGAACGTAAAAGCCAATGCTTCATTCTCTCAGCTACACATGGAGCCAGTGCTGTCTGCAAAGAACCTTTTTTTTTGTTGTTGTTACAAAGAGCAGGCCCCAGCAGATTGACCTTCACAGCTAAAACCCTCATAGGAAGTGCCTAGTGAGCGCTCTGGTTGATGTGCATTGAGCCATTACATTACCGAGCCGTGTGCTTCTTACCTATAATTCCACTGTCCTTGCTTTCCAGGGTGGAACTAGGGCTGCTAACGGTCTCACAGGGACTTTTGTTGGCTGCCGTCTTGCTGACACAGCTATTCAAGGTTGAACAGGGGCTATCGGTGCTAGGAGATGCCGTGCTGCTTGTTAGTGTGGAGCAAGGGCTGATGCCTTGGCTCAGAGCTGTGCACTGCAAGGTGAATGGAAGGGGTTAGCAAGGCTCACACGGGAGTCTCCTGATGATAAAACAATAAAAATACAATAAAACTTGAAAACGGGAGACAGAAGACAAGTTTTAAAATCTAGGGAGATACATATGCATAGACATAGATATATAGATATATACATAATATGATCTTTCAAATTTTAAGAAATATCTTTGTATTATTTCCCTCCTTCATGATCTTTGTAATTAAAAGGGCAGTCTTAGCCACAATTTAGCGAGAAGGCACATTTGCAAGACAGAAACGGCAAACAGGCAGAGACTTCCTCTCATTTAAAGTCTGCAGAAGATAAATGAGTTATTTGACCTCTGTACGGAAAACCTGGGAACTCTGTTTTTGTAATGTTTCATGAGCCCCATGACCTGATTCAATTCCTAAAGATTTATGGGCTCTGTGATCAGGAAAAGGAGACTGGTGACCACGGCAGCCTCCATCAGCACAGGAGGACAGACGTCTCTCCAGCAGAGTCCTTCCCAGGGGGAAGAAGCTGCAGCCCCTTATTGCTATGCAAGCACACACAGCTGGCAGGGTCAGGCTGCTCACAGCTACTCCGGGGGGCAGTGCTCTCTTGGTAGCTGAACCACTTGATCTCATCTTATTTTGTCCCCGCCTCATCTCCTATAAATCTTTTCCTCATCCCACTGACCCTCCAAAATATCAACAGCTAAAAAGGCACAGGAAAGCATATACCAAAGCAGCCAGATGAGAAGAATGGTGCTATAAAAATAAAGTACTAGTATCATTATGAAGGAATTCTTTTAGCCCCTTTAATTCATTCAGTCACTATTCTCCAGGCGATGACTAGAAGGTTAATGTAGACATTTTCTTAAAGTTCTGCTATAAGAAAAATAGCAGGGAGGAGGTGGCTTTCCCCCACCCCCACCCCCTGCAAAAACCCAGAACCAAATCATTAAAATATATTTCAATACACAATAGCCCAGAACTCATTTGACTGAACAATGACTTCCCCATTCAAGGAGGGGGAGAAGATGGTTATCACTTCATTCGTCCTCTGAGCAGGTATGAAATGCAGTGTCTTCCTCAGGCATTACCATGGTTTCATTTTTATCTTCAATGGTTATGTGTGTGGCACTTGGGATCCCTTCTCCCAGTAAAAATCCCAGCCTTGTCAACAGTTCTTGAGCTGCCGGCGAACAGCTCGGTTCATTATCGGTCTTTGCTTCTGGAACAAAGAAAGACAACAATGAAGATGCCCCTCTGGGGGATTTCAGTTTCGCATCTGGATGAGTTCACACTACAGCTGCTTGTCTGGTGCTTTTGTATATTTTTAAAAACGCACAAAGTTTGACAATGCGGCCCTGTCCTCTAGCAATACATTCTAATTAAAAGGCTGTTACAGGTTAAGAAAACAGTAAAAGAGAAACTTCAAGTCCAAAGGATAAATATTCGACCTGAACCAGAAAAGCCTGGTGTTGTTATATGATAGCGATTCCTATTTCTACATCAGGTACTTTTATCCTTCATCTTACCCTCAAAGAGCACACTCTCGCCAATGCCCACAGGAAGCTGAGATGAAGTAAAACCCAAGTGGCGTGCTGGCAGAGACCCAGGTTATAGACAGAAGGGTCAAACTGAGATCCAAGCTCTTGTTAAACAAGACAGGAGCGTGACAATGGTGGTAAAAAACTTGCATATCCCACATCAGTGAAAGTCAAAATCAGATGTGCATATCCCACATCAGTGAAAGTCAAAATCAGATGTCAGCTCGGTGCCTGTAGCTCAGTGGCTAGGGCACTAGCCACATACACTGGAGCTGGTGGGTTTGAATCCAGCTGGGCCTGCCAAACAGCAATGTCAACTATAACCCCAAAATAGCCAGGCATTGTGGTGGGCGCCTATAGTCCTAGCTACTTGGGAGGCTGAGGCAAGAGAATTGCTTAAGGCCAAGAGTTTGAGGTTGCTGTGAGCTGTGATACCACCAGCACTCTACCGAGGGTGACACAGTAAGACTCTGTCTCAAGAAACAAACAAACAAACAAACAAACAAAAAACAGGATGTCAACAAAGGGTCAATCATTGAGAATCCATGCTGAAACAAAGATTTACAATGCCAATGAAACATGTCCCAAGAGACAGGACCTAGAGATATTGTCTGTGCAGAAATATAGAAAAATCACGCTATATTCTCAAAATGCTCCAAAGTTGTGATGGATGTGGGACCCTGGCCTTACTCAGTTTCTCCCTGAGTCTGGTCATTTGGTTTTTTGCATGTAAGAGAATTTTGTTGTTGTCTTTGAATTAAATGTAGAGCTGGAGGTTAACCTGGCATATAAAGGCTTAGGGGTATTTAAATTATGGTCAAGAAATAAAGAGATGTCCACATCATTCTAACACTTCTCTCACATATTTAAATCAGTTTCAACGGGGGGGGGGGGGTGTAAAAAAAATGCACAAAAGCCAAAAACCATATGCAGCAGGTAATACAGTTACTCAAAATTTGGCTCTTTTCTTGTTGATTGTCTAGGTACTTGGACTTATACATACATCAACCTATTTTGCCTTGATGTGGAAATCTGCAAGTAATGGGTAACAGTCTTAGAAAAACAAAAGAAGAAAAGAACAACACAGTGATGTTACCTTTGAGCTACAAGATCGCTAACAAAGTTCAATGCTAACTATGTCTTTTGTGAAGAACCACAGACATCAAAATAAGCAGTTTTCAAGAACACCATCTATCTTTACTGTCCCCACTTACATATCAGATGTGCTAAGCCACATGCCAAGGATGGCAGCTATAGGGAGACTAGGCTGCCCTTACCTTCAAGAGAGGAAAAACACTCTAGCCCTGCTTACTCTTAAAAATTCCCAGTGTTTGGGGTGGGAAGAATGGTTTGCCAGCTTGGATGTTTTTTTCAGTGTACTCTTGAAAACTGTAGGGGTAAGGTAACCAAGGCTTGACTGTTCTGAGTTAAAAGAGCCTGGGTGGGCTCAGCACCTATAGCTCAACCGGCTAAGGCGCCAGCCACGTACACCTAAGGTGGCGGGTTCGAATCCCCAGCCCGGACCCGCCAAACAACAATGAC
>NW_003852493.1:6276289-6279721 GCF_000181295.1 Otolemur garnettii | reverse complement strand
AAAAAAAAAAAAAAAAAAGAGCCTGGGTGTTTCTGGATCATGTGAGTTAAACCCACAATAGAAAGGGGGTGTGGCCAACTTGGTGAAGGGAACCACCCAGGGTAGGTCAACCACACACCACAGTCTCTCTACAAGAAGGTCCCTTCCCACCTCAAACCACATTTGATTCTCAAGGTAGATAGGCATTTGGGACAGGAGGGTGGGAAGCAAACCAAACCCACACAACCCAGGCACGCCCAGGGCTGAGCCGCTCAGAGTCCTCCCTCCAGCCCTGCCCCCTCAGCCCCAGGCACAGGCAAGGCAGCTAAGTTATCAGAGGTGGCAGCTGGGCTGGAGGGGAGGCGACAGGACGCAGACACAGTCGGGAAGGGGAAGAAGTGGGTGAGGGGTGGATCTCGGCAGTTTCCCTGTGCCACACGCCCCTTTCCTTTTGAAACAATCTCCATACTGCTGCCCAATTGTGACTGTGCCCCAGAACATCCCGCTTCTGGTTCAACCTGAAACACTCTGGGCAAAGAGCCAGCAACCACTCCCAGTCGGCAGCTACTGTGGAGGCAGCGGAAGGAGGCTGCACAGGCTCAGCCCCACAACATTCGCCCTTTAGCCTGCCTCTCACTTGGGCTGGAAGACTCGGGATCCCGTGGAGGTTCCCCAGGCAGCAGGGAAATGACAACACCCCCAGCAGAGGCACTGCCACCTCTGCACTCTGTCTGCAGACAGATATCCCAGTTCTTAAAGTTTTCATTAAAAAAACAAAATCCCCAAATAGCCAGTCATCCAAATCTCTCTCACGTCAGAAAGTTGGGAAGCAGCACTGATTCCAAGTTTAATGGCCAAGTGAAAAAGAGACACCCAAATCCATTAACTGTTCTCTTAACTATTCAACCTGGACGTTGCTATGACTAAAGTTCTGAACCCCTGCGGATTTGGGGTGAGTGACAGAAGTTCTTTAGTTTCTGCACCTTGAAGCCACTGCAATTTTATTTCTTCTGAAGGCTTCCTCAACTGTCTTTTTGTATTATTCTCTCTCTCCTAAGGTGTCATCCTACTGACCTTCCCCGTAAAGGTCCCCTTCAGTCTGAATTCCTTAATCCACATCGAGCTGTCTGAATCTCTCCCTCCCTAATGCTCACAGCCTTCTGACACCGAACTTTTCATTCTGGCAGAAGGACTCCCAGGTGAAGCGTGACAGGGCCATCCTAGGACAGACTTAAGTTGCTCGGGAACTCACAATGCTACACTGTGAAATGGAAATGCATGTCACTTCTATAGTCCTTCACCAGATACTGAGATCTGAACAGCCAGATGATTTTTCTTTAAGCTATTACTCTAAAATGACCTCCAAATCAAATCCTAATGGGCTACTCTGAATAGTCTATTTTCATTCATATAATTAATATTAAGTCATGTATCAGTAATTGGCATACCTGACTCGATACCAAAGAGATAAAGGCTAGAGAGAAAAAAGGCTTCATTTCTTAACAACACTTTACATTTCACAGATTTAAATATCCAAAGAATTTATGATGGTGATATTTGGAGCTGGGAGAATAAGTGGCCTCATACTCTGTAGGAATCCATTAGGCAAGTGAAGAGTGTGATATTCCTCCCAGTAACATTTTCAGGGAACCCTCAATATCACACCATTGGGCCAGGTTAACCAACCACATGGGGAAAGGCAGAAGGGAGCTACTGCATCACTTCCTGCCTACCTCTCTTCAGAGGGTCACACTCTAGGGCATCGACGGAGGAGCAGTCCACAAACTGACCAGCTTCCCAGAACCCGTCAGCGCTCTTTGTAACCATCATTCCCTCCAGTCTGGAAAGGAAGGATGTGCTCCACACTGAACTGCACCCTCTCGTGAGTGAAGTGGCTGTAGACACTTCAAGGATTCAAACCAATAATGTGTTAGAAACGCTTTATCAATCACAAGATGCTAGAAAGTGGGCCATTAATACCTCTACCAACTTCAACAGCAAGAGCCCACACTAACCAACATTTTCTGGTTTCTAATGTCTTTTTATTTCCCTACCTAAAAATAGAGCTATTTATATTTTTTCCATCTCATATAGCTTTTTCTGAACTCACTATTCCAAAACAACAAATTGCCTCCCTTTTTGGATTACCAAACTGTCCCAGTTGGGTCTTGCTTTCACTTTCCATCCAATCACTCCCTCTTCTTAAAGCCAGACTGTTAGAACTTGAGGGTCCTTGGAGACCTCCACCAAGAGGAACTCCTCCTTCACTCTTCCTCAGACTCCACAGCAGCGGTTCTCAACCTGTGGGTCACAACCCCTTTGTAACAATGAAAATATATCTGCATTAGGAAGGTTGAGAACCACTGCTCTACAGCATGCTAGGCTGTTAACAAGGTTTAGCAATTCACTGGTATGTGACCTTGAACAACGGACCTAATACCAAATTTCCAAGATAGATCTTGGTGATCAAGTTAGTTAGAAAGACAGGCCCCTGGTGTGAGGTTAATCCTCTTCCCTGCTTCTATCCATCCAGGACCTGCCTCTTGCTCAGGCTCTGACCTTCCTTGACCTCTATTTACAAACAGTTTCTCTATTTCTTTCTGTGGCTCCTTCTCCTAGGCCATCACCATTCCCTCCTCCTCAGATTTCCAAAAACAATATTTAAAAAGGAACATCAATCCATGAACCCGCTCTGTCAATAATGTTTCTAATCACAGTTATCATATATGTCGTAATTACACTTTGCATCTCATTCACCCCATGCTGAAACTGCCACCAGAGTTACCATTTCTTCTTTCAAAATGCCTTCCGAATTAGCCTTTTTCTCTTTAGTCATTCCGCTACTCTGTTCAGTCCTCATTCCCTCAGACAACGCTCAGCTTTTGGATCAATTTTTCTCATTGCTATTTTTATTTTCTCCCTCTTGTCTTTTCCTTCCTCTAAAGCCAGTAGGTTCTCAAGCTTTCTGGTTTCAGGATTTACTCCTAAAAAATTATTGAGAACTCCAAAAGCTTTGGCTTTTGAGGGTTTTATCTGTTGATATTTATCATACTTGAAATTAAAAATGAAATTTCTAAATATATGTTAATGTTTATGTTTTATGTTTATGTTTAATTTTGTTTTGATACAGGGTCTCGCTATATTGCCCAGGCTAGTCTTGACCTCCTGGGCTCATGGAATCCTCCTTTCTCGGCCTCTTGAGTAGCTAAGCATACAGGTGCTCACCCCATGCCTGGCTACATCTTGTTTTAAAGTAATAAAACTTATTACATGTTAATAATTAACATTTTAATGAAAAAACTATACTTTCAATTTAAAAAATTAGTTGGCTCGGCTCAGTGCCTGTGGCTCAAGTGGCTAAGGTGACAGCCACATACACTTAAGGTGACGGGTTCAAATGCAGCCTGGGCCCACCAAACAACAATGATGGCTGCATCCAAAAAAAAAAAAAAA
>NW_003852493.1:6262145-6275627 GCF_000181295.1 Otolemur garnettii | reverse complement strand
GCCTCCTGAGTAGCTGGGACTAAAGGGGCCCGCCACAACACCCCGCTATTTTTTTTATTGTTGCAGTTTGGGCGGGGCCGGGTTCGAACCCCACCACCCTCAGTATATGGGGCTGGCGCACTACCCACTGAGCCACAGGCGCTGCCCAGGAATAGGTTCTTTTGGTTAAAGCACATAAAGAATGGCAGCTACAGACAGATATGTATTAAATAACTAGGAAAGGGAGGACTCCTTTAAATTAATTACAGGTATTCCTATTTTGACACCTAAGAAAAACATGATAAATAAAAATTTCTTAAAGGTAAATTCTGACATATGTGTATCAATTAATTTTTAGTACTGGTCCAGTAAGACCCAATGCTCTGTTTTTTTCCCTTCAAATAGATCTTTTACCCATGCAAGATTCTGAAACATTAAAATTTCAAAATTATGCAGTCCAATGTTGGATCCCCACCTTTACTGGCACCAGGAACCAGTTTCACAAAAGACCATTATTGCCATGGACTGGAGATAGGAGGAGGTTGTTGTTTCAAGATGTTTCAAGTGTGTTACATCTCCACCTAGATCATCAAGCATCAGATCCCTTGCACACACAGTTTACAGCAGGGTTCATACTCCTATGAGAATCTAACACAGCTGCAGATCTGACAGGTGGCAGAGCTCAAAAGGTGATGCAAGCAATAGGGATGGCTGTAAATACAGATAAAGCTTCACTCGGGCCACTCACCTCCCGCTATGCCAGTCCAGTTCCTACCAGGCCACAGTCCTACCCTGGTCCTCAGCCCAGGGGTTGGGGACTGCAGATACAGTGGGCTGATTGTAGATGTATTAGATTATTTGGAAAATACTGGTTTTGCAGATCTTGCAAATGTTGACAGATTTTATTACAAAATCAAAATATCACTTACGCAGATCTCAATTGAAAAGTCATGGGAAATCATTAAGCTCAAAGTGACAGATGCAAATTTCCCTAAAACCTAATTTTCATTTGAAAGGTCAAATTTTATCATTGGCAAATAATTCTATCAGCATTTCTTAAAAAAACTGAAGTGACAAGCTAATTTCACTCTTTTTCAAGAAAATGTGTGCCAATTCCCAATTCTGAATAACCATGGTTTGTCAGTTTTCAAGTAAAAATGATCTTCCATTTTAAAAGTGGGTAGTCTACCCTGCAATTCTACAATCATACAAGTGCTTCACCTTGAGACAACCATCATGCTTCACAGCAAGCAACAGTGTCTCACGAAGACTTCCCAGTTCAAGATGTTTCAAGCATGTTACATTTGAAACATGAAATAGTCACACAGACTATTAAAAAGATAGTTTTTTTTTAACCTATATGTTTAATAGCATTGTTTTTAGTGCTTTGTCAAGGACATTCTTCAGTGAATTATTTTGATGCAAGCATATGGCAGTGAAGAAGACCACAGTGACTAGCATAACTCGTGCCTCTGCCTTGATGCCTATTAACTAAGGTAGCAGGAGTTTTATCAACTGCTTCTGCACCATCAGTGCAAACGTCAACAACAAAGGAAATGGAAATACCTTCTTAGCACTATTATAAAAAGAGTTTTGACCTTACGAAACTCTGAGAGGGTCTTGGGGACACCCAAGGTCCACAGCTCATGCTTTGAGTACCTCTACATTAAACCTATAATTATATTACATTTTCCTTTTTCTTAAAAATGAATAAAAATCCCAGCCACACATATGCCTCACTCTCACAAATGACCTCTCATCTTCCCTTATCTGCTCAATTTCTTGGAGTCTAAAGAGTCCATTCTTACCAATTTGATTTCCATATCACACACCCATAACTTCAATTCGTGCACCTTCACAGCTCTCCTGCAACAGTCTTGTTAGGCAAACTGATTTTTTTTTCTTTTCTTTCTTTATAGCATACTTCCTCTTTGGACTTTCCTGTAGATTTATGACCTTGCAAACACCGTCCTGCAGGGGACAAAGTGGCGACTGTCCTGAGACACACCCAGCCATTATTTATAGCTCATAAATGAACAATGAAAGGGTCTCAGTCCTCTCAGTGACCTTTTGCCAGGTCTAACTCACCTAGTCTCATCATATTACCTCTAAGCAAACAGCTGCCCAATTTATATTGGAGCTTTCTTAAGATTCAGTTTGATTTTCCAACTGGTGGTCAGATCCTTCTGCATAGATGTTCCACCAGTACTTCAAAGTCATTGTGCCTGAAACTGAACCAAAACAGATGGTTCCTTTTCCTCTGGTGGCTTCTTAATGTAGTCTCAAAGACTTGAGGTTGTCATCCTTGTTTCATATGGCTCCCAGGTCCTTGTAATTCCTCAAGAATCTTCCCATTCATCACCTCTTCTTTCCAGACCCTGATCTTATTTGAGAATTTATTTTCTTGCTTAATTGCTTCAATCATTTTCTAATTATTCCCCCCTGATTCTAGCCTCTTTCCCACCCACTCCATCCTACTCTGTTGCCAGGTGCCAAATTTAAAAATGTTGAAATCTCACTACTACCCTCTGCCCCTGTGATGTTATTAGGAAGTGGAGCCTTTGGAGGTGATAAGAATGGGATTAATGCTCTTTAAAAAGAGGGAGTTTGTGTGTCCCTTCCACCATGTGAGGTTACAGAGAAAAGACAGCTGTCTACAAACCAGGAAGCAGGCTCTCAACAGACCTCAAATCTTCAGGTTCCTTCATCTTGGACTTCCCAGCCTCCAGAACTGTGAGAAATAAACGTCTGCTGTCTATAAGCTACCTAGAATATGGTAGTTTTTGTGACAACAAACAGACTACGGTACCTTATGCCATAGCTCCAATTAAACCTTCCCTATGCTCAGAATCTCTCCCTCCTAAACTTCCAGTTCATCACACAGCTGAGATTAGTCAACATTACTTCCTCTCCCAAATCATAGTCACTCTGTATGAAGGTCTTTAATTCCCTGCCAGACTCTATGGCTCTTAAACAGAGGATCTATGTGTGATAACCCATCTCAAACAGCACGTAGGATAGCATGCAGAGTGAATGGACACTTTACCTCTAGGAGTCTCTTTTTTTTTTTTGAGACAGGGTCTCACTTTGTCACCCTCAGTAAAGTACCATGGCATTGCAGCCCATAGCAACCTCAAACTCTTGGTCTCAAGTGATCCTCTTGCTTCAACCTCCTAAGTAGCTTGGACTACAGGTGCTTTCCACAATGCCCAGCTATTTTTCTCTTTTTAGAGACAGGGTCTCACTCTTGTTCAGGCTGTTCTCAAACTCCTGAGCTCAAGCAATCCAGCCATCTCAGCCTCCCAGAGTGCTAGGACTATAGGCGTGAGCCACTGTCCCCAGCCAGCAGTCTCTCTTCTATACACCCATATCATCTGTACTTTTATCCAGCCTCATTCAACTGCAGGTTGAATGGTGCATCACCATACGAAGAAGCTGAAGATTAAAAGTAAAGCAAGATCAGGATTATCTCTTAGGAAAGAAAGTGAAACGTGACTGGCAGAAATGTGTAGTTTTTATTTCTTAACCTAGGTGAAGGGTGGACAGGAGCCGTTATTCTTTATACCTCTTTAATTCTCCTCATCTGTGTGAATGACTGAAATAGTAATCAAAACCATAAGGTGTCAAATGCTTAAATATGTATCTAAAAAAGACCTCCCCCCTCCCAATAAGATACTTTTGCATTCAATTATTCTATTGTTTCATGTGTGTTAGTTTTACTTGCTGACCAAACTGCCAGGAAAAAAAGTGTCGTCATATTTTGAGACTGATCTTCAGAAAGCAATGACTCATGAAACCAAAACCTTTCTCACGCCTCCCAGAGCTTGCTCAAGTAACTAATGATATAGTAAAGCAAACCTAAGTAGGTTATGGTGTCTCTAATTTAAAGAAATAAAGTCGTGAATCTTACTATAATGTAACGATCCTCTCTAATTTATCTGGAATTTTTTTCCCCTTAAGGGAGAGATACTGTTTAGTGGGTAAATGACATTTCCCCCTAAACAATACACTGAGTTAGCAATAGGAAGCTTGATTATTTATTATTTATTTATTTTTTGCAAAGGGAAAGGGGAGGAAGGAAGAGAGGGGGCAGAAGCTAATTTTAAAAGAACCTATTCTATGAGACACACAGCTTCTTAGAACCATTCGACAGGAAAAAGACGGATTATGTTTTGTTTGAGGACCCTATTAAGTCTTTCTTTCACTGTCAGAGTAAAAATTCTGTTTCAAAACTATTTTAAAATACTGAAGAAGATAGAATGTCTGATCTTAAAGATGTTTCTAGGTAAATGCAAACTTTAACAGGTTCTTTGCTTACAAAAAACGTTCATCACTCCGTATCACGGACTGTTTCCAGACAGCTAAAACGCAAGTTATACATCAATATAGTTACCTATAAGATAATTTAAACATTTTAAATGCTCTTTTTTCCTTTGATTTAATAGATAAGAATCAAGAACTGACAGAGCACTGGGCACGGTGGCTCACATCTGTAATCTAGCACTTTGGGAGGCTGAGGAAGGAGGATCACTTGAAGCCAGAATTTGATACCAGCCTCAGCAACAAAACCAAACCCTATCTCTACAAAAAATTTAAAAAAAAAAAAAAAACATTACTCAGGCATGGGGGCTTGAGCCTGGGAGTTTGAGGCTGCAGTGAGTTATGATACCACTGTACTCTAGCTTGGGTAACAAAACAAGACTCTGTCAAAAAAAAAAAAAGAAAAATTGATGGAGCTGCATGACCACCAAAGCACAAAGTGTGGCAGTGCAGTCTGGGAAGAGGATTTCAAACATGTAGGAATAGCTTGCTATTTCACAAGTCTATGTGAAATTTCAAAGCATTTTACAAGAAGTTCTCTTCAATAGAGGCTGTCAGTCTGGGGAATATCACCATGCTGTCAATGACAGCACCCAGAAAAGTGTCTTAGCGACAAACAAGAATGCCCAAAGGAAAGCAGAAGACCAAATTTTAAAATAAAACATAATTGATGATGCTGATATTAAATCTGAGAAGTGAGGGTTTGTCCATCTTGCATCTGTACATGCCTAGGTTGATACTCAAACTAAATTAGTGTTAGTTAGCTCTACATTTTCCTTTAGGTTCAATGACCTAGAGATAAAATTTATACTTTGTTATATGGGAGACTTCCTTAACCCCAAAGAAATTTCAAGGATTCCATGGGGATTACAAAACACCCTTTACTAATTGCCAAGTTCAACTTTGTTAGGCAAACACCTCCTTATCGACCAAGAGAAAGGTAACTCTGCTGGGGTTTCTGCCAACATCACCGGCAGCCTTCCCATGTGACCATGCACCCACAAACGTGAACTACACCCCCTTTCCAAACACCTAAAAAAAAGTGAAAATGTACCCTATTTCTCAATTTTAGGTAAAGATAGAAACCTCTGGTTCTGTATTTGCAGCCCACAGATGTGTTGACTTTGGTTCCATGGAGAATGTGGACGCTGAATCAGAGAACTCAGGTCTCAGGAGTGAGCACAACAGAACTTCAGGCTGCTCCTGCAATTACCAAGTGCTGTACTCCAATTTAACCTGGCTCACGGCCAGGCATAAGAACGGTTCCTTTTGCCAAGAAAGGTGGCCAATTCTGCCTTAGACAAGAGAGGAAGAGTTGATAATGGGAACTATTCATAACCTCCTTTCTTTGTCCAGTAAAACTCCAAATTTCTTCCCTAGTCCCATACCAGGAATCCTAGACCCTACACACAACCTCCACAATACTCCCAGCCAGGGAGGAAGAGGCTACGCAATGGAGTCTTGGGTCAGCCCAAATCCCAGGGGCAGAACCCACAAGGACAACAAAAATGTTGGTGGGGGGGGGGGGATGAGGTAAGGGGAGGCTTAATCTGGAATGGGCACATAGCTTTATCAATCTGATTGCTGATACTGACTACAGAAACATAGATATTTCTTTTCTTTTTACAAACAGACCCCTTGAACACGTGAATTCCCAGCAGATGGCTGTCCCTACCAGACACCACCATGGATTCAACACCTTCATCACACATACCTGGTGTCCCACCTGAGCACATATCTTCAGCAAGACTCTTACCTAAACCACATAACTGGGGGCCTGGACAGAGAGGACATGGGTGGAATTTCTCGTGCCTCTTGCCCGCCCGGGGTGCCCCATGCCTGGCTCCATCTCCCTCTCCCTCACCCCACACTCTTCTTCTTGGGAAGTGAAATTTCTTCTCCTTTTAGCTTTTGCCAGTCCTTCCTCTTAGCTCATTTTTAGCTGTACTTTGACCACCACTCCAGTCCATTGTCCTCCCATGTCCTACTTATTAACCTGCTCTCTGCTATATGTCCCCAGAAACGTAAAACACACACACAGTGGTGAAAACAACAGGGAATGTATCCCCCTCAGGAAGAGAAGGGTGCTGGGTATCCCTAAGTAATAATATGGATGAGTTTTCCCCCCCTAAGTACTCTTTGAGCATTACTAAACTTGTGTCTACATTGTGGTAAAATAAGCTTCTTTACACAGAACAAGAGTCCTAATCCCATGTTTCTGGGAAACAGAAAAATAGGATGCAAATTCAAAACACTCAAAGGACATAGAGCTGTCAGTTGGGAACAACTCAGAAAGGAACCAACAAGTAAATACTTGAACTCATTTTTAACTATTAAGACACCCATTAAATGCTATAAATCTGTAATGTCTGTTAGATACTTCCAGATATAAAATGCATACAACCCAAAAAAACTCTTCATGAAAGGTTTCAATCAATTTGGACTTTTTTTTGCCTCTACTTCGTCATCCTCTAAAGACTTTAGATGTAAAAAAAAGAAGCTTTCAAAATTTTGTAAATGCTTTTAAGAAGGCTAGTTATCATAAGCACCATCCAGTTAAAGTTTTAGCTTTTCGCCCAAAGCCTATTGTTAAGTATTCTAAATTGGTCGAGTATTAAAAATAAAATGAAATCTTGAAAGCAGCTGACTGGCTGACTTTTCATATCCCCTCAAGTTCCACTAGATCAGAATTCAGAGGAAATAAGATTCAACTCTTAAACAGTGTTTATGCACCCACTCAAGTATTCCCACCTTGTGTACATAATTTCAAGAATTTACATTAGCTAAACAGATCTCTAAAACTACCTGGAGGTGTGTGTGTGTGGGCCTCCTATATACAATCAGTCCAGCAAAAGTACTACTTCATTCAGAGATGGAGAGTGTCATTATATAAAATTGGGGGGGGGTGGAAATCACTGAAAACATATTCTTACCATTCTCATTGGGCTCTGTTGGCTTGGACACTTCTCTGAACGGAATTATAACCGCATCTCCAGGCACTCTGGGGCTTTCCACATACTTGGGCTTCCTGACAGGACCTGCAGTAGGAAAGATCTGAGTGTGGCTAATTTTTTCCAGATGCAAACAAAGCTTCAGAATGTACAGTATGTGTCCTTACCAGAACCCAAATATGTCTAAAGGAAGAGCCGGCCCCTTTCCCTCCCTTGAAAACACACACACACACACACACACACTCTCTCTCTCTCTCTCTCTCTCTCTCATTTCGGTACAGACGTGGGAATGTCCAGTCTGGGCTTCCAAAGCTCAGATTTGAGAATGTAAACTCTGACAAAAACAAAAGCTGCTTTTTTGCTGTGAAGTCCCGACAGCTGTCTTCGTTGTATGTCAAGTAGGTGATTTTGACATGTTCAAACTTGGGTGGTTTGTGCTGAAGAGTTTTTTATATAACTTTCCTCTAACTGGGACAAAGACGATTTGGTTGCTGATATGCCCAAAGTCAGGAGGCACAGAGTACAAACAGCCAGCCTGTAATATCAACACACCCTGAGCAGCTATGGAACGCAGGCATCTTATCTGGCTGATGACGCATGGTAATGCACAGAAGACAGCCACTTTCTTGGCAGCTGACACAGCCACCTTCAAAAAGACACAGCAGCCAGTCCAGCATGCAATTCAGACACAAGAGAGACTGAGCATCTCATCTCCCCACCTCCTTCTCAAGCCCCCTCTGTAACCCCAACTTATCGGAAATCCGCAATTCTTAGTGAGACTGAGTGAAATCCTCACACATTACTGCAGGAAATATACAACGGTCCAGCCACTCTGGAAAACAGTTTGGCTACTGCTCAAAAGGTTAAGCACAGACTTACCACATGCCCCAGCATTTCTACTCCTATCTGAACGTATGTCCATACAATAACCAAGCTTGTACACACATGTGCATAGTAGCATCATTTGCAATAGTCACAGGTCTATCAACAGATGACAATAAAACACTCTGTGTCCACACCATGGAATATGATTGGGTAACAAAAAAGAATGACCCCCCCAATGCATGCCACAACAAGGATGAAACTACACAACACTATGCTAAGTGAAAGAAACCAGTCGCAGAGACCACACTCTATACGATTCCATTCACGTGTCACGTCTGGAACAGGCAAATCTACAGCAACAGAAAGTATGAATGGCTGCCAGGGGCTGGGTGCTATGCAGGCTTGCAGGGGGGCAGCTAAGGGACAGAGGACTTATTATTTACATTAGCCAAACAGCTAATGATAAAATGTTCTAAAATGTTAAATTGTTGTGATGGTTGTGTAACTGTCAATATACTAAAAACCACTTTACTGTATGCTTTGAAAGGATAAATTGAGTGGTCTGTGAATTATACCTACATAAAGTCACTTTTTTTCTTGAGACGATGTCTTACTTTGTCACCCTCGGTAGAGTGCCATGAAATCATAGCTCACAGCAACCTCAAACTCTTCGGCTCAAGTGATCCTCTTGCCTTAGCCTCCCAAATAGCTGGGACTATAAGCACCTGCCACAACTTCTGGCTATTTTTAAAGACAGCATCTCGCAGTGGCTCAGGCTGGTCTCAAACCCATGAGCTCAGGCAATCCACCTGCATTGGCCTCCTGGAGTGCTAGGATTACAGGCGTGAGCTGCCCTGCTCAGCGTCATAGAGCCACTTTTAAGACAAAGTGCCATTGTGTCTGTCCTTTCCAAGCATCATGTTACATTCTGGTGTAGAATCACCCACCAGACTAGTTTTCCTTGGTCACCTTAGACTTACTTAAAGTCATCTTTCTTATTAAGTAGTAGTTTTCTTATTATTTCAAAATATTATGGGGCTACAAATGTTTTAGGTTACACAGATTGCTTTTGTTATGCTTGAGTCAGGATTATAAGTATGCCTATCATGCCAACAGTGTTCATTGTACCCATTAGGTTGAGTTTTGCCCATCGGCTCCTCTCCCCTCCCCCCTACTCCATTTCCACTGAGTTTTACTTCCCTTGTGCACGTGTATGCTCATTGGTTAGGTCCAATTTAACGGCAAGTACATGTGGTGTTTGTTTTTCCATTCTGTAGATACTTCTCTTAGGATAATGATTTCCAGTTCTATCCAAATTGTTGCAAAGGGCCTTAATTGATCCTTATTAATGGCTGAGTAGTATTCCATAGTACACATACAACAAATTTTGTTAATCCACTCGTGAATGGATGGGCACTTAGCTTGATTCCACATCTTTGCAATTGTGAATGGTGCTACAATAAACATTCAAATGCGGGTGCCTTTTTGACGAAACAACTTCTTTTCCTTTGAGTAAATACCCACTCGTGGGATCGCTGGATTGAATGGCAGGTTTACATTTAGTGGAGGAACCTCCATTCTGTTTTCCACAGAGGTTATACTAATTTGCAGTCCCACCAAAAAAGCATAAGCATTTCCTTCCTCTCTGCATCCACATCAGCACCTATTGTTTTGGGACTTTTTAATAAAAGCCATTCTAACTGGGGTAAGGTGATATTTCATTGTGTTAAAGTGACAGACACAGGAAACACTTTCCAGCAGTAAGAGAAGGGGCAGTGGAAAGAGCACCAGACAGGAGTCTACAACTCTTCCCTGTGCTCAGCCTCAAGCCCTGACCATCCTAGGGCCCCAGCTCTATCACTGAAGCATCAGGGGTGAGCATCCTTCTACCTTGAACATCTTACGCATATGAGAAATCACGTTCAAAATATGGTTTGTGATGAGAGATGCTGCCACCTAAAGGTTTACTGAAAAATTATCTTCACTGCTATAAAAATAATCCAGCTCCTAGCCAGCTATAAAGTGGTAACTACATCTTAAAATAAACTGTTATTAGAAAGCTTATATAATTTACAAATAAAAATGTTATTTCAAACTTTAGAAACCATGGTTTCAGAAAGACTAATGTCGAATTTAATCACATGGTTATCTCCATAATTGATTTAACCCTATCAGAAAGGAAATTTTTTAAAAGGTTAAAACAAAATGGTTATGAAGGGAAGGGGGAAATACATTTATAATCTATGTGGGAGATGCAGGCTATACAACAGTCTTCAGATTTTATCTAAAACATGCATATATCCACATACAAACATACAAGGAGAAGGACTGGGAGAAGGGCTAAAATTTTTGCTGTGAAAGAGAAACTAGAAAGAAGGGCCTGATCAGGACAGATAGAAACGGAACTGGGCCAGATACATCACCCATCCACACTTCTGGTTTCCCACTTACTCTCTAAGGTAAAATGGACCTGGGAAGCCCTTTCATATCTGGTGACGTACAGCAGCTACACCCACAGCTCAAGAGATGCCGGTTTTTCTGCTCACCTTAACTCTACAGAATTAAGTACGGTAACAGCATATCCCAAAGATATCTATTTCCAGGCTTCATTTCCTATCCAATAAAGTCCTTTAAAAATAATCTTTGACAAAAAAAAAAATAATAATCTTTGACAGTAAGAACTTCCTTAGAATATGGACTATTTCAGATGAATGTATGATGGGTACTATATGTACGAATAACCAGCTAACAATTGGATCATGGAAGCCAATGTCACCCGGAGCCTTCAGAAAGCATCAGTACTCACCCCTCACTATTCTGTTTAGAGGTATCCCCTAACTATATGAAACATTCAACACTGAGGAGTCAGGATGTTAAGAGCAGAGACCTGTGAGATGGGCAGACCTAGGTACAAATACTATACCCCTCCCTCTTCATCTCCCCCTAACTCAGGACTCAGTAAGTCCCAGAGCTAAAGGAGGAGCAAGTGAGTCTCCCACTACGGGGGTGGGAGGTGGGGATCCATGAGAGCAGAGCCCAGGCGGCTCCCGGGCACAGTAAGTCACAGTACTGTCAGATAAGGAAGGAGACCTGGAATACATCAAAGTAAACTTAGAGGTCATGCAGGCCAAACACTTACATATGTTAATGACTTCATTCCTCATAATGGGAGAAAAAGCACAATTTCTCCCCATTTTTGGTCAGGAAACTAAAGTTCAAATAAGCTAAACAGTTTGTTCATGGTAAAGCAGGAAGGAATTCAAACCTGGTCTATGCCGTTTCAAAGCCCATGTACTGAATCACCACTTCACACTTAAAAAATTTAGATTAAATACGCAACTTTAGATAAGGCCAGGTTAGTGGCCTGCACCACCCCAGTCGCCACCAATTCTCATCTCCCCTAACTTTTACTAGGAGTTGAATTATTATGAAGGGAATATAAACAACTGCTCTCCAGCATGATCCTTTTATTTAAATTGCTTTTCACAAACAGCTGAACCTCAAATGCTATTAAACAAGATAAATTTATAGCCATAGAGGTTTTATTCTTTTCTCCCTCAATCACTCATTAGAGAATTTGTGCAAACTTTGCTTTAAACACAGCAGATGATACTTTTACCTCTACTCCCTCTCAAAACACTATTAAAGTTGCAATAAAAGGATTAAAGAGAGACCAAAGGGAAAGGAGACAGCCACAGGCAAGAAACCAAGCTTCTGAAAGTGGGAAACAGATTGCCAAGGAGCAGTGGGCTAAGCAGAGGCCAGTGCTGTGGGGAGGGAGGACGGTGGTGAGGGCTCAGCCCAAGCCAAAGAGCCTCAGGGATGCCAGGCTGCTGGGAAGACAGGTACAGGGACACCCAGCACTGCATGATCGGCTGATAATCTATTTAAGGACTAGACCTCAGAATTATTATTTGGGGGGTGGGTGGGGGGAGATGCTGTGGCCTCAGCCTTGCTCACAGCAATCTCAAACTCCTGGGTTCAAAAATGTTCCTGCCTCAGCCTCCAGAGTAGCTGGGACTATAAGCGTCTACCACACATCCAGCTAAGTTTTCTATTTTTAGTACAGATAGGGTCTTGCTCTTACTCAGGCTAGTTCTGATACCCCCAAGCTCAAGGGATCCTCCTGCCTCAGCCTCCTAGAGTGTTAGGATTATAGGTGTGAGCCACTGCTGAATGGCTGGCCTCAAATTTCTTAATCCCGGAGCATTCACTCTCTCGTCCCAGAGGCTGAATTTATTCTCTGGAAAGCTTGAATTCCAAGACCACCAAGAAGACTCAAGAGATAAACTTCTGAGTACCTTTTCTATTTGCTTTTTGTGTCTTGGGGTTTTTCTTTCTTTTCTCTTATAAAGAACTTCTAAATTCTAAACTAAAGAAAACAGCCTTAAGAAAAATGCTATATGGCTTGGTGACTATGGCTCAAGTGGCTAAGGTGCCAGCCACATACATCTAAGGTGGCGGGTTCAAATCCAGCCTGGGCCCACCAAAACAATAATGATGGATGCAACCAAAAAATAGCCAGGCGTTATAGTGGGCAGGAAGAAAGAAAGAAAGAAAGAAAGATGCTATACTCGAGATGTATGTCCCCGCTCAGCTGCTTCTATGAGACACACCACCAAGAAGAAACTAGAAGAATCCTCTCTGGGGAAACTCATCAAGAGAGGAGACCTGTAAATAACCATACCTGGGGTTCCTCCCCCAAAATGGCAGACTTCTGACCAATCTCATTGCAACACAGTCTCCCCTCAACACACACCTTTCAATCAGCTATTAATACCTTATATCTATATACAGATGAGGTGCCAAGAAGCACCCAACAGTCAGTAAAAACCCTACCCAGAAAGACAGCAAGGCCAGGAAAGGTGGCTCACACCTGTAATCCTAGCACTCTGGGAGGCTGAGGTGGGTAGATCACTTGAACTCAGGAGTTAGAGACCAGCCTGAGCAAGAATGAGACCTCATCTCATTAAAAATATAAAAATTAGCCAGGCATGGTGGTGGATGCCTATAGTTACAGCTACTCAGAAGGCTGAGGCAAGAGGATGACTTGAGCCCAAGAGTTTGGTGTTCCTGTGGGCTATGATACCACGGTACTCTACCTAGGACAACAGAGTGAGATTCTGTCTCAAAAAAACCCAACCAAACAGGAAGACAGTAACTTTAACAGGTTAAAGAAGGAACTCTGAGGAATTGACAACAAGAAAAAAAAGCAACATCGTACATGCTACACAGGGGACATTGTGACAAGAGCACTTAGAACCTATGATGTGGGCAGATGAGCAGGCTGTGGCTGCAGATTGAGGACAACTGGAACCATCGCAATCACCCACATGCCAGTCACAGTGAAGGAACCATCGCAATCACCCACGTGCCAGTCACAGTGAAGGAACCATCGCAATCACCC
>NW_003852493.1:6253753-6262093 GCF_000181295.1 Otolemur garnettii | reverse complement strand
TGCCAGTCACAGTGAAGGAACCATCGCAATCACCCACATGCTAGTTGCAGTGAAAGAACCATCTATTAAACCAGGGACACTGATCTCGGGTCTATCAATATGAAAAACTCCCTGAATCCTTGTCAACAGAGATCTACCTCACCAAAACTACTGCCCAGCTTAAAGCAATACTCAAGCATAAGCTTCTATGATTTCTCCCCTTTTCATAAACCAAATGTTATAAGGTTGATCCTCTCAAATTAACCAAACAAAATGTAATATTACATAGTTATTACCCACAAAACGTGGTGTTTCAGCCACTAGCTTTGCTTTAAGGCAAGAGGTTCTTAAAAACAAGACTGTTGGGTCTTAGAGGAAAACTGGCTCGTCTAGGGGCCAAGGTGTTTCCCTGGCAGAGCTCCCAGGCAGCTGGCCCTTGGCATGGGTACTGGGCAGCTTTTCCATTGTGACAGGCTCAAATTGTGATTCTGATGTTCCACATGTGGACTGGGCCCCTAGACCTACTCTGATAACAAGGTGGGTCTCTAGGGAAAGTCAGTGCTTACTCATCCCCTCCTGCCAGGTGAAAGTGGGGTCCAGAGGCTGTGTTAGGGTACCAATGTGTCCAGCTGACCACATTTAAGAGATAGATGAGGTTTTTTTCTCAGTCATATAATAAATTAAACCTGTTTCATTTGAACTAAGATCCCTTTCTCACTCCAATGTGTCACAGGGAAAGGAGGTTCTCAAAATTATAAAGGATACTTAACACATTAACTGCCACAGGGAGTTGTATTTAACTCATGCTAGTCTGGGGCTTCCTCCTGAAGCTATGAACCAATGTTCATTGTTTTTGTTGTCAAAGGCCAGTCTCCCCCACCTCCTGTTGCCCTGCTCCAGCCAACTGGCCCAAGTGGGCCACCATAATTTCCAATTGTGCATTAATTTCCAATTGTGCATTTCACCTTGAATGTTTGCCTGGCGGCTTGTTGCATACGATTCAGAAGCCCCCATCCAAGACTACCCAAGGTCCACTCAAGACACAACTAAATACTTGTGGAATGACAACAGACTCAATTCTCAGAAATAAATTCTATAAGTGTGCTGTGAATTACCTATAGCTCACGTAGCACACAGTGTAAAAACTGATCCTAGTAACCTGCACATAACTCATCATAGAAATAAATAACAAATTTTTCATTAAATTAGAAAGGATTTTATGTTTGAAGTGTTTATTCTATTTTCATAATAAAATATAGTGGCCCCAAGGAATTTTTTTTCCTACTATGTTAAAATTAAAAAAAAAAAAACTACCCCAAAGAGGTTAAATAGCCATAAACCTGCAGGCACCAAGCATGCAGCTTGCAAAAGAATAGCTCTTGCCAGCTTCTTTAATTGTAGAGAAGGGCCTGGTATCAGTCTAGAAGGAGTCTGCCAGAACCTTTAGGCTTAATCACCCCATTCTGCAACCTCAAGGCACTGCAATCTCCCCAGTCTATATTCTGTCTTTACATAAATCTCTAAATATACTTTCCTAGAGGCCAGTTTTCCTACTCTTTTTGACATTTTAATCACATAGCTGACTATTTTGCTGCTTAGAAACTGCCATATAAGGAATATTTTCTGAAAAGGGATGGTAGAAATAAACCAAACTGGGCTCTATCTCCAGGCAGTGAAAGAGAGAAGGGCAGGGGTTACTTTTCATTTGAGTGTTTCAGTTAGAAATAATTACATATATGAAAGCAATATTTGGGACGCAGAATACCTGAGGCTACTTACTGCATTTAAAGTAGATCTTTACATTTTTCATGACATCTGGAGACCATGAAAAGTGACACTTCGTGTTATCAATCATTTTAGGGATTTTTTTTAGCATCTTGAACTTTCATAGCAAAGGTTCCTGTCAATTTTATCCAGTATAAAACTGGTAAGAAAAATAAAGAGATGAGTGGGAGGATTTTGGGGGTGGGGGGAGAGAAGGGGGTTATGCCTGAAGCAAATGTCATTAAATAGACTATTCTAAATGGTTAACTATGCTGAACTATCAGATCAGAGTGTGGGATTTTGAAAGAGCAAGATACCCAGACAGCTTCTAAAGTTTCTTCCTCTTGTCCCTCCCAAAGGAATGCTTGGCAGGGGAGGAAAATGAGGAGACATATAATTTAAGAAAGGGGAAGACAGCCTAACCAGGCCTGCGGCATAAAGAGAGTCCTCCGTACCAGGGCCTGGCTCCCTGCCATTCTCTCTCTTGCTGGACTTGTGGTGGGGCTGGTGGGCTGGTGGTTCTATCCACAGACTCCACTGGTAAGGGGGTGAGAGCCTCTTGGAAGGATTGCTTTTGAGGGAAGAAGGAGCCAGAGAAAGAAGTGACCCAGGCAGAAAGCCTTGGTCAAAGAGGTGAGCAATTTTAAGCGGCATCCATCACTTGGATTTTTCCTATAAGAGGCAAGGGAAGGACTGTAAATAAAAACCTAAAATGCTGCTTAAAATGGCTCTCTACTCCAAGTTGTGACAATGCCTGGAGTACTGGGGGATAATGCTGGGCAAGACATTAGGGGGAGAAGTACACCAGCTGTCCCAGAAGAAATACCCTCTGGGGGCTTCGAGAACATTCTAGAAACACCTGGGGCCTTGTGTAAAAAGAGAAGAGCATCAAGTCAGTACACTGAGTTCTGATCACTCTTGTGACCTCATTCACATGCAAAGACGGATGAAGTCTAGGGAAATGCTGATCACCTGCTAATGATGGAATACAAAAGTTACTTGACACCACTCTTAACAAGCATCCTTTTATTCACTTCAGAAAACCTTAATTTTAGGGGTCCACTGAGAAAGGGTGAACAGTCTTTATTCTTTTACTCACATTCAGACTGTAAACATCACTGTCTTAAGGTTCTCTGGAGCTGCATTTCTCTCAATAAAGAGCCGTTAAAATGAATGTTGACAAAAATTTTCAAGTCTCATTTTGTGGTCCTCATTTTCATAGTACTATGACTATAATAAACTCCTAGTATAATACAATAACCAAAGTAATGTTTCTACTTTCTTCCAATGCTATATGCCCTGTCGTGTTGTTCCTAGACTTTGCCTAAATTGTTAATACCTAGTAAAGCATGGAAATGCATTAAATCACGTATTCGCTCAACAAGTATCGGTTGCACGCTCTCTGCATGTCAGGTACGAGGGTGAGAACTCAGATGTGAATGAGGTCTCTTGAAATTTTCAGCTAAGAGGACCTGAGTCTACCACATCATCTGAATTTTATTTTACGACTTATTAACATGAATGGTGTGATGTGAAAGTACGTCTGGTGGCTGTAATCCACTACCTAAAGGAAAGTAGTTGTTTTAATCTAGAATACAGACTCCAAGAGTAGTTAACTAGCTTTTAATCAAAAGGACACACTCAAGAGGTATTACTGCCAGTCAGCTAGCTATTCTCATCACCACCAACAGCAGGGTTACGTTCGCTGGCATGGGTTAGAAATGAGCTTTGCTACTGGTGGAATTACTGACTTTAAATTAGTAGTATCATTGCTGGAAACATTTGCAGTGGCAAAAATCATATTTGAGGTAAGGGGAAGGACTAGAAATTCTTAGACGAACTCTGGCTTTTGTACCACCCAGGGATAAAAAACCTAGCAGGTGGTCAGAAACCTTAGGCCAGGGGTCCTCAAACTTTTTAAACAGGGGGCCTACTTTTTAAACACTGTCCCTCAGACCGTTGGAGGGCCGGAATGCAGGTCCCAGGACTAGTCGGCTGCTAAGCAGGACAGGCAGCGGCAGCAAAAACACCCCGTGGGCCACCGTGAGCCGTAGTTTAAGGATGCCTGCTAGGCTCTAAAGCAAGAATGGTGCCCTGGGCTTGATCAGTAAGTGGCTCCAGGTCCAGCTACTAATTCCTGAGAAGCCACTGGGCCTGGATGCAAAATGGCAGAACAACCTGAATGTTGTCTTGGGTGGGCACAATTCCAAAGAAGTTACTTCAAGATTCCCATCCCCTTATCAGGAAGCCAAGCACAATCTGGGCACTACAGAGAAGGGACTCTGCAGAATTAAGGTTACTAATTAGCTGACTTTAAAATAAAGAGATTATCCTGGAATATCAGAGTGTCCAATGTAATCCACATGGAACCTTAAAAGCAGAAGGGGAGCAGAGCAGAGGCAGAAGGAGGGACAGCCAGAGATACTGGTGTGAGAAGCACTCTGCCCTCTGGACTTGACACCTTTCTGGCTTAACAGAGAAAGGAAGGGGGCCACAGACAAAGGAATGCTGGCATCCTGTAAAAGCTGAGACAGGCAGCAAGGAAATGGGGACCTCAGTCCTAAGCCTCAGGAAACTGAGTTCTGTTCCCCAGAATGAGGCTGTAAGTGTTTTATCCCCTGAGCCTTAAAGAAACACAATCCTGCTACTATCTAGATTTCAGCCTTATGAAACCCAGAGAAAAGAGCCAGCCATGCCACACTGTACCTAGACTTCTGTCCTACAGAACTGAGATAATAAATTTAAGAATGGTAAGTTTGCAGTAATGTCTCTGGGCAGCAATACAACACTAGTGCAATGTCTACAAAATACTTTCTTGGGTGCTACAAATACTGACTGCAAGGTGCTGTCAGAGAACAGATGCCTGGAAAGGACAAAGCTGGAACTATACCTGGCACAAAAAGCAGGTTGTGTGGCTGCGATGTGGCAGCATACTAATAAATCCACGTATGGATAGAACTCAGCCTGAACCTTGCTTTTATCATGCCCAACAGTGAGTTTACAGGGAGGAGATCTCTAGCCCTTCACTTCCTCTAACTTTTGCTGATAATTACAATTTTCCACAAAGAACTTAGTACCTGAAACTAGTTTCATTAGCTTTGTAAGAATCATTAAGCACATAGTTACCAATAAAAAACCCCCCACCACAAACCTTGATCTTAAGATGTCCCTGGAAGAAAGATCTAAGTCCTTCCTGGAATGGTAATTTCAGAGTTTTTCTAAGGAACTACAGCAGAACCCCTGAAGGGGGAACAGGCTCTTCTGTTCCTCATACATGCAGGAAATGAGCCCTGCTCAAAGTAGGGCTGACTCCAAAAGAACAAAGGCAGGATCCTTGAGAATATTCTTGCAGACTAGTCATGCCCCAAATGTGGTCCTGAGACCAGGAGAACTTGCCCCAGACCACAAAGTGATTCTGATGCCCCCTCAAATTTGGAAAAGCATGGCTTAGGCAGTCTGGAGTAGCCCTAGGGGCCCTGGCTCACACCCTGAGGGCATACAGCCAAGATGAGGCAAGGCCAGCACAAGGTCTGGTGACTGGGGAGAAGAGCAGCAGCAGAGGAAGAGGCAACTGAGCCGACCCAGAGGCTGAGCACCACTAACAGGTGATGCACAGGCTGGAAGGGGTGTTTTCCAGTTTCCATTCCGAAGCAGAGTAAAAGCAGCCAGAGGAAGAGAATTTTGTCTCACCGCACTTAGCACAGTATTCAGTCTGGACACAAATATTTATTCCAACAAGAAAAGGTTTCTTTCTGCTTTTTATTTTATTCTTATTTTTTTTGTTGTTGTTGTTAGGTAAAGTCCCTCTTGTAATTGTGTCCCACCCCCAAGAAGTGTGCCATACACCCTATCCCTCCTCCCCTCTCCTCCCTACACCCCCAGCTTGTATTAGATCTACTGCTTTCATATTAGAATTGAGTACACTGGATTCTTCAATTCTTGTGATGCTTTACTAAGAATAATGTGTTCCGGGCAGTGTCTTTGGCTCAGCGGGTAGGGCACCGGCCCCATATTCCAAGGGTGGTGGGTTCAAACCTGGCCCCGGCCAAACTGCAACAAAAAAATAGTTGGGCATTATGGTAGGTACCTGTAGCCCCAGCTACTCGGGAGGCTAAGCCCAAGAGCTGGAGGTTGCTGTGAGCTGTGATACTGCAGTGCTCTACTGAGGGCAACAAAGTGAGAGTCTGTCTCTAAAAAAAATATTAATAATATGTTCCAACTCAATCTGGTTAATACAAAAGATGTAAAGTCTCTTTTTTTAAACTGCTGCATACATATACCACATCTTGTTAATCCATTCCTGGGTTGATGGGCATTTAGGTTGTTTCCACATTTTGGCAATTGTAAATTAAGCTGTGATAAACAGTCTAGTGCAAATTTCCCTATGATAAAAGGGTATTTTTTTTCTTGTCGGTAGATACCTAGTAATGGGATTTCAGGATCAAATAGGAGGCCTAATTTGAGTTCTTTGAGGATTCTTCATACTTCCTTCCAAAAAGGTTGTATTACTTTGCAGTCCCACCAGCAGTGTAAAAGTGTTCCCTTCTGTCTATATCCATGCCAACGTCTGCGGCTTTGAGACTTTGTGATGTGGGCTATTCTCACTGAGGTTAGGTGATATCTCAGGACAGTTTTGATTTGCATTTCTCTGAGGAGTAGAGACAATGAGCATTTTTTCATATGTTTGTTAGCCATTCGGCTGTCTTCTTTAGGGAAGGTTCTATTCATCTCTCTTGCCCAGTGATATATATCAGATTGTTGGGTCTTTTTTTGTTGATTAATTTCAGTTCTCTATAGATCCTACTTATCAAGCTTTTGTCCAATCATAATATGCAAATGTCTTTTCCCATTCTGAAGATTGTCTGTTTGTTTTGGTTGTTGTCTCCTTAGCTGTACAGAAGCTTTTCAGTTTGATTAAGTCCCATTTGTTTATTTTTGTTGGTGTTGCAACTGCTCCGGAAGTCTTCTTCATAAAATCTTTCCCCAGGCCCATGTCATTAAGTGTTTTCCCCACACTTTGAGGATTTTTATTGTTTCATGCCTTAGATTTAAATCTTTTTTTATCCATCCTGAATCAATTTTTATAAGTGGTGAAAAGTGCAGGTCCAGTTTCAGTGTTTTACATGTGGTTATCCAGTTCTCCCAGCACCATTTATTGAATAGGGATTCTTTTCCCCAGTATATATACTTCTTCAGTTTATCAAGGATCAGGTAGCTCGTAAGATGTTAGTTTCATCTCATAGTTTTCTATTTGGTTCCAAATGGTTTCTCTCTATTTTGGTGCCAGTACCATGCTGTTTTGATCACTATGGCCTTGTAATATACCCTAAAGTCTGGTAAGGTAATGCCCTTGGCTTTGTTTCTATTACTAAGAATTGCCTTGGCTATAAAGATTTTTTCTGGTTCCATACAAAATAAAGAATTAGTTTTTCCCAGTCTTTCTGCTTTTTAAAATAAAAAAAAGATTTGCTGTGAACAAATAAGACATTATGTGACCCTGCTGATTCCACTCTTCGGTACTGGCCCAGGAGAAATGAAAACTCATGTCTATGCAAAAACTTGTATGCACATATTTACAGCAACTTTATTCACTCAAATGTCTTTCAACTGGTGAATGGATGGATAAACTGTGGTATATCCATGCAGTGGAATACTACTCTGCAATAAAAAGTATTATTGATACTTACTACAACGTAGATCAATTGCAAATTCATTAAACTAAAGGAAGCCAGACTCAAAGGTCACATAGTGTATGATTCCCTACATGACATTCTAAAAGGCAAAACTAGAGTTTTAGAGAACAGATTGCAGTTGCCAGGGCTGAGGCGCTGACTAAGAAGGAGCAGCATTAGGGAACGTGCTGGGGTAAAAGAACCCGTCTGTATCTTAATCACAGAGGGAGTTACACAACTGTGTGCACTGGTCAAAGCTCACAGATGAATATAACGACAAAATACTGCATTTTACTCTATGTTCATTAACAGACACATTTAACATTTTTTAATTAAAAAAAGACACACCTGGCTTATGGTGTCCAACTGTGTAGAGGAGCACCACTCCAATGATACTAGTGACAACCAGTTGCAGGAAGCTCCCAGGTCTCTAGTCCTGGGTAAACATCTCTGATCCACTCAGAGGCAGAGACAGGTAGAGGCCAGGTTTGGCGTCTATCATCTCTGTCCACACTAGTAAGACAGCCCTAATTTTTCACTATTTTTAAAAGTATCTAATACCGAAGAAACAAAAGGGAGATACTGGGCCGGTTCCTTTAGTGGAGCTGGGTGTTGTTTACATAAAGCAAACTTCACAGGATTATCTTACTATGGATACCTTCATCAACTTTCATAATATGTAAAAAAAAAAAAAAAAAAAAACCTTTCATAATATGTGTAAGTTTGCCATCACGGGCATAATCAGAGAACATAATACAAAAATTTTTGTTTGTTTGTTTTTTCAGTCAGGGTCTTAAAAGAACAGCCCGCTATGTCACCCATGCTAGAGTGCAGTGGCAAGACCACAGCTCAGGCTCGGCGCCTATAGCTCAACCGGCTAAGGCGCCAGCCACGTACACCTAAGGTGGCGGGTGTGAATCCCCAG
>NW_003852493.1:6249295-6253274 GCF_000181295.1 Otolemur garnettii | reverse complement strand
AGACTCGCTTGAGCCCAGGAGTTGGAGGTTGCTGTGAGCTGTAATGCCACAGCACTCTACCCAGGGGGACAGCTTGAGGCTCTGTCTCAAAAAAAAAAAATGCTCAACAGAAGGAGCTCAAGATTCTCTCAAAGAAAAAGAAGATGGCTGGGCGGCGCCTGTGGCTCAGTGAGTAGGGTGCTGCCCCCATATACCGAGGGTGGTGGGTTCAAACCCAACCCCAGCCAAACTGTAACAAAACAATAGCTGGGCATTGTGATGGGCACCTGTAGTCCCAGCTACTCAGGAGGCTGAGGCAAGAGAATCACCTAAGCCCAAGAACTGGAGGTTGCTATGAGCTGCGATGCCACAGCACTCTACTGAGGGTGACAAAGTAAAACTCTGTCTCAAAAAAAAAAAAAAAAGAAAAGAAAAGAAAAAGAACATGGAAAAATATTCCCTCAACTCTAAGCTACCACAGTCTACTTCCTATCCCATATCTCCTATCCAGCAGGCAAGGCAAGCCATCATGCATTTCTGTTCCCTCGGCTGAATTCTAGAACCTTCCATGTGCTACTACAGTCCCTCTTCCCCCACACCATGTATACTATTGTTACACCATACTTAAAAGCAAGACCCAACCTCTAAGTCAGGAACAGCCTGCAGTCATGGTCAGAGGGCTGGTGTATCTGATCACACACAAATGGCTTCTAACAACCTCACAGGGTCCCACAACAGGCCTCACATGAGGCTGAAAGCAAGAGCAGTGCAAAGGCTGGGCTTGTAGGCTTGTGGCAACGTCCCCCTCTGACCTCCTTGGTGATGAGCTCACACTTGCAAGCACGTGCTTTCCATTATCTGAAATACCTCTCACAAACCTCAAGAGCAGTGGCAAAGAGATATTTTGGGATTTAGCTATTATCTTTTCAGAGTCTGAAAAGGATAAATTGCACTCACAGATGGCATAGGTAACCCATGACATCATTGAGAGAAGCCAGATGAAGAGTCACAGCCACAGCTCTCCTCATACTACACCTACTCCAGTCCCCGCAGGACCCAGGCCATCGTGACCACCGGGCAGCAAGTCTGACCTTCTATCAGTGTGCTACGGTCGGGACACAACAGAGGGAAGGGTGTCCACATTAAACGTGCTACAGTCCCAGTTCTGGTAGAAATTTTCTTCTTGGTCAAAGCCACTACGATCTTACCTGACCTCCCTCTAAAATAGCTGAGCAAGATAAACAGGAGCTCCTGAATATATTGCTGATACTGATTCATTACAACACAAGAGTAGCTCCATCCTGACTTTTTTTTTTAAGCCAACTGTAACTGATCTCCAGCTTAGCACCTGCTGAGAGTCAACCAGGTCAAGCACAGGGCCACATTAAATCATCCTCCTAACTCCCCCACCTCTACTGGTTCTGAAGAGGCCTCCAATGGATGCAAACATTCCAGGATACAATCTGCCCGAGTTCCCACAGATAACTGGGGCCCCAGCATATTCCCAGACTAGTTCCCATACAGACATAAGGATCCTAGCCATGAATGCCAAAAACTCTGAAAACCGCTTAGGACAAAGAACAATGAGACTATTAAAATAACACCCCAATCTGCCCATACCAAAGAAAAACAGCTTCAGAAGTTCAGGGTCCCAAGCTGTTCTATTTTCATACTTCAGCTATTAGACAATTTCAAATAATTGGGGGGGGGGATCCAAAAGAAGTACATAGATGTTTGTTAATGTCTTTACTTTTTGTGTAAGCCAATTTGTTTTTGAAGGCAAAGTCATAAAGTAGCGTCTAAGGACTTTAAAAAAGTACTTTAGCTTCTATAATTACACATGGATCTACAGTCACAGACCCGACAAATTGTTCCTAGACTATGACACTCATTCAGCATTAACCACAAGGTGGAGCTGCTTCGATGCTAATTCCACACAAAATCCAGATGCTCAGCCCTGCTAGACAAGTTTCTTCACCATCAAGGTAAAGTGCTTGCATCTGTTAGAAGGGCGATATCCAGAAATGCTTTTTCTTCAAGGTTTTAGGTAACATACATATGTTAACAGTCTATATTAAGGACTTAAACCACCGAGACAGCTATTCCCTGCCCCCACTTTAGGGCTTACCTAACAGAACAGATTCTAACATACTCAGCCCCTGTGAAGAGGCAGAAAGCTGAGTACCCCTGAATTATATCAAAGTGCAATACTGGAACTTCACCTACCTTTGGGTCCATACTGATATGAATAAATGGGAAAGAACAGACAAACCCCCTGTGCAGAAAAATTCCCACCAGTATATACAGACACTGCCTGTTGAGGAAGTGGAGCCTAATTCCCCACCCCTTAGATGTGCTGTGCACACGGACTTCCTTCCATAGAGGACGGCATACTCCCATGTACAGCCTGTAGGTACCTGCGCATGCATCGTATACAGAAGGGGGAGGGATCAAGATAAACATGAACAGCGATAAGTCATGTTGCTACTGTGCACATCAACACAGTGTGGCCAGAAGGCACTTGACCTCTGTGGCTTCTGCCACAAAATCTGTGACTCCACAGAAACTACCACACAAATCCCAGTAGAGGGTCATCCTACAAAGTGTGTGCCCCAGACCAGTACAACCTCAAAACTGTCACAGCCAAGAAGAACCTAAAGAGACACGACAACTAAAGGTAAAGTGGTGTCCTGGATGGGGTCTTAGAACAGGAGGAGGACACTGGGTGTGAACCAAAATATGAACAAAGGATAGACTTCAGCGGGTGTGAATACTGATTCATCAACTGTGACAAATGTCTCCGACCACTGTATGTTAGGGGGGAATCAAAAGTTAATTTAAAATAAAAAGCTTATTAAAAATAGAGTTTATCCAAGGCTCAAATGTAACCAAGGGGTGTCTTCACACACACGAGGATCCCTCTGTCTTCTAAGTATTTCAATTGTGTTCCTGATAGTCCCTTGACATTTGTCACTGCTTCACTGAAGGGCATATAGGGTTTGAGGGCTTCTGCACCGTCTGTACCTTTCAAGGGTAATCTGATCTAAGGCTGCTTTTGGGTGGCCATGAAGTGAAGTGAAAATGACTGAGGCTTTGGAATCAAGTGAAGGTTCAAATCCCAGCCAGCCATCAAATAGCTGTCTAACCTCCAGAGAAGTTATCTAAATTCTTAGGGCTCTCTAGTGTAAATGGAGCTGGTATTAAACTTCAGGGCAAAAGTGTTTGTTATGTGTCTAGCACATGGTAAGTACTGAATAAATGCTGTTTCCCTTGTCCCTTTTCTTTCCTCTGAGGCAAAAACCAGTTGTCAAGGTATGGCCCAGGGGCCACATTACATTGCTCAGTGTTTTTATAAATAAAATTTAATTGGAACACAGCCACAACCCCTCAGAGATGTGCTGTCTACAGCTGCTTTTTGCTGCAATGACAGAGTCACATAGTTGCAAAAGAGACCGAATGGCCCTCAAAACAGAAGACATCTGTCTGGCCCTTGACAAAAAAGTTTGCTTACTCTGCTCAAAAGTCATCAATTACCATATTTCCAAGGCTAACAAACTCTTTTCCTTATCATACCTGACCTTCACAGCTCCTGCCTCAGATGTCATATCTTGAAATCCTTTCCTCCTTCTTTGAGGCCACCAATGAGCCCAGGCTCTGCACTTCCAACTCCTCAGTGCTCTTCACAAATGAGGTTCCACGGAGCATTCGAAGTTCAAGATATGCAAAGTTAAGCTATTCCACATTGCAGTTAATCACACCAGCACCTACACCTGTGGTAGACCAGAAACGCCCCCCCATTACTTACAATCCTAACTCCAACCAGGATTACCAGTGCACCTTCTAGAATCTTAACCAAAATTTTCCACCTTGAAAATACCATAAAAATCAAATTGGGTGCTCAGTGCCTATGGCTCAAGCTGCTAAGGCGCCAGCCACATACACCTGAGCTGGTGGGTTTGAATCCAGCCTGGACCTGCCAAACAACAATGATGGCTGCAAC
>NW_003852493.1:6244841-6249097 GCF_000181295.1 Otolemur garnettii | reverse complement strand
AAAGCCACTAGGTGCAATATATTTTGGAATCCAGATCCATCTACAAAAACCAAGCTGGAGGTTAGCAAGTTTCCCAACTGGTTAAGAATGAGTTAAGAGTATGTCAAGGTACAGGTGACCCTAGCTCTCTAGACTGTTGATTAGAGCCTGAGACAGGGCCTAATGGACAGGTCATTTATCCCAACTGCTACGCAAATACTTTCTATATGTGCTGCGATATAAAAATATGATGGGAAGCCCTTGCCCTGAGCCATTCTGCACTTTTCCTCCTTCCTTAACTCTCACGTACTAACAGGTTGTTACAACCTAAAGACTTTTCTTGGCAGGGCAGGGTGGCTCACACCTATAATCCTAGCACTCTGGGAAGCTGAGCAGGGTGTTTCACTTGAGCTCTGGAGTTCAAGATCAGCCTGAACAGGAGTGAGACTCCACCTCTATTAAAAAATTAACAAAATAAGAAAAATTAGTCTACCAGGGGCAACATAGTGAGACTCTGTCTCTAAAGGGGGAAAAAAAAAAGAAAAATTAGCTGTGTGCCAAGGTGGGCAGCTGTTAAGTCCCAGCTACTTGGGAAGCTAAAGGAGGAGGATCACTTGAACCCAGGAGTTTGAAGTTGCTGTGAGCTAGGCTGATGCCATAGTGTTCTAGCCTGGGCAACAGAGTGAGACTCCATCTCAGAGGGGAAAAAAAGATTCTGGCTTGGTGCCTATATCTCAAGCGGCTACGGTGCCAGCCACATACAACAGAGCTGGTGGGTTCAAATCCAGCCCAGGTCTGCCAAACAATAATGACAACTACAACCAAAAAATAGCCAGTGGTTTTCCGACTTTTGCTCCCTAAATCTTTGGTGGCAGCTTTCTTTCTTGTGAATTGCTTCTCAGGCCCCTCTGAAACTTGGTTACTGGTGATCTTTATTACTTTCAATAAAAGCTACAGTAGGGCCAAAAATAAATAAGCATGAGGCATTTCGCTGCAGGCAATATACACGCTGTAAGAAATGAAAACTAACAAAGTCTGACAGGAGAAAGACCCTTCCCCACAGAACCTGTAGACAGGTCTGCTCATCCACAAAGCCATGCCCAGAACTTCCCAGCCCAAATCCAAGTAAGGACAGTGTGAACAGTTTCAACATTTGCTAACCCAAGTCTAAATATCAATAGTAAGGCTGGTCTTAAAGGTCCTTGCACTGAAGCAGTGATGCCTTCTGTCCTCCACGGCAGAGAAAAGGACTAAAGTCCAAAGAGGACAACATGGGAGACAGGACAACAAAAGGCAGGAGACGGTGACCTGATCTCAGAGGTCAAGGCCAGTCTGATGTGACATGGCCACGGCAGCAGTGCTTCTCAAGCATGTTCACATTCTCTCTAATGCCCCCAAAGACCTATTTGGTAGACAATTTATTCTCACTTCCAGATGGGGAACCCAAGGATTAGAGATATTAGTCTAGGAAATAGAGCTACTATGAACAGGAACTTGGGACTGAACCCACGTCTGTCTTCCCACCGCACAATAAAAAATTCTGCACAGGCAGAATTTTTCTGTTTAGGAGGCAGTAAGGGAAAAAGGAATAGTATTTAGAAGTTTAAGTTTATTGAAGGTAGTAGATAAGGCCTCCTTAGACCTCATAACTTCTTTAAAAAACATCAGAGACTCTTTTTGCATGTCTACATTCAAATGTGAATGTATATATACCAGCGCACAAATATTCAAAGCTTAGGGAGTATATGAATCTGCTCTAACAGAAACTGGATAATTAGGGGAAAAAGTTGTAAATTAATTTATAGAACTATTTGCAATGAAGGAAATCCCTACTGAAGTTTTGCTAAAAAGCTCACAGTCCACAATCACTTTCTGATTAACATAGCAGGAGATTCCAGTCTGTGGACTGCTTTTCACATTCCTCTAAATTTCTGAAACTTGTCTTCTTACTAGTTGATACCTATCACTTTTTAAGAAAGTTACAATAGTCCAGGTATACTGGTTCATGCCTATAATCCCAGCACTCTGGGAGGCTGAGGTGGGTGAATTGCTTGAGCTCCGAAATTCAAGACCAGCCTGAACAAGAGTGAGACCCCATCTCTACTAAAAATAGAAAAACTAGCTGGGCATGACAGTGGGCACCTATAGTCCCAGCTACTTGGGAGGCTGAGGCAAGAGAATTGCTTGAGCCTAAGAGTTTACGGTTGTGTGAGACTCAGTCTCAAAAATAAATAAAATAAACAAACAAATAGGAAGAAATGTGGCATAGTCTCATGTCATCCTCTCAGCCAGGCTCAGAAGGTCCCTCCCTATATGCCCCTCACGTGATGGGACTATGGTGTACGCAGCACGCATTTCTTGTACAGTGCAGTCCTAGTACAAGCGATCTACTTCATCTGTGCTCATCCAAATAAACAACAATCTGTTTCAACGGCAAAAGAAAAAGGCTGTGTCATCGAGAGACAGTGTGTTTGCAGATGGCATTCACGAGCCACTTCAGGGTTGTTCAAGAGTAACCTAACAATGGCTTCTGCCTCAAGGGCTGACTTCATCATTTACCTGTGTAAGGGGCAGCTATTTGACTCTGTTCTTTTGCATGGCTTCACACAGTAAGCAACTGATTGACTTCTACTAGAGTTGTGTTCTCACTGCTTAGAGAGCAAACCCAGTCCACTGTGGAGCACTGATTCACAACCCACTGCTCTCATTTCCACAGACAGCACACAGCAGCTTCACAAATTCCCGAGGCAGGGCACCATCCTTCCTTTTTGCTTTACCTAAATTTCTTTTTCTGCCAAAAACTACCACTTTCTTAGACTTTTCCACTCATGTTGGCTTATTCCTTTATAAGGCAATTTTATAAACATATTATTTTAATCACTTCACATGAATCATGTACAAACCAAGAGAGGATAAATAACCCAAGTAGTTGGTGGCACAGTTGAAATTAGAACCCACTGTGTTATGCAGCTTTCATGTCTTCTCACAGGGAACAAAGCCTTGCAGGGGGGCAGTGCTGCTTGCCAGAAAACACTGATCTGAGGCTGGAATCACACTGGAGGGCATGTGGCTGAGGCTGAAGAATCCAGGGGGCTGACACTGCGGGAACCCACTCACAGCCTCAGAGTCATATGAGAACAGCTGAAGACGGGCTCCAAGGCAGAAAGTTACAGGGAAATCACTACCATGACAGCTACACTTCACAATCTCTATCCCATTTAGATTCCTCTTGCCCTATGTCTTAGTTCAGGCTGCTATAACCAAGACAGCATAGACTGGGTAGCTTAAACACAATTTATTTCTCAAGGTTTGGACGCTGGGAAGTCAAAGGTTAAGACACCAGCAGGCCCAAGATCTAGAGACAGAACCTTTTCATTGTACAACAGTACCTCCTTATCTGCAGAAGATTTGTTCCAAGATTCTGTGAATGCCTGAGACCAAGGACAGTACTGAACTCTATACATACTATGCTTTTTCCTATATATACATCCCTTACTTGTAGTAAATGGCTTGGTATTATTCATTTCAGAGAATCTTTTGCTGAAGTTTCCATATAAGATCAATGCTTTCTGCATAACACATAGCATGGAACATGTTTTCTGCTCCTGTCTGCAACCCACAAATTCAATGCCTTTTCCATCTTTGCTAAGCCCTTGTCATGCACTGTGGCAGTAACTTTTGCAGTTTGAGATGTGACAGCAAAACTAGCACACCTGAGAAACTGCCTTTCCTTCTACACAATTAATTTCACAGATAGAAGATTGGTTCTTACTGTAGATCTTAGAAACCTCAGCAGAAGATGACTTTTCTTTATTAAGTCAAGAATTTTCACCTTTTTACTTAAAGTAAACACTTTATGGCTTCTCTTTGGCACATCTGAGTTGCCAGCATCACTACCCATGTGCTTTGGGGCTATTATCATGGAAAGGAAGGGTTACTTGAACACACACACACTGCAATATCATGACAGTTAATGTGATAACCAAGACAGCTACTAAGTGACTAAGGGGTGGGTCTGTAGCATGGAAACCCGGACAAGAGATGATTACTATCCCAGGTGGGATGAGGTGAGATTTCAGCATACTACTCAGAATTGTGTGTAATTTAAAACTTATTATTATTTCTGAAATTTCTAATATTTTTAGATCTAGGCTGACTTCAGGTAATAAACCTCAGAAAGCAAAACTGTGGATAAGGAAGGACTACTGTATCCTCACATGGCTAACAGTGAGCCCAGGCCTCTCGCTTTTCTTTTCTTTTTTTTTTTTTTTTTTTTT
>NW_003852493.1:6224388-6244653 GCF_000181295.1 Otolemur garnettii | reverse complement strand
CTGGATTTGAACCTGCCACCTTAGGTGTATGTGGCTGGCACCTTAGCCACTTGAGCCACAGGCGCCCAGCCTCGCTTTTCTTATATAAGGACACTAATTTCATCATGGGGGCTCTACCCGCATGACCTCATCTGAACCTAATTACCTCCCCAAGGCCCCATCTTCTAGTATCATTCCATCAGAGGTCAGGGTATCAGCATATGCATTTGGGGAGACACAAACATTTAGTCCCAAACACCCAATAAGAGAAGCACCATATTATCCCACCTCCCAGATGAAGAAACACCTGTAACTTATGCAAGCACTCCAGGCTGGGAAGTTAACCCAGTTCCAACCTGCCCAGGATTGGGGTAGACAAGGACACACTGAATCTATCTTCACTCTTCGTAACTCAGTTAGCTGAACCAGAATCCTGCCGGGCCTGACTCAGGGTGGATACTTCCTCCAGCTCTTTAAAAGGTCAACTCATTATCTGCACTCAGGACTTAGGACCAGTAAAGACCAAATTTTGTTGCTAGAAGAAGTGACAAGGAAATTCTGTCTCTTTGGAGAGTATTTCCTAAATTATACATCTCAGAGCTCTGATGCAGAAAAGGATTCCACCTGAGACACTGTCAGCTACTCAGATAGGCCTCTGCCCCAGGCAGGGCTTGCTGGTCTCAGTGCTCCAGGCCCTAATGAAGAAGGCTTTTCTGAGGGCACCAGTTTTCCTTTTGTGAGACACTCTAGTTTTCACTGGTCTCTCTCTGCTAAAATCACCACCAGCTATGATCACCTTAGCTTCCCAACTCCAGGAAATGAAGGCTTTGTACACCTTGCCCTCTGCCTGGAGCGCAGCCAGCCAGCCCTGCCGAGACGCAGATGCACACGAATGCGCAGTTGTCTCACAATAGACCTGAGGATTCCAGCTGGATTATCCGTTTCTCCTTCCTGTTTATTTCTACTTTACACTAACATTCACGGATGCTAGATACAGCTATAATAGCCTCTGGGACTTCTGTGTTTCTCAGTAAACCAGAAATGATCAAGAAGATTCCTACCAACACTGCCCTGCCCCCATCTGTTTTCTTTGAGGTTAAAAACATTCATTTCTGAGCATGGCACTGGGTTTGCTCCAGCCACCATCTGACACCACCACAGGGTGCAGCTGACACTGCTGTTAAGTGTGACTAGATAAAACCTCCAGTCATCATTAACTGCAGGCGATGGGAAACAGGCAGCAAAAATACCAAAAGCCTAAGAAAATGGGAAAGAGAGACAGGAGCACAGGAGAGCAAGGATGAGAGGCAGAGGACAAACGCAATTTAAAACATACCCCCTTTTGCTCACTGCCAGATGACAGCAAAACTCCTAGAAGGAGCATCGCTTCTCACTGGCTATGGGGAAAGGTAGTTGGCTAGCTTTATAAATGTACGGTACTGTTACATTTCAATTGCTGGTGTGCACATTAGTGTTTTCAACCCATCACGTGGAGCTAATGAACACAAAATACTAAAACCCTATGCATGTTAATAGGTACTTACCTGTGCCCCATCACCAGGATAAAGGCAGTGATTGGATCCTGAAGACATGATTAGATTCTGCTTTCAGGGCTCCCAAGGGGAAACAGACGAGACTCAAAGATAAGACTTCTGTCCTTAAGGAGCTCATAAAATGTCAGAGCAGAGAAGTGCAACAAAAGGTTATGCAGAGGGAAGAGGAAACACAATGCTACAGGTGTTTGGAGCAAGAAGTTACTTCTCACCTAGGGAAAAGGAGAGACATAAAGGAAGGCTGGATGAAGCAAGAGATGCAAGCCACACCCGAGGGAAACTGTGCACAAAGTTCTGACCCAGGACGTGGGGACGGGGGTTGGGGGAATGACAGGTCAGAACTCCTGTGCTCATCAGTAATGAGACTGCACTTATGAAAAGCCACTGCACTCCAGCCTGGGCAACATAATGAGACCCTGTCTCTTAAAAAAAGACCATTCAATGGGAAAAGAATACCTTTTCAATAAATGGTGCAGAGAAATGTAAACTGGTATAAAAGGTCCCTACTTCGGGCAGCTCCCGTGACTCAGTGAGTAGGGTGCCAGCCCCACATACCGAGGGTGGTGGGTTCAAACCCGGCCCTGGCCAAACTGCAACAACAAAAAAAATAGCCGGGGTTGTAGCGGGAGCCGGTAGTCCCAGCTACTCGGGAGGCTTAGGCAAAAGAATCGCCTAAGCCCAAGAGTAGGAGGTTGCTGTGAGCTGTGATGCCATAGCACTCTACCATGGGTGACAAAGTGAGAGTCTGTCTCTAAAAAAAAAAAAGTCCCTACTTCATAAAAAAATTAACTCAAAAGGGACCAGAGATGTAAATGTAAGAATCAAACTCTAAAACTCTTAGGAGAATGGGTGTATAACTTTGTGACCTTGGTTTAGGCAACATCTAGACATGACATCAAAAGAATTATTAATAAACAAATTGAACTATATAAAAACTAAACACTTTTGTGGCCAGGCACGGTGGCTCACACCTATAATCTTAGCACTCTGGGAGGCTGAGGCAGGAGGATACCTTCAGCTCAGGAGTTTGAGACCAGCCTGAGCAAGATGGGGCTGGCACCCTACTCACTGTGAGACCCTGTTTCTACTAAAAAAATAGATTAGCCAGGCATTGTGGTGTGCTCCTGTAGTCCCAGCTACGTGGGAGGCTGGCTGATGCACGAAGATCCCTTGAATCCAGAAATCTGAGGTTGTTGTAAGCTAGGCTTATGTCATGGCACTCTAGCCTGGGCACCAGAGTCAGACTCTTTCTCAAAAAAAAAAAAAAAAAAAAAAATTTTTTAACACTTTTGAGCTTAAAACAATACATTCAAGTAAGTGAAAAAGACAGGCCGAGCATGGTGGCTTGCACCTGTAATCCTAGCATTCTGGGAGGTCTCAAGGGGGTAGATTTCTCGAGCTCAGGAGTTCTGAGAGTGAGACCCCACCTCTAAAAATAGCCAGGTGTATATTTTTATTATTTTTACATAAAAAAATTTAAAAATAAATAAAATAAAATAAAAAATAGCCAGATGTTATGGCAAGTGCCTATAGTCCCAGCTACCTGGGAAGCTGAGGCAAGAGAATCACTTGAGCCCAAGAGTTTAAGGTTGCTGTGGACTGTGATGCTAGGGCATTCTACCCAGCGTGACAAAGTGAGACTCTGACTCAAAATAAAGAAAGAAAAAAGAAAATGAAAAAGACAAACTTCAGAATGGAAGATAATATCTGCAATCACGTTATCTAATAAGGAACTTACATCCAGAATAAAGAACTCTAAAAATTTAATAAACCCCTACCTTAGGGGTTCACATGCACTAAGATGGCTATAAACAAAAAGACAGACAATGACAAGTGTTGGCAAGATTATGGAGAAACTGGAAAACTTATACTCAACTGGTAGTAACGTAAAATGCTCTAGCCACTTTAAAAAATAATCTGTCAGTACCTTAACAAGTTAATCAGAGTTACCATATAATTCAGCAATTTCACTAGCAGGTATATACCCAAATAAAAATGAAAACATGTCCATACAAAAAAACGTATACACAAATGTTCATAATAGCCTAAAGCAGCAACAAACCAAGTATCCATCAACTGAAGAACATATAAACAAACTGTGGTATATACATGCAATAAAGTATTATTTGGTAATAAAACAAAATGAAGTGCTGATACATTCCAACCAACAAACCTAGAATACATTATGTTCCGTAAAAGAAGCCTGTCACCAAAGGCCACATGCGATCCCTTTCATACTGAATGCTCAGAATAGGCAGATCAATAGAGAGAGAAAGCAGCTTAGTGGTTGCTGAGGGCTAGGAAGTAGAGTAAGGATAGGGAGGAATGTGGAATACTAATGAGTATGGGGTTTTGCAAATTTTTTTTAGGGGAGATTAAAATGTTCTAAAATTAAGACTGTGGTGATGGCTGTGCAACTCTGTAAATATGCTTAAAACAACATGGAACTGTAAACTTCAAATGGGTGAATTATATGATATGTAAATTGTATCTCAATAAAGCTGTTTTTAAAAAATGCAATGGGATAAATCATGATGGAAAAACATATAAATTTGACTTGAGAAAATGAAAAACTTCTGTGAGTCGTAAAACATTACAACCTAATTAAATAGAAAACGATGAACCAGGAAAAAAGAATTTCATAATAGACATGACAGACAGCCTTAAAATAAACAACAAAGCTATGCTAATTCATTAAGAAATATATATTGCCCCAGTAAAATAAAGGACAACTAGCACGAAAATTCCCAAAAGAAAAAATGACAAATGACCAGTAACTATATGATAATTCATCTTCAATGTTCATCAAGTAAGTTTTGACCTAGTATTCCCACTTTTATAGTCTGATGACAATATCAGAGATGTCTTCAAATGTTAATATATGAAAATGTATTTTACTCTTCTTTAGAAAACTGGGAACTGCTTACCTGTCCAATGGGAGGGGAATGGACAAATGCATTATTGTTGTTCATGTACTACAAAAACAAAGCAGGAAAAACCATCAAAGGTGGTTGTCTCTAGGGAGTATAGAGGAAATTGAGATATATTGTGTGATTACTCTGTACATTTCTATAATGTATTTTTGTCCTCAAATATTTCTACAATTTAGAAAATGAAGTATATATGTACTTACCCTCACTGAAAAGGAATTATGTGAGATAGTAACATATTCTTTTAGCAGTAATTCTTTGCTACATATTAGATTCATTGGCAAGTCTTTTTAAAATCCCAATGCCTAGACCATACTTCGTATGCATTAAATCATAATCTCTGATGGTGAGACCCAGGCATCAGTACTCTCCTTTTTTTTTTTTAGAGACAGAGTCTCACTTTATCACCCTCGGTAGAGTGCCATGGTGTCACAGCTCACAGCAACCTCCAACTCCTGGGCTTAAGTGATTCTCTTGCCTCAGCCTCCCGAGTAGCTGGGACTACAGGCGACCTCCACAACGCCTAGCTATTTTTGTTGTTGTTTTTGCAGTTTGGCCGGGGCTGGGTTTGAACCCACCACCCTAGGTATATGGGGCCGGCGGCCTACCCACTGAGCAACAGGCACCACCTGCATCAGTACTCTTAAAAAATATATTTCTGGGGTGATTCCAGGGAATAACCAAATTGTCTATGGGTGAAACAGGACTCTTCAGCAAGGAAAATAAATGAACCCAAATGTGTTTAGGCTCAAAGGAGAGCAAATGCACACCCCAGGCCCATGTGTGAATACGTGTTTTAAGCAGAACAGCAGAAAATGGGTATGTGTCTTCTTCACAGCAGGGCATGGCAGTAAAGCACAGGCCATCTACTCCTACTCCTAGGAGGAGGCTATCCTATAACAAGTTTCCAGGAGGAAACAACATCCTTCTAGTCACTACGGAAGGAGGATCCATTCCTGCCAAAGGTCAGATGCCTGACTGTGGTCCCAACCACTGAGAAGTGAAAGCAAGAACTAGAACCAGCTGCTTCTACAAGAAGTAGGCCTGCGTGTTTCCTGCGCTGTTCTCCAGAGCCTCACAGATGCATGTGTGCACAACTCTAAGCCTATGTCCTCTCCCACCCATGAAACCAGAACACAAGGCCATTTACTTATTCACAGCTCACGTGTCAACCACGTACAGACAGAACATCGACACAGTCTGATGAGAGAATGTGCTGGGACACAGAGCAGGAAAGTTGTGCTCTACCAATAACTTGCACAAAGTGGGGCAAGTTCAGTAATAACTGAGAGGTCTTTGCAAAGGGGCCTGGACAGGATGTACTCGGGAGGCTTTTCCAATTCCAACATGCCTAGATCCTCTGTGATCTCTAAGATCCTCATCACGTAGCTAAAACTGGAAGCCAGCTGAGTGTTTTTCTGACCATGAACTTGATCTGACTCAGCTGTGATAATTCCCCTGACACAGTCTTGTGGAAAGAACGAAAATGGAAATTGAGAAGTGCAGACAAAAGGGAAGTTCAAAAGGCGGTGGCTACAGAACTAGCCACAGTCTCCCAGTCTTTCCTTCACGTTTTCAGTAGCCCACAGATAGGCCTGACAAAGCACTATCCATTTAGACTCTTCCCAGAAGATGTTAACTTCAAAAAGAAGCCTCTCAAAGAATGATGGAGAGAATGTGAAAGCAATACAGCCTTTCTGGAAAGCAACTGGGCAACATTTATCAAGATTCTTTAGAAATGCAGGCCTCTTACATGCAGTAATTCCACTGCTGGGAACCTGATGCCCTTGAAGAGATACCAGAGATTTATATCAGGAGTTCTGGACATAGTAGTACCACAGTATAAATGTAATTACTACTGAACTGTACACTTAAGAATGGTTAAGATGGTAAATTTTAAGTCACATGTATTTAATTACTATTAAAAAATTCAAATCAGAAATTTAACACAGCAAGAACAAAACATCTTGGCTCATGCCACCAATATTTAAAAATAAAAAATAGGCTCAGTGCCCATAGCACCCGCCACATACACCAAGGCTAGCAGGTTCAAACCAGGCCTAGGGCTGCTAAACACCAATGACGACTACAACAAAAAAAAGCCAAGCATTGTGGGGGGTGCCTATAGTCCCAAATACTTGGGAGTCTGAGGTAAAAGAATTGCTTAAGCCTAAGAGTTTTAGGTTGCTGTGAGCTGTGATGCCACAGCAGTCTACTGAGGGTAATATAGTGAGACTCTGTCTCAAGAAATAAATAAATAAATATAAATAAAAATAAAAAATAAAATTAGCAGTTTAAAAATCAATTATAGAACATTGAAACAATGGACAATAAGTATCAAGTGTTTCAAGCAAACTGGAAATTGCTTAATATTAAGTGAAAAAAGGCAGAGCCCAAAAGGTTATATAAATGTGGTCTCAGGTTTAGGTGGAAATTTTTTTAAGACTATTAAAACATTCAAAATATTGACAATTATTCTCTCAATGGTAGGATTTCCAAATTTTCTATAAGAAGTATTCTTATGGGTTGGTGCCTGTAGTTGAGTGGTTAGGGTGGCCGCTGAATACACTGAGGTAGGCGGGGTCAAACCCAACCTGGGCCTGCTAATCAACAATGACAACTGCAACAAAAAAACAGGCAGGCATTGTGGTGGGCACCTGTAGTCCCAGCTACTTGGGAGGCTGAGGCAAGAGAGTCGCTTAAGCCCAAGAGTTTGAGGTTGCTGTGAGCTGTGACACCACAGTACTCTACCAAGGGTGGTATAGTGAGACTCTGTCTCAAAAAAAAAAAAAAATCCTTCTGAAGTAGGAGCTGCCGTGTGTCTTGTCTCTTGTGAGCTCGTGGCAGACACCCTGGTCTGCTGTGATGATGCCGAGGCCGAGCACTAGAGAAACAGTATGACTTCCGGTTCACAGACAAGTCAGCTTGGAGGTTTTTTCCCTTAAAGAAACAGAGAGCCAGAGAAGTCTCCAAAACCACTGCAGCAGACATGCCAACTGTGAGACCGAACCAGAACTAGCAGAAGTGGAAATGGCAGCACATCCATTGTGTCTACATGAAAGACTTCAACAGAAGAACAGGTCACCCGCCCACCCACGGGTCACCATGTGTTGTTATATCCACACAGTATTACAAAGGGTGACTTCCCACTCATGCGTGACCTTTCCAGTTGTTTGATAACGGGCTCAAAGTGACCTGGGAAAAGAAATGCAAATTCTATAAAGTAACCAATGATGATAATGATATTCCTAATAAACTACAGGAAATGGGCTCTTCTCTGGAAGACAAAAGGACACATTACAAATATTGATGAATTCTTAATCCAAAAAGAGTCCCAAAAGCCACAGAACTGCGGACTGTTTAACGGATGCAGGCCCTTGTTTTCATTACCAGAAAATGTATTTCCATTTGAAAAACCCCAACATTTTGAAACAACTCAGAAGGTAGCATCTTCCAACTATTTAAAAAATTAAAGAAGCAAATGAAGATAGCAGAAGAATAAATAAAAATAATACCTCTCGATATACACGTATATCCAAGAAAATTATGTCAAATGCAGGGTCATACTGTTGCACGGTTAATGAAATTATCTCTGACCCACAGTTCCCAAGATCAAGGTGGTAATCACCAATTGTATTAAATACAATTCTTTTTTTAAAATTAATACAGGCTGTGTTGTTCAGAGTGCCTTATTGTAAGGGTTTATAGTGTTTGACCCTGGCTAGGATAATAGTTTCAGTTTCTGACAGTTTCTTGATCAGCAGCAATAGAGTTTCTACACAAACAGGTAAAACAGGTTCCCTACCAGAGTCAGACCTGGAACCTGAATAATAGGACCCTGGAGCCGAGCCCCCTGGGGTGGGAGGATGGGAGGTGGGAAGTGGCTCCATATCCCTGGGTGCTGCAGACACACTGTATTTACTCTATCCTTAGCAGCAACAGAGCTAGCTTTTTAAATAGATGAATATTTTTAAATCCAGGCACGTTCATAACCATATGTCAACATTTTTTTTTAAACAGGTAGGTAGAACATTAGGGCTGTGGATATGTTCCCAATAATACAGTTTAAGCAGAAACTTGTGTTAAAACACTATGGAAAAAATAGTGTCCATGGTTTGATATAGTCTGAGTCTGCCATTTTTAAGCAGCATCTCTGCCATTAATCTTTACAGATTAAAAATACCAAGACAATGAAGCCAAATTACCACTCTGAGACACTAATTTGCTGCACAAATTTTAACAGCATAGAAGTACTGCTCTGTTAGAGATATATCTGCTTATCAATTACCAAAAACACCTAATACATATGTTCTTCAATCCACTAAAAGGCTGAATATTGCAGAACTACTAACTTCTTTCTATTCATAAGGCCTTGCAAAGAATTTAGCAGAAACAGAGTTCATTCCTACGGAGCAAAACTTAAATATCCTTATATAACCAAAGAGGGAAAGGGAAGGGGGAAGGGAAGGGGAAGGGGGAAGGGGACGAAGGGCAGAGGGGAAGGGGAGGGAAAGGGAGGGGGGAAGGGAAACAGTGAAACTTTGTAAAACACAAAAGGCAGACTTTACTCAGGCCATCTTAATAAGTATAGGGACCACTGCAATGGGATTTTGCAGCAGGGGAGAGAGATTGGGGTCAATTCTGAACACACCATGGGCAAGTGGGAATTTATAGCCAAAGAGGAGCAGGGTGGGGGTCAGTGGATGAAAAATTACTAAGAAGAAAATATGGGGGGTATTCTTGATGAAGATAAGCTAGGGTGATGAGACTCCACCTGGAGGATGTGAGGATAAGAATTCTCATGAGATTGGAAGCTGGGGGGTTCTTGCTAAACTGATTTAGCAGATTTCTTTGCTAAAACTAGACCTTACAAAGAATTGCATAGACAGACTTAGGAGAAGGTTCAGGAGCCTGACTAAAGTGTGGCCAAGCAAAGAACTTTAGTAAATATATACATTAACTCAGGGAAAAAGGACAAATGATACGGGTGAGACAGGATAAAGAAAAAGTGTAACACTGTGCATCACCTTCAGAAAGATAATTCCAATCAGGATAACGCAGGAAGACTGGCAGTGTGGGAACTATGGTTTGAAGGAAGGGAAGAAATCTGACATAGAGATATAACCATGGGGGAGGGAAAAGAAGGAAGGACATTCCAGGAATTTCCCCAAATACTGATAAACAGGTCAAATTCCTTGGCACAGGAAATCACTTCATACCAAAAAGGTTTCCAAGTTCCAACTAATGACTGGATTGTAAGTGATGTTGTCCAAAATAAGAAAATTCTAGAACAATAAAAGATTTTGGACACCCACCAATTCATAGTGCTATTTCTAACATTCAAAGCCTCAAGGTTTGCCCTTTTAATTTTACTCACACATAAACTTCACCTATCCACTGAATGATTCGGAAATAATGCATATGTCATCTCAAGTAGTACACATATTTAGGAAACCAGAACAAGATACCAATTTCACACAGCTCCAAGGACACATTTTGGATGAATTACATATATGTTTATATAATTGAGAAGAATCCTTGCACTGGCCCATAATCCTGCTTTTTTCTAGTTTAAAAAAAAAAACACTCAGCAAACCTTAAAAGATATCTAAGAAATTTTATGATTCTAGGTATGAGCATTTTGGAAAGGCTTTCCTCACATATGAATCATAGACTCTTAAAGTAATTATTGGTTTTTCAGGGAATGGTGAGTCTAAAGCAGGGAACGATGAGGGAAGCCAAAATATCATATATACAAGGAATCCATAAGTCCCTTTTTACAAGTCCGAGTTTTCATAAAAAATGATGGCTGTTCAGATGCTGGATGAGATAATCAAATCAAGTAGAAATATATCAGTGCATAATATTTGGTAGTAATAAACACTGTTGTCAGGTGACACTTGCCTACATCCACCTTTTAAAGGCACCACGTATGAGGTTACACTATACTCACTTATGGCTAAACAATGGGGGTATATTCTGAGAAATGCCTCATTAGGCCATTTCATCGTGTGAGTATCGCAGAGTGTACTTACACAAACTTAACCTGTTACAGCCTACTATACAGGTAGGCTACAAATCCATTCAGCATGTTACTGTACTGAATACTGTAGACAACGGTAACACAGTAGTATTTGTTTATTTAAACATATTTAAACACAGAAACAGTACAGTAAAAACACTGTATTATAATCTTAAGAGAACACCCTCATACTTGTGGTCCATTATTGACCCAAAGAAATGACATTATTCAGTGCATGACTGTAATTCATCAGCAAGAAAACAGTAAATCTTATGGCGAACACTAGTACTGATAACAAGATCTTGAATCTGTGTAAAAGTCTAGCCTGTGCAGTCCAAACGGTTTATGTAGAGGTTGAACTAAAGGGACAAGTACATTGAAACCATGCTTTTTTTCTTAAAGAAAAAAAGACTTCCTTCTTTTAAAAAGCATTCTCCCAGAAGATTTCTTAGGGACATTAGTTCTGTTTAATCTAGCACATCATATAACCAAGGCAGCCCATGTGGATACTGTTTTGTTGCCTGTTTACCTGGGGATTTTTTGTTTGATCTTGATTGCACCAAGTGAGACTGTCGAGGCAGCAAAGGTGATGAAGGCAGAGACATCGAGACACCTTTGGCCAAGCTCACCCTGTAGGTGTCCTCTGCTACAGGAAGACTGTTCAAAGAAGAGTCACCACCATGGTCAGGGGGCAGGACTGGAGAAGTCTCTGGACCAAAGTCACCTGCTGGAGACAGAACACCTCAGGTTAGGCCGTCCATTAGAAACAGACACAAATTTAATTACTAAGAGCTACATTCTTTGGTTATAATTCTCATATACCAGATTGGTGCTATTATATTTAAAAATTATCTTCCCATTACTATTAAAAAAATGTTTGCCCTCTGAGAGAAAAACTTAAGCTTAACTACTCAAACATCAACAATGCCCCATATCCATTTCTATACCACCTCAACTGGTCTGGTTTCATTCTTAACAAACGGACCAGAAAGCCAGTGATGTGAGATTAGATCAAGTTCAAGATCAATGTATGAATGATGCATAGGAAGCTTTGATTTCAGCTAAAGTAAGGGAGGGATTTACTGGCCTTACATGGGTATCAGTGGAACAGATTCAGATGCCAACCCTTCCAGACTCCCTAGTCTCCCCAGTTCCTCTCCAGGAAGAAACATCTAGGGAAGATCTAGTCCAGCTCCACATTCCTCCTCAGCACCATCCTCTGTTCTCTCATCATATTTACTCTGCACTCTGTAACACAGGGCCCACCCTCCTAAAACTCAACTTGCCCCAAACCAATCCTGAAACTAAAACCCTGTCTCACTTCTTAGATAGGTTCCCCTTAGTACATACCCCAAAATGAACTTGGGGACAAATAAGCTTACTATTATGAAATTAGACAGTTTACGGTAGACAGAACCCCCTCAAAAAAATAGAGGATGGGGGCAGTGCCTGTGGCTCAAAAAAGTAGGGTGCCCGCCCCATATACCGGAAGTGGCAGGTTCAAACCTGTCCCTGGCCAAAAACTGCAAATAAATAAATAAATAATAGAGGATAGAATCATAGTGTAGAAAGTATAGACAGAAAAGAATATGGCTCGGCTCCTATAGCTCAACCGGCTAAGGCGCCAGCCATGTACACCTAAGGTGGCGGGTTCGAATCCCCAGCCCGGACCCGCCAAACAACAATGACGGCTGCAACCAAAAAAAAATAGCCGGGTGTTGTGGCGGGCGCCTGTGGTCCCAGCTACTTGGGAGGCTATGGCAAGAGAATCACCTAAGCCTAGGGGTTGGGGGGTGCTGTGTGGTGTGTGGTTCCTGGGGCTCTACTGAGGGTGATCAAGTGAGGCTCTGTCTCAAAAAAAAAAAAAAAGAAAGAAAAGAATATCTTAGCCAGGACCAGCCTCTCAAAAGAAAAAATACAGCCTGGAGTATTCTGGAGTATTCAGATAACATGCTTCCCTCCCACTGCTCCTCCCACCCATTGCCTTTCCCACCCCTGCCCTTAGCATGTACTAGGAACTGAGGGTGTGCAGGGAAAGGGAAGTCATCACTTCTGCTGATTACATAGCATCACATTCTAAGAAATGGACAGCAGAACCTGAAAGATATTAAAGTTTCCACATTAAACCAGTTTCTCCAACAAAAGCTATTCAACTGGCCCTTGCCAGGCTTTCCTAACTTCAAAAAAAGTCAAGGACTAGATTTGAAAGAAAAAAAAAAAAAAGATAAGTGATAGCTATCCAACCAGGTGGGAACTCAATTTTTGCAGATCTTTGTATACAAGGCTCAAAACCTAAACTGTCAAGTTCCAGACTGCATCGTTGTTTTTATTTTCCGTGTTAGGAGCCATGAGGAAGTGGCAGAGTCAGTCCCTCTACGGATGCAAGCACAGGCTCATGCCTTACTTTCCAAGGCAACTCAAAACCAGCAGAGCTATGAACAGAAAAGCCTCATCGTGGGTAAGTCAGCAATGTCAGAAAGATAACTTCGGTCTCACCTGGGCCAGTTATGCAGGAAGGGGTTTTAATAACTTGGGAAAGCAAAAGATTTATCATGAACTGCCCAAATGACTGGCATTTCAAGGGAAACAAACAAACAGAAAGCCCTCACTGGAATTAGAAAAACAAGGACATTCTACAAATGCCTAAGACAAAGCTCTGTGTATAAGAGAGGGGAGCCAGCAGGACGTAGAGGCCCTTCCTTCCTTAAATCCATACAAACAGTGACGGGCCCCTCCCCGGGTCCCTACAACCCCCACTCACACTGTCTCCCTAGCCAGCACTGTAGGGTACAATGGCCAGTCTACCACCACCATGTATGAGCCTGGAATCTCTAAGAAACTGTGAGAGCCAAACTAGCTCCATTTTGTTGTTTACAGCACAAGCTCCATTCTTGGCTGTTTACAGCACAAGCCCCATTCCTAGCTGTTTACCGCATAGCCCTCCTGCCCCAACCTCTCCCAGTGAAACCTGCAGGGCCACTCCCTGCTGCCTTCCCCCACCCCAGGTTGCACAGCCACTGCGCTATAAACTGAGTCACCTTAGGCAAACAGCTGCTATAATAAACAGTAAGTTTCTATTACCTTGAAATACAGGTAATCAGGTTGCACCAACTCTAGCCCCCGGTTAAGGGACCCCCCACCCCTCACCTGTACCAATCCAAATTCACCTTTACTAATGAAATCACCAACCACCAATGAAAAGTATACTCGTATCCGACCCTACCCCTCTTGCTTTCCCGTACCCCATAAAAACTTCCTCCACCCTGGGTTTGGGGCTCGTCCTAGGCTTGCATGCCAGGTGGGTCCAGACCGGTCTGAATAAAAAACCTCGCCTCTTGCCTTTTACATCGGACTGTGGTCTCGGATTTGTCTGCCGGGTCTTTTGGAAGAATTTCGGGCATAACAAAACCACATCCTGAGGCCCTTGGCCAGTGCCTTTAGCTTCCTGGCTACCTCCCCTCTGCCTGTCTCACAAGGAACATCTCATAAGGCAGAGCTGGGGCTGCACAATAATGTCAGCCCCCTGGGGCTGGATGTCTTCTGCCTTGGCAGGACTTATGAAAGCAGAGGGACAGTTATTTTCCCTGGTTTAACACCTCATTTTCATGACTGATCACCATCAGCACCTTACCCTCATCTTAAGAATGCCATCAGAGGCGGGGCATGGGGCTCAAAGGAGTAGGGCGCCAGCCCCATATGCCAGAGGCAAAAAAAAATGCTTACAAGAATAGCCTCAGATCACCCAATATATGGATGTGTAGGCAAGAAACATGAGAAGACAGAGAAGAACTTGAAAGGTGCTAAGGCCACAGCTCATTGCCACAGGGTTACATAAGATGTGTAGGAGACCTTGAAGAGGGAAGACTGGTGTTCTAGGTGATTCGAGGAGAGCTACATTGCCCCATGGCTGTCCTTACATAGCCTAAATTATAGCCCTGGCTAGTCAAATGGCTGTGGGATGGCCTGTCTCCCTATACATGAATATTACTGACCTGTACGCAAAAGTAAAAAATAAAAACCCAGGTTTCAAGAGCCTTAATTTGGATGGAGACACTGAAGAAGATAGAAATACATATACTGCCAGCAGAAATAAAAAAGAAATCATCATTGAGAAAAAAAGGTTTGTTTTCCTAAATTCTTTAGAATTCTCCAACATGATACAAGAGAAATTAGAGATTGAAGGGTAAAAGAGAATTAAAGAGTTTCCTAACTAGAAATTCTGCCCATAAACTTTGTTTACATCAAGCAAAGCAAATATTTTCATTAACTGCAAATCTGGTGGGGCTGAGTTTCCACAGCATGCTGGAACCATAAGGACCTTCAGCCTCTGGAGCAGCTGGGCCCCAGCACTTTGATTTTATACAGGCTGCAATAAAATGGGACTTACAGAGATGGGGCTTGGGGGAGGGGGTTTCTATCTCCAGTTTACTTTGCCATCTCTCCACAATACCAATCCCAAACATGTTGTTCTGTTTAATTTGTTTTTCAGGGGCAATTAAAAATCTCTAACTTCCAGCTTCCTTTTACTAGAAAGGCACAAAGTAGGGAGAGAAGTTTTGTGTCTGAACAGGAGACACAAAGTGGGGAGGTGCAGGCGCTCAGAAGCTGGAGGCAGCACTCTGGAGCCAGGAGCTTTAACTGCAAGAGGGCAAGAGGGTTAAGGTCAAAGACAGAGCACCACAATGACGCCAGAGGCAGAAAGTGAAAATCTTAGGGGCGTCCACATGAACAATACAATATTGGTTCTGGGCAACAAGACACCAGAAATTCTCTGGTTGATTTAACATTTCTCAGCAGATGCTCAAAAATGTTAAAGAATTAAACATGTTTCATGGCACCAACCAGCACGGCTGGCAGTTTTCTTTCAGCCTTGAATAGATGTTTTCTTTTAGCTGTGACCTATTTCATCCCCCATCTCAATTGAAAGTGATGGGAAGCACACTTCAATCACCCTTCCTGTTGTGGCAGCAGCCATGCCCAGGCTGGTAGGACAATGCGTGCTCTCCAGGGTAGGAAAACCATTGGTTATCAATGACCAGTGATTTGCCAGGCCTCCTCCTGACAGGTGTTTCCCATGCAATAGTTACACACTGCAGACAGTCACACCTACCCCTGCGTGCTCTCCATCTCAGAGAATCTAGCTAGTCCAGTCAAGCTATGTCTCAGACAGAAAAGCTGGGACCGAAGAGTTAATCTTGAAGAACAGGACCACATTCAAGAACTTTACTTTAGGGGGAAAAAAAGTAGAGATCCCTCAAACAGACAAGTTTTGTAAAGAGTGAATATGTAAAGAGTCAGTATACTCTCAGTGTAAAGGGCCCACCAGTAAATACGTCAGGCTTTGTAGGTTACATACAGTCTCTTGTTCATACTAACATGCTTGCAGACATACACATCCCTTTTCTTAAAATCACCAATTCCCTGAAGTCCAAAAATAAAAGACCAGAAAGGGCATGGGGAGATTTAGACATTTATAAGCTCTTGTCAGTTTCTAAAAAAATAAAAATAAAAATACACATACAAGAAGTATAAGTCAAAGTTATGATGCCCAAAGACAATGGAATTAGCAAAGCGAATAAAGCAAGCCAGTAAGGGGCTGTAAACTGGCAGACATGGTTCTGAGAATAATCCTTTATTTTAAAATTTTTACACGGTTACAGATCGAAAATGGATTTTAATTTACACGGGAAGAAAATGTGAACCTGGGAGATGACTGTTGAAAGGTGGCTATACAGAACGGCACTGTTCGACATCATAGATTAGAGTACATGGGAGCACAGGGTTAGAGAAAGCTTTAAAAATGAGGGCGAGGAAGGCAGGGAGATGAAAGGAAAAGCATCTTTCAGGAAGGGTACACCTGAGAAAGGCAAGGGTGAACTTAGACATTCAGGTAAATAGGTCTGCAGAGGCAGGAAGTAAGATTTCCATTTAGTGTGCCATTGAAGTGGCTTGCAGGGGGGCGGGGGATAGAAGCTTAGAATAGACAGAGAAAGATGTTCTGTTTATTCAGTTCCAGAGAATGAGACGTGTGCAATACATTTAACTAGGGCATTAAATGTGTTAGGGCATCTTTTGTGCAATCTCTGTCTTAGAGTACACTAATGTTTCTCAAACTTATTTTCCATCATAAGGTTTTTATGACCACATAACTTTTTTATATACACATAGAAGAACCTATATTCACAGAAAATTGGAAAAGATTTCCTTCACAAGATCCAGTATCATTTTTGGACCCTTCAGAAGGCTCCTTCTGCATCTAAAAGCACTTTAAACCATTCTGTCTTACAGGATCTCCAAGTACCCGAGTCAGCACTACGAATCATTAATGTGTTTTCAGAAAGAAAGTTAAGATTAAAAGCACATCCAAGAAAACAATTTTCAAAAACCTTATTCACAGATTTATAGCAAATTTTCAAACAGTATCACTAAGAGACAAGAAAGCAGCTAACCGTCAGGGTACAGAAAAACCTAGCCCATAGGACAAGCTTATCCATCAGAAATCTACCAAGAGCCTTCTAAATAGAGATTAGTAAATACTGCCTTCACAGTTTTATTCTCAATACTCAATGGTTGCACAACCAAACGTACAAACATGCTTTACCCTGAAACAGATGAGTAAACAGACTGGCATTTCCTCCCGAATTGTCAAAGTGTGTCCTTTAAGACCTGTCAGCATGTAAGAGTTTCTGTGCTTCAAAAATATATGACCTCAGAAAACCTCCCATCCCCAAAACCCTGGAGGGGATGTTTTAAAATAACAAGTGCTTTTTTTGGTATATTAGGTACCAGGACAAGTTTTTAGGTGCCTTATATATATGATATATATATATATAGTCTCATTTACTCTTCACAACCACGCCATGAAGTAGGTCATTTTTAGTCTCTATCCTTAGATGAGGAAACCAAGGCACAGAAAGGAGCAAGTATCTTGCCCAGGACACCAGCAAACGTCAGTGCCCGGTTTGATCCAGAGTTCACGGCCTCAGTACTGCTCCCCTTCAGGAAGGCTACTGAGATAGGCTTCCAACATTACGTCATTTTGTATATTTAACAGGGAAATCCAAAAATAGCATATGTAGGTCTAGGGACAGTACTGGGCCACCATGAAAAGAAACCTGTTCCCTCATCTATTTTCACTTTTCGTGCCAGCTGGTTAATTAGCTATACAGAACTCCTGGAACACTCTATTTGGGAGGTGCCCAGGCGCAGCAATTGTTCATTTCCTCTCAGTCACACCTTATGCTGTCACCATACAAGCGAAGTGGATCCAAGATACATGTTTAGTCCCTGAGCACCCTAAATAGCTGCTTCTCCTCTCACCTGGTGCCGCACATAGCGCTGGGGCCTGCTGCTTCTGCAGCGGGCGTGCGCTGGGGCCGGTCACTCCACCTGGCCGTGAAGACTGAACAGTAAGCTGGCAGGGTTCACCTTAAATGTGTATGGAATTCATGATTCTACTTTATTCTACACTTCCTCGTCAGCACAGACTTGCTGCCCAGGTCCACAGAACATACAACTCTGATTCTGTGGCTCTGCAAGCTCATCAGCACCGCACCTGACTGGAGCAGCAGCTCTCAACCCCCTCCACACAGATGGACCCCAAACCCAGGGAGGCTGTTTTAACTGGTCAGGGGAACGGTCAGGGGAACAGGTCAGGCAATGGTCTTTAGAGCTCACCGAGTGATTCTAACATGCAGCTATGACAGAGAACCACAGAGGCAAGGAGGAGGCTCACACAGGGACACGGACCAGTGAGCTATGATCACGCCACGGCACTCTACCCAGGGAGACAGAGTGAGACTCTGTCTCAATTTAAAAAAAAAAGGATTTGGAATGCCTATGCCCCTGTCACAATAAAGAATTTGGAAGGGAAGAAAAGAAAAAGAAACTTCAGGGAACACTAAATCATGCAGATGATTAGAATGTAAGTTGTACTGTGAAGCCTATGGCTCAAAGGCAGGGCACTGGCCCCATATGCTGGAGGTGGTGGATTCAAACCTAGCCCCAGCCAAAAACTGCAAAAAAAAAAATAAAAAAGAAAAGAAAGTAAGTTGTCTAGCCGGGTGTTGTGGTGGGTACCTGTAGTCCCACCTACTTGGGAGGCTGAGGCAAGAGAATAGCTTAAGCCCAAGCATTTGAGGTTGCTGTCAGCTGTGGACCCCACAGCATTCTACTCAGGGCACAGAGTGAAGCTATGTCTCAAAAAATAAATAAAAATAGAAAAAATACGTAAGCTTCCATTATTAAAACCTGCATTCTCTGAATAAGTGTATGTACGTATCCCTACGTGTGTATATACACATGCACACACAGTAAATGTTTACTACCTGTTGGGTAATATACACACACCCACAGGTGCATGGAGGGTCGCTAGGAGGACACACGTGGAACTGGTAACAGTGGCTGCCTCTGGGAAAGGGAATTGACCACTTGAGAGCTTAGATGGTTTACATTTTTCTTCTGTGTGCATATGTCGCCTATAAATAATTAAATTTATATTTCGTAGACTGAGCTGTGTGACTTGGTAACTGGGTAACTCAGCTTCCCACTATGGCCTAATTTGTTAAGTGGGTGAAATGAGGTTCTAGTCCACAAAGTAGGTGCTCAGAGCATGTGGCGCTTACTGCTCTCCATAGACTTCGTGTGCTGCTGACTGTGGTGGGCACAGGACACAGGAGGAAGAAGAGGCCAGTACCTTACTAGGAAGGTCAGATGCTACCAGCATCTGTACTTCTTCTCTATCTCCCTTCCAGGTCCTGGTCATCTCTGCTGTCAGTGACCAAGTGTGGGCACACCTGCAGATGCATGCGCAGACAGGGACTTGGGTAATCCAAAGCCCCAGGGAAACATCAGGTCTGCCAGGGAAGGGAGAGATAAAGGTAGGTATGTGGGTAGAGTAGAATGGGAGGTGGGGAGAAAGTGGATGTTAAAAGGGAAAGAAACGAGGCAGGCCGGGCATGGTGGCTCATGCCTGTAATCCTAGCACTCTGAGAGGTTGAGGCAGGTGGATTGCTTGAGTTCAGGAGTTCAAAACCAGCCTGAGTAAGACCCCACAGCCCGTCTCTACTAAAAACAGAAAAATTAGCAGGGCATTGTGCTGGGTGCCTATAGTCCCAGCTACTCAGGAGACTAAGGCATGAGGATAGTTTGAGTCTAAGAGTTTGAGGTTGCTGTGAGCTATGATCACACCAGGCACTCTACCCAAGGTGACAGAGTGACACTCTATCTCAAGAAAAAAAGAAAGAAATGAGGCAGAACAGGATCTAGGCATTGAGAGGTAAAAGGAAGAGGGAGAACAAATAGCTGGTTGAGAAGGGGGTTGGGTGGAGGGAGGACACAGGCGATAAAAGTATGAAATCCTGTTTCTGTTTAAAACTGCATCTGGTCCGGGCATGGTGACTCACACCTGTAATCCTAGCACTCTGGGAGACCAAGGCAGGTGGAATGCATGAGCTCACAGGTTTCAGACCAGCCTGAGCCAGACTGAGACCTCATCTCTAAAAATAGCCAGGTGTTATGTTATGGTGGGCACCTGTAGTCCCAGCTACTTGGGAGGCTAAAGCCAGGAGATTGCTTGAGCCCCAAGAGTTTGAGGTTGCTGTGAGCTATGAGGCCACAGGGCTCTACTGAGGGCAACAAAGTGAGACTTTGTCTCAAAACAACAACAACAAAAAACCTGCATCTGCTTGCCATCCTGGCAAAGCCTCTTCCAACACCCTTGTAAGGGTGGCAGGTTCAAACCCAGCCCCTGGCCAAACTGCAACCAAAAAATAGCTGGGCA
>NW_003852493.1:6176975-6224252 GCF_000181295.1 Otolemur garnettii | reverse complement strand
AAAAAAAAAAAAAGAAAGAAAGAAAGAAATACTTGAAACTACGAAGTACAAGATAAAAACTCACAAGGGCAAAAACTATACCAAAAGAAAGGAATGGTCAGAAAAGAAAAAATTTCTAATAATTTTAAGAACGGCAAAGAAGCATCCTTTGTTGTTGCAACAACACTGGGTGGCCTAACCATGCTGCAATCTATGAAACATCGGAGCCTACCCCACCATGCGGGTGAAGATGTGAATCCCTCACCCTAGAGCCTGCCTCTACATCTCCACCCCATGCCTACCAACAGGCACCAACAGATCTGGATCAGTAATACCTAGCCGATTAGCTCTCTTTTCATGATAAGCCTCCCTCAAGCCATATAATCAATGATGGGGGACTGAGAAAACAGCTTATTAGTGAAAGGAAAGTGAACGTCTTTGTGAAGAGTCAAAGAAAGAAGACCACAGACCAAAATTAAACTGCTCAGCAACCTCAATAGAACATAAGATGGCATGGCCTCTAGATCCTTTATAGGGGGTTTCTTTTATGATCTTAGTCTTATAGACCAAAATGTGCTATACTATATATTTATGCCATAGACTATTAAGGAAGAAAAGCAAAGAAATTTTAAAAACAGTAACAAAATCATGACCCATATATCCAGCAGCAAAGTAGAATTAACACTAAAGAAAAAATCTAGCCAACGATGAATAGAATAAGCTTGGGCAAGTTTCCCTAAAATGCAGAGGGAAGGGGCAAAAATGTAACCATGTGAGAAAAGGTTATAGATATGGAAAATAAAAGGTGTTCCTGTGAAGAAATAAGGATGAGATGAACTAATGCTTTAAAGAACTTACAAAATCAGGCCGGGTGCAGTGGCTCATGCCTATAATCCTAGCACTCTGAGAGGCCGAGACAGGTATATTGCCTAAGCTCAGGAGTTTGAGACCAGCCTGAACAAGAGGACAGACAGTCTCTACTAAAATCAGAAAACGTAGGTGGGCACTGCGGCAGGCACCTATAGCTACTCAGAGGCTTAGGCATAAGGATTGCTTTAGTCCAAGAGTTTGAGTTTGCTGCGAGCTATGACGCCATGGCACTCTACCCAGAAACAGAGTGAGACTCTTGTCTCAAAAAATAGAAACAAATAAAATAAAAACTTACAAATTATCACAGGCATCCTGATAAGTATTTTTAAAGTACTTAATAGGAGACAAAACCATAGAGATGGTGAAAGGAACCAGAACCTGGCTGTACTCAGACATCTTATGTTGGTTTCCTAGAGCTACTATAACAAAGTACCACAAACCAGGTGGCCTAAAACAACAGAAATTTACTTCCTCACCTATTTGGAGGCTGTAAGGCCAAAATTAAGGTGTCAGGCAGGGTCGTGATCGCTCTGAAGCCTCTAGGGCAGAGTCTAGTCCACACCTTTCTCTGAGTTTCTGGGGCTGCCCACAACTGTTGACATTCCTTGGCAGACAGACTGATCACTCACATCTCTGCCTACATCATCGCATGGCCTTCTCTCTCTTCTAAGGACAACAGTCATACTAGATTAGGGCCCACCCCAATCCAGTGTGACCTCATCTAAACCTGGGTACATCTACAAAGACCCCATTTCCAAACAGGGTGGTTCTCACAGGTGTCCAGGGTTGGGACTTCATCGTCCCTTTTCTAGGAACACAATTCCACCTACAACATTCAAAGCCAGCAGTCAAAAGAGCAACATCTATTATACAATACCTAAGGGAATGAAAAGCATGACCAAATCTCAAACTGCACTAAGTTTTCTATTATAAATCATGTCAACTCCCCCCCCCAAAAAAAAACACTTCCCAAAGGCTAAGAAAATGCACAACCTATTTGTCCTTCTGAAGGAAAAAAAAAAAGGCTACTAACGACTCAAAATTAACTACTTGACAGTGAGAACATTTGTGTTTTTTTTAAATGCAATCAACTCTATGAAAACCCTATGCTGGCCCTCTTGCACTTCACTCAACTGTCTCTCTTTTACTTCTCACTTCTCTTGCAGAAAGTGTGGTTTTTGAACCATGGTTTTACCCCAGAGTGCAAAAAGAATCTCTCACCTTATCTGGCAACCTCTGAAAACAATAAACGGCACTGTCCTGCCAGAATTCTGATAATACCTCACTTTTTTTTTTTTTTAACTTGACCAGGACACAAGACAGGGAAGGTTTTCTTTACCCCCCACCCATCCCTCTAAACAAATAGACCAGCACAGAACACCACAATGACCGTCTTCATTGCCAAGGAACTGAAATTACAAAAAAAGAAAAATCAGAGTTTATCATATGGTCACCATTTTTTAAAAATCACGTGGACAAATATGTAAGCCAGTATATGCAATCTTTTGTATGCTGTGTGATGATAATGGAAAAGTAAGACACACAACCCCCAAACTAGAAGGAAACTCAATAAAATGCTGACTGCGATTATTTTTAAGGGGGTGGAAATCTGGTTTTTTCCCCTTCCTTTTATTTTAGATTTGCAGTTTGATATACATTCTAACACTTTCATAATTAAAAGAGACTATTTTTTTAAGATAAAAGACACTGGGTATCCATCTCCTATTACCCTCCCCAGCAAGCTACTCCACTGGACAGCTGTCAACTTCCTGAGATTCCTGCTTTCCTGAGTCCTCTTCCCAGGAAAGAGGGCACTTACTCTTCCTTTTTCCAGGCACCCTGAGCTGTGGCCACTATAAATTCAATCCACCTGCCGCAGACCTGCCTATATCCAGGTCTCACTGATGTCGGGGGGTCTTCCATGTTGACTGTTCTCACAATGAAATTCTGGACTGGCTGCCCCCTGCAGCCACGGCACGGCCCAAGATCCAGTGCCTCCCCCCAGGGACTGTGGCACATTTCTAAGGAACCTCACTGAGCCAGCCATCTATACTGTGGTCTCCCTGCCTTCAACGTCCGGTCTGAAGCAATTAATGCTTTTCTTAACATTAAACTTTCTCCAAACAACCCAAATATACCCTCTAAATTTGTCATAACAGATAACTCACTTTTCTCACAGAACCTTGAGGTTAACGTCAGAAATGACAATGGTAGGACCTGCATGCTCCACATGGTACAGCTATTGTCAATGGTACCCAGGGAAAGGTGCACCGAGGCAGCCCAGGGGACCATGACTACCCAACGGGGTATCTGGCTCCTACAGCCATTCTCCATCTCACCTACTGATGGAGACCCAGCCATTACCGCCAGAGATCGCTTACCTTCAAACTTATGTTAAGTAAGTACCTGAGCAGTATGTCAGGATTTATATTGAGTTCTGTCTTAACTATATATGTATACCCATTACAAGTATCTGCCCTAATAATGATTAAACTATCAAAATTTTTTATTGGGGGGGGGAGGGCAGAGTCTTGCTCTGTCACCCAGGCTGGAGAAGCATCAGCCTAGCCCTAACTCATACCAGCTTCCAACTCCTGGGTTCAAGTGATCCTCCTACCTCAGCCTTCCAAGGAGCTGGGACTACAGCCACCTGCTACCATACGCAGATGATTTTTTTGGTTTTAGTACAGACAGAGTCTGTTCAGAGACTGCTTAGGCTAGTCTGGAACTCCTGAGCTCAAGCAATCCACCTGCCTCAGCCTCCCAGAATGCTAGAATTATAGGCACAAGCCCTCCCTACCTGGCCAAGCTAGCAATTATTAAGCCTTACTTTGTGTGCCAGACATGGTGCTGAGCTCTTTACATACATGTATGTATTAGTCCATTTTGTGTTGCTATAAAAGAATGCCTGAGATTAGGCAATTTATAAACAAGAGAGGTTTATTTAAGATCATGGTTCTGCAGGCTGAGAAATTCAATGCCATGGCCCTGGAATCTGGAGAGGAGCGGGCTTTTGTGCTGCTTTACATAAAATGATGAAGATCATGGACATGTACGAAGAGGAAAACCTGAGGGGCACCCTGGCTTTCATACCACCACTCTCCTGGGAACTAACCCACTGCAGTGAGAACAAATCCCATCTCACCAGAGGGAGAATTCATTCACTATGGAAAAAGCTGAACCAAGCCATTCACGTGGGATCTGCTCCCATAACCCAAACACCGCCCCTAGGCTCCCCCCGCTCCCAACACTGCCACTAGAGATCAAATTCCAGCATGGGTTTTGGTGGGGACAAACCAACCAGAGAAGTACATGAACTTACATATTCACCCTCTTCCTTTTGAAGTAGATGCTGTCACTGTACCCTGGTTTCAATGAGGAAACTAAGGTTTGTGGGGGAGAGCTTGTGCCTGGGATCCCACAGCCACAGAGGTGGATCTGAACACAGACAGTCTGACTCCAGACTTAGAACTCTCAATCCCAGGATCACACTGCACTGTCATCCCAGGTAGTGGATTCCCCAACCAACAGGCACCCTGAGCATGGAGCATTGCTCAGTGCTTAAGAAATTCTGACTTATCCACAGATAATTTAGCAAGTCACGTTTCTCTGAATGATAATCATCAGGAACATTCTGTCATATTGGACATGCTGACATTTTGGGGGTGGAAAAATAAGCGGAGGGGAAAAAAGACTTAGAACAATACCATAACCAGTACACCACCCCCTCACTAACTACTCAAATCCAAACCCTGGCAGTCCTGTCAGCAAAGCTGTCTGCCAACAGGCCTCACTGCAAGAGAAAAGGGAGAGAATAAAAGGGAGCTGCTACCATTTATCTTACTTAAACTCTTTACAAGGAAAATGTGATCTATAAATATTTTGGAGAAAAATACCTCAGAGTTTCTAAGCAGCACTTAAAGTTTCTTCTCCACAAGAACATGCCCCCAAATGCAATGCAACCAACTCAGTTCATATTCTAGAAAGCAGCTAATTAAATCAACTGTGTACAAGTGGCTATTTAACAAGGTCCTCCTCAATCTGCACTGAGGAGTGGGGGAGAGATGAGGTGACTGCATTTTCTGTATCTTATTTGTATATAACATCCTATGTATTTTATTTGCTATATCCCTAACTCCACCATCACCACCAAAAAAAAAAAAAAAAAATCATTGCTCAGTTTTCAAAATAGCAGCCTCAATGATATGTCTAGTAAAATATCTTAGCAACAGTGTCAATATTGTCTCACTGCAGCTAACCATATTAACATTCCACTCTAATCATGAATTCTCAAATATAAAATGGAATGTGAGTTACTTCATTCATTCTTCGAGCAGCACTCTTGGACAAAAGCCCTCTCACAGTTTCTATAAAGTGTCATAAAAATTAAACGTCAAAATTATATCCAATAGCTAGTACTTTTATATATCTAACTTGCAAGTATAAACATGAGAACAAACAAATGTTGACAAGGAATCGGCATAAAAACAAGAACCAAATAAAATGCACTGACAAATTGCTTGGATCAAAAGGATTGTCCCCTTGTTATATCTGTAATGGAACCCTTTCACTTATCTGCTTTTGTTTCCGTACTTCATGTTTATTTCTACACGCTGGCCAAGAACAGGGTTTAATAGGGGATGAGGGACTCTCCTCCTAAGAGTTTTTAAGAGTCACACACATGTACATCTACCTAGCTCCGGCGTCCTCAAACTGCGGCCCACCTAGGACATTTATCCAGCCCGCTGGGTGTTTTTGCCACTGCTGCCTGTCCTGCTTAGCAGCCAACTCGTCCCGGGACCCACAGTCAGGCCCTCCAATGGTCTGAGGGACAGTGAATTGGCCCCCTCTTTAAAAAGTCTGAGGACCCCTAAAGCTGGCTGGGGTGTGGAGACACAGGAATCAACAGTTCCCAAACGTGGCTAACCATTTAAAAATCATACGCTGGGCACAGTGGCTCATGCCTGTAATCCTACCACTCTAGGAGGCCAAGGCAGGTAGACTGCTTGAGCTCTGGAGTTGATACCAGCCTCCCCATCTCTTTTTGGGAGGCTGAAGCAAGAAAATCACTTGAGTCTAGGAGTTTAGGATTGCTATGAACTATGACTCCGTGGCACTCTACAACTGGGCAATAGAGTGAGACTCTTGTCTCAAAAAAAAAAAAAAAATCATTTTTTTAAAAAAATGCTTGAACCCCACCCCTGCTGAGTGACTGAGTAGGTCTTTGGGTATTGAGTCACAAGTGCCAAGGTCAACCAGCCAGGTTTAGGAATCACTGTACTATACTAGAGCCTGTTTTTATAAAGTTGAGGTCAATGCTAAATCACGTGTGCACAACAGCTCTGAATGCATACTCATCTTTGCAGACACAGAGACTTCTAGCTTCAGATCCTTGCCCCTAGGCCTCATATCCCTGCCCCATCCCATCTCCTAGAAAATGCATACCCTCCCAGACTAATTACAGCAACTGTCCCTACAGCACCCTGCTAAGGACACACCTATGATCTCACCATGGCTTTTTCCTCCACCTGCCAGACAGAATGAGCAAGGGTCACTGTCTGGACCATTTTCGAAAGGAGAAGAAAAGCAAGAATCATGTAGAATTACCGTAAGTTATAACAAAAGCAAACATTTATGAAATGCTTGCAATCACCCAGGCACTGTTCTCAGTAGTATAATTCATTTAATCCTCACAACAATGAAAAGTAATAGATACTGTTATTATCCCCACTGAACAGATGTAGAAATGGAAATACCACAGGCTGTACCCAACTTGAGTTGAACCCAGACAACCTGGCAGCTATACTATGCACGGACATGGGGTTTCTCAGAGATGTGTGGATAGAAATACAGGTTCAAATTCTGGCCTTACCCCTTAGTCACTACATAGTCTTAACCTAGTTTTTTCACCTCAGATAATAAGCTGTTGATTATGTGAGGTAATTTACCACACTGTCTGATACACGGTAAATGCTCAATAAAAAACAACTTTCCGTAGGTACTATCATATTTTCTCCAGAGAATTCACTTCCTGGTGAACTGTATAGCTTACTTACTGGTTTTTAGTGTCTTGAATAAGAAAGAGCTATCTCATCTCTCCCCTATAACATCTGAGTACCAAAACCTCCTGATGTAAGTTTAAATATTTGCACAAATATACTTTATTTTGCCTTACTTAATGGGCATTCTGACAACCAAGTATTATGTGTTTTTAAAAAAATTCCCAATCTTCAATGTTAGCATACTTGAAATTCTTAAAAAGACTACATTTCATTCGCCCCTCATAACTACTATCTGACACACAAGAGAGAGAATCACCTTCATTTTATAGGCAAGAAAACTGAAGTTCAGAAAAAAATGAAACTTAGCTTGTTCAAAGAGAACTGCAGGCACATTCAGACTGGGACTCTTAAGATTTTTGAAACCAACCCAACAGAGTTCTTATTCATCTTTAAGACGCTGCTCCCATAAATCAGAAAGGATTTGAGGTACTGTGTAGGGAGTCCAATAACCATAGTAACAATTTAATGGATGGAAAGGCAGGGGGAACGCTCCAGGAGCTCTAATCTTCAGAATCTTAAAGCTAAGGATGTAGCTCTAAGAGGTTTAATCAGATTAGTAGAATCAAAACTCACACACAAAGCAGGGAAATAAAGAGAGCTGACCTCCCTGAAAAAATGATTTGTAACCTCTCAGTTTTCAACGCTGAACTTATAGAATTAATACAAAATCCTTCACTTAATCTTATCAAAAATGAAAGATGACTTAGATGAATCTTTTTAGGCTTTATAACTCAACATTAAAGAGAACACATATGTTTGCCTTGCTCAGAACTTTAGTAAGTAATCCACAGTTAACCACTTACCAAAACATTAAGATAGCTACAGAACCCTACAAAAAAATAGGTAAAGAAACAGGCAGATTAAAGAATTCAATTTTTTTTTTTGTGTGTGGTTTTTGGCTGGGGGCTGGGTTTGAACCTACCACCTCCATAAGGCATATGGGGCCAGCACCCTACTCCTTTGAGCCATAGGCACTGCCCTAAAGAATTCAAATTTTTATGTATTTTTGATAAATACTTACATGACATACACTATGTGCCAAGCAAAGGTTTAAGCACTTCATGAATATTAATTCATTTAATCTTCCTTAGTAAACCATAAGGCACAGAAAGGTTTAGTAACTTGTCTAAATTCACACAGCCAGTAAACTGTGTAGCAAAGCCAGGTAGTATAGTTTCAAATAAACAATAAACCTACAGAAGTGTGTTTGAATTAAGAATTGCATCATTAATAACAACAAATCATACTGGTGAAGACGAAACAGACTGATCATAATCTAGGTTGGTAAGGATTGAATAACCGAGTATGTTCATATATTGCTGGGGGAGTTATATTTAATACTACCTTTCCAAAGGACAATTTGACAAATTAATTACAAGTGAACAAACTTGTTACTCAATAGTATTTCTTACCATTAGTCTATGAAAGCATAGGCAGTTATGCACAAGGAGTTTCACTCTAGAAATGAAATGGAGTAACAAAAAAACATACAACTTAAGTGTCCATCAACAGGGGAATAATAAACTAAGTTACAGTATCCCCATCCAATGTTATCCTGAGCTACATTTTAGAAGTCAATATACTGGCATTTGCTAATATGAAAAACACTTAAAAACGCATTCCAACAGCCTAGTTGTTTCCAGAATAAAATGCATGGTAAAGAATATGTGAGACCTGAAGGATCTGAAGATGTATAGATATAGTAACATATGCACATACATCCACGGCAAGTATTTAGAAAGATCAGATAAGAAACTTAACATTAATTGCCTTTGGGGAGTGAAAGGGAAGAAAAGAACAAATAAGATGATGGATGATGTTGATTCTTTTTCTTTAATACCCTCATATAGCTTTTCTATAATTATGCACTATATTTAGCTATTTATTACATTTATGGAGTTGGAATGGCTTTACCAAAACAAATGTTTTCAGAAAAGGATGGATTTATAGCAGTCGCAAGAATACTAAACAGAACTTAATTTTAAGATGCAAACAATTATTGATATTACACAGTGACTCTGAGTTTAGATTAAGACCAAGTACGAATCTCAGAAACAATCCTTCTGGGAAAAAGAAAAAAAATAATCAAAATAAGCCTCCCCCAAGAGAGGAATTATAAATAAAGAAAATCTATTATCCTCCACCTCAGGAATAGAGATGTTTTCCAAGAGATAAAAAAAGAAGGCCAGCCAGAGTGGCCAGTGGTACAAATAACTCATTTGCAATCGAAACTGTAATTTGTTCCTTGAGTTATAGAAAGAAAGTAAAAAAGGGGGTAAGAGTAAAAAAGAAAAAACCCTACACTTTCACCCCATCACTACTTTAACTAGCTATATGACTTTGGGCAGTTGTTCAATGCCTCTTTTCCCAAATGTTCCTCAAAAAATGAAGAAACTAAATTTATAAAATCATTCTAGATCTAAAACTTGAAAATGTAATTCCTTTATCTCAGTTTGGAAAAGAATCCCTATACATAATAGTCCAAGAGTATGCAGGCATGGAAAAAAGTTTGCACTTAAGAATATGACAATTTTTATACAACATGCCCTGAATAATGATTAAAAAAAAAAAAAAGCATATGAAGATTTTGGTGGTGCCCAGAGCTCAGTGGGTAAGGCACTGGCCACATACGCTGAGGCTGACAGGTTCGAACCCGACCCAGGCCAGCTAAACAACAATGACAACTGCAACAAAAAATAGCCAGGTGTTATGGTGGGCACCTGTAGTCCCAGCTACTTGGGAGGCTGAGGAAAGAGAATCACTTAAGCCCAAGAGCTGGAGGTTGCTGTGACGCCATGGCACTCTACCAAGGGCAACATAGTGAGACTCTAGTCTCAAAAAAAAAAAAACAAACAAAAAAAGGGAGTGCTTGCTTTGGCAGCACATATACTAAAATTGGAACGATACAGAGAAGATTAACATGGCTCCTGCGCAAGGATGACATGCAAATTCATGGAGCATTCCATATTTTGTAAAAAAGAAATAAAAATGTTAAAAAGAAAAAAAAAACGAATATGACAATTTACTAAGAAGATGTTACTGGAACCGACCTAGTCTGCTGTTAGGAACTCGCCAGAGTCAGGCTTCCAGCATATCTTGACTTTTTGGCTATGCGCAGAGGCTTTGGACAACCTGATGACTCATTCTAGTTGGTTTTATAGTTATTTTTGGTTTCTCTATTAAGTTACTGAATATAAAGCCAATCAGAATAGTGAAACTCTAGCCTCAGCACAAATATGGTATTTAGCAATGCAGACACTTTTATCCACCTAACACAGGCAATTTCACCATTAGTGACTTCAATGAAAATTCCCTGAGTGACTTTCTATAAAAACCCCACTACTACGCCCCAACAGCCACACGAGGAAAGGCAAAACCCAGATTATTAAGCCTCTCATATCCCCAACAGAAAAAATGTACAAGGGCATGAAAAGATAAGGAAATCATTGAATAGGAAATAGAGATGAGCACTAAATACTTAAAGAGGTTTACTGACCTCAAAGAAATGCTGATTAAAAACAATGACATGCATGTTTTAACCTACAAAACTGGCAATGATTATTAGAATCCACAACACACCCAATACGCATAAGAATCATGCAAACAGGGCAGCACCTGAGGCTTAGTGAGTAGGGAGCTGGCCTCACATACCCAGGGTGGAGGGTTCGAACCTGGTCAAGGCCAAACTGCAACAAAAAACAGCCGGGCGGCTCGGCGCCTATAGCTCAACCGGCTAAGGCGCCAGCCACGTACACCTAAGGTGTCGGGTTCGAATCCCCAGCCCGGACCCGCCAAACAACGATGATGGCTGCAACCAAAAAATAGCCGGGCGTTGTGGCGGGCGCCTGTGGTCCCAGCTACTTGGGAGGTGGAGGCAGGAGACTCGCTTGAGCCCAGGAGTTGGAGGTTGCTGTGAGCTGTAATGCCATGGCACTCTACCCAGGGGGACAGCTTGAGGCTCTGTCTCAAAAAAAAAAAAAAAAAAAAAAAAAAAAAAAAAACAGCCGGGCATTGTGGCAGGCACCTGCAGTCCCAGCTATGAGGCAAGAGAATCGCCTAAGCCCAAGAGCTGGAGGTTGCTGTGAGGTGTGACGCCATAGCACTCTACCGAGGGCAACAAAGTAAGACTCTGTATCTAAAACCAAATAAATAAATAAGAAAAAATCATGCAAACAGGCATGCTCACATGCTGCTTATACAGGTGGCGACCAATTCAGCATTTCTGGAAAACAATTTGGCAAGAGGCATTAAGAGCTTATAAAAAGTTCATTTCCATTTCCTTTCACTATTAATCCCATGCCTAAGCATATATACTCCTCAAATAATCAGAAATTCATATAATGGTAGAAAAAATAAAACCACAGCATCCTGATACAATAAAATACTGGGCACTTTAAACTACTTCAGAGAAGTAAAGGGAATTCGTCTTTGAACCAATGCCCGATATGTATGTGCTCATTATAGAAAATTTGGAAAATACAAGGATAAAGAAAAAACTAAGATAGTTTATATTTTTCCTTTGCCCTTTTAAAATATCACTAGTCTATGAAAAGGAAATCTTAACTATAACAAGCATTCTAACTGATAAAATACTGTGCACTTTAGCTGACAGCAGTTTTTTCTTCCTTAGCAATACAGAAAAAAATGGTGTGTTTTACAATCAATGGAATACAGGGCGGTGCCTGTAGCTCAGTGGGCAGGGCACCAGCCACATATATGGAAGTTGGCGGGTTCGAACACGGCCCTGGTCAGCTACAACAACAATGACAACTGCAACAACAACAACAAAAAATAGCCGGGCATTGTGGTGGGCATCTGTAGTCCCAACTTGAGAGGCTGAGGCAAGAGAATCACTTAAGCTCAGGAGTCTGAGGTTGCCATGAGCTATGACGCCACAGAACTCTACCCAGGGCAACAGCTTGAGATTCTGTCTTCAAAAAAAATACAGTATTACATACATAATGAAAATAAAGTACCATGGTTCTATTATGTCCCCTCAAAATTCATAATGTTGAAGCCCTAACTCCCCAATGTGAGGAATTTGAGACCTAGGGCCTGTGGGGATAATTAGATTAGCATGGGACCACACTAGATGGTTACTGCGAGGCTGGGGCCCTCATGATGAGATTAGCACTTTCATAAGAGATACCAGAGTCTGCAGTCTCTCCCTCCCAGCCATGCGGGAACACATAGAGGGGGCAACCATTCGCAAGGTAGAAAAGAGTTCTCGCCAGAACCTAACCATGCTGGCACCCTGATTTCCAACTTACTATCAAAAATAAAAATAGTTTTAGCCAAGTGTTGTGGTCGGTGCCTGTAGTCCCAGCTACTTGGGAGGCTGATGCAAAAGGATCTCTTGAGCCCAGGAGTTTGAGGTTGCTGTAAGCTATGAAGGCATAGCACTGGTGACCAAGGGTGACAAAGTGAATGAATAAATAAATTTACATATAAATATTTATAACATCTGGTACTTGGAAAGAAGTTCTCTATATATCTAAAGTTATATAGAAAATCTGCTGTGGTGGGAGAAGGGCTCCAAAGAAAATACATATCAACATAATTTGTTCGATTTCGGGAAGGGAGACAAAGGCACAGTCAATCATCAGGAAGAAAGCAGTGTGCAGATGGCTCTCTTCTATCCTTAACCTTGAGTTTGTTTCCAGGCTCTTGGCCCTGCTATCAGCCAGTTCTATGATCTATGAAGACCCCAGACAAGATCTCAAACCATTATAACCACCTATGAGCATGTTACTGGGGAAAAGATAAAGGTGGGAGAAGAGCCTATAGCACCCAACGTAGATGCCAGAGTATTTGCTGAGATCAGTTCTGCTTTTTCTTCTATTAGAAAGGAACAAGAGCTCTCCTTGCAGCGGCGCGGTGAGAGTAGAGTGGTGGCTACGGAGGTGGGAGCCATGGCAGGACAAGCATTTAGAAAGTTTCTTCCACTCTTTGATCGAGTATTGGTTGAAAGATGCGCAGCCGAAACTGTAACCAAAGGAGGCATTATGCTTCCAGAAAAATCTCAAGGAAAAGTACTGCAAGCAACAGCAGTGGCTGTTGGGTCAGGTTCTAAAGGAAAGGGTGGAGAGATTCAACCAGTTAGTGTGAAAGTTGGAGATAAAGTTCTTCTCCTGTAGCAGGAAACCAACGCAGACAGAAGACTCCAGGCACCAGTTGATTAGAGGAAGCGGGTTTATTCGGCCGGGGGTACTCGGAACACCAGCGTGTTTCCCAAAACTGAGCCCCCTGACTCAATCTCTTGCCTCTCTTTTATTCACCTTTCAGGGTGGGAGTGCTCGTGAGGGTCATAAGACAGAGAGTGAGGGTCATAAAATAAAGAATGAGACACAACATCATAGATTACAATCTAGGCCCCGAGTATGTCCGGGGAGAAACACGCAGACAACAGAAACGCCTGCGGTTTGGCTGAGGCCTACACAGGGTGGCCAGGACAGACTTTCCGGAACTGCTTTTTACTTTTCTCACCTCACTCCCAGAATATGGAGGCACTAAAGTAGTTCTAGATGACAAGGATTATTTCTTAGAGATGGTGACATTCTTGGAAAGTGTGTAGACTGAAATAAATCACTACTGAAACGGCGTTGACATGAAGCCGCCCATTCTACTGAAGTTCTGAAATTTTGTATCATGTAATTTCCATGTCTCTCTTTTATAATAAATTGATGATATCTAAACTGCTGACATCCCATGCTGAACATTTAGTTTCACTGTACTGATATAAACATTTCCAAATAAAAATATGTAAATAAAAAAAAAACAAGAACTTTAAAAAGCAATTTTGTTTATTCTTTAAGGTACCATACAGTTTTCTCAAGAAAGAAAAGATACACTGGGTATTTAGCAGAAGCTAAATCGCAAGCTAGGATGCTTTTGCAGAAAGATTCTCTTATTTAACCCTGACAACATCCCTCCTAAGGTGGTTTATCAAAGTTAAGAAAATTGGTCCAAGTTCAAGTTAAATGGAAGGTGATCAGGCTGGGTTTTGAACCTGCCTCCTCTAATGCCAAAGTCTGCATTTTTCCTTGACTTTGTGACACTCACAAGGAACAACAAAGACAAACACCAAAGAAAAAAAGTGATCAAATGAAAGGGAACAAACAGCATTCCTGCCCCTATTAAAAACCAGCTTGGTTCCATTCTGTTTAAATCGTGCCCTAATATTTTACAGAATTTGTTTAAATCTCCTGGTAAAGAGAAATACAATACCTTTAAGCTAAACTATTTCTGCTTGTTTTGTTGCTTGGGAAACATTTTTGGAGTCTGTTACCAAGAAGATACCAAATATCCATAGCTCAGCAAGACAACTTACTGCACCAAATTCCTAAATAATAGTCTACAACCACAGAAAATGGGCAATGGCAGCACAGAATAATCAAAAGCAGCTTCATATTTTCCGCATAAAACAAAGCATCGTTTGTACTGAGGCATTTTTAGAAGGTAACACTGCAAGCCAGACTTCAGCCTGGAATGGCTTAAAATACCAAGTTTAACAATCACATCAATGGCTTTTAAACTTTAGAGGCAAACAGCTTCCTCTTACACCAAATTCAAAGTGAAGAATGAGATGCAGAGCTAACAGATTAATTCAGTATACACACAGGCTTAGAGACTATCCGATGCCTTAATTAACATCATTACAAGTTTATTCAGCCAACCGCCTGGGTTTTAATGATGGAAAGGTAAAGGTCAAATGGCTTTTTTAATAAGTTGCTTCAAACTAACCCCCCCCTGCTGAAAAAAGGACACAAATAATTAAAATGAAAGGGAAAAGACTAATAAAAAGTTACTATTTTTGGCACATAAAGGTACCACTCCTTAATCAGTCTACATTTTAATTGAGGCATACCACAATTAAAAAGTTCGCTGAACTTAGCTCTTCTGCCTCAACTTGAACCTACTTCTGCACCAATACCAAATAACTAGAGGTTAGGGCAAAACAGTATAAATTCAAGACTGGAAAAGGGACAGAGACCAGACCTCTCCAAGGAGGGCAAAAGGCCTTGCCCATCTAATGCTTCCAGAGGCCAAATCTCCAGAATTCAAAGGAAAAAACACCACCAACTCTGAGCTTTAATTATATCATAGATGTTAGACAAAATTGTTTGAGTTCTTAAAGTCCAATTAAAACAACAACAACAACAACAAAACACTGGCTGAGCCATTTATTTGCTATGTAGTAAGTGGTCACCATTAAAATGATCTGTACTAAGCATCTGTGCTTCATTAGTTTTTGAAGGGCAGGAAACTGATCCAATGTCTGCAGCTAAAGAATCATCAACACCATGCACGCTGCCCTGTAGAAGCTAGGAAGTCCAAACACTCTTCCAGCCTCTCCCACAGCTGGAACCCCAGCGTGTGAAGCAGGCTCAACTACTTCAAAGCATGTGACCCACATTTTCCAATTTTCTTTGACTTCCTTTAATTATTTTCTCTTTCAAATGAATTTTGAAGTCAATTTTATGTTGTTTTTTTTAAATGGCAGCATTTTTAAAGCAATACTCTGCATAAAACCATAATGGTGAATGCATGTATTAAACATTCATCCAAACCCATAAAATGCGCAACACCAAGAGTGAACCCCAACGTAAACTATGACTTGTGGGTAATTATAACGTGTCAATATAGTTCACTGATTGTAACAAGTGTACCACTCTGGCGGGGAATGTTGGTAGGGAGGCTGTGCAGGTAGGAGGGCAAATCTCTGTACCTACCGCTCAATTTTGCTGTGAACCTAAAAATAAAAGCTTTTTAAAAATAATTAGTCTTGCATTAGGGAGTGAATGGAATGCATAGATAATTACGGAAGAACAAGTCAGTTTTAAAAGATAATAAATCAGCCTATTCAAGAATACAGTATCTCTTCCCATTTAGTCAAGTATTCTTCCAAGTCCTTCAGTAAAGTTTTATCATTATCTTCAGTACAAGGCTTGGGCATTTCTTCTTAGGTTGATCATTAAAGTTTTGTTACTATTGTAAAATGAAATTTTTTCCTATTCATTTTTCTAAACAATGTTGTTGTACAGAAAACACATTAACATCCTATTTCCACTCTAAGCTCTTATTAGGTCCAGATTTGATATCAGAATACTCTCAATCTTAAGAGTGCGGTAATTACTTAATTTTTAGACTGAGTAACAGTTTAATAATAGTAACAAGAACATTTTCTGATAGTAAAGGTCACTGAAAATAGCAAAACATGTGGTAAATGTTATAGTTCTCTCTGGAGAGCCTCTAAATAAACACAGTACCTCATCTGTTTGTTTTAGATCAAGGCCCTAACTTAAAGCAGGAAGAGAAAAAAATAGAAGCCCTCATCTGGCCCTCCCCACATTACAGTTTAATATTGATTTTTGCTCCCTTAGACCTAACTCAAGGTCAAGAGAAATACAGTACTCATTTGCATCGATGGAAAAGCAGAAACAAGGTGAATGTGCTTTCTGAAAAATTTAAAAGTTTTCAATATTGCGTTCTCCAACATGCCTCTAGAGCTTCCAGAAAACACTTTTTTACCCAGCTATAAAGCATTTCCTCGATAGGAAAAAAATCGTAAAAAAAACTTTTGCTAATTATCTTTAGAGCTCTATGTTTTCAACAGTTTAATCTCACTGTATATAACACTTCAAATATCCTTATATACATATAATTGTAGATACCCACTAAAATTTTACCAATAGCTTAAAATAGATACATTTGACATAGATTTTAGGGATAGTTAAAATAGAGTATATTTTCAATACTTCTGAGAAATATTTGGTCTCTTTTGAAGAATACTAAATTTAATGCAGTTATGTTTTCAAAATTCTCAAAACAGGTATAACATAAAAGCATAGGAAAGGACTATCAGAAAAAAACATCTACAAAGGATATGAAAAGCAGAACTCAATGCTTTAGACATAAATATTTCCTTAATTTCTATGATTACAACTTAAAGCACATAAAAATGAATTTTCTTGTGTCTTTGTTTTTAATTGGAAACAGTACAGCAAAATTTTTCCATATTGCAGGAGATATTATTACCCAAGTTTCAGAGCAGTCTCAAATAGCCAGCTTCAATTTATAGAGAAACTTAGCTTATATAATGAAAGTTGGCAAAGAACTCAACATATGAGCGGTCAAATTTCCAAGTATTTTCCCCAATCATTTTTTTTCCTCCAATCATCTTGTGAAATAACTTCATCAGGATTTAAAATTCCATCTGCTTTGTTCCTGCCCTACTACAACCAGGTTCTAGTTAAGAGCAAAAAGGCACATACCATACAGATGTTTTATGAGAAATGTTCCATTGCTCTTTCAAGTTAGTTTATATTAGTGAAAAAACCTATAGTGTGGGAATTATTATGAAGAAATGATTCAGAATAAGCAGCTGTTGCTTTTAAAGACCAAAGGGAGAATAAACCCAAAATCACATGCTCTGAAACTAGAAAAGTTTCAAACACAAACTATGTTCTTGTCTGGCCAATCCGAAAGGCAGGGGTGCTGAAGATCATACATTGTTATTTCACATTCACACGGGCCTGGTACTGGTCAAAGACGACGGTAGGTCTGTTTTCCAAGACTGTTCCTGAGTAGGGAGTTTTGGCTTAGGGACCCTGGCCCTGAGAAAATAACCCACTGGTTGGCAGCTTTAGCCTAACACACAGCCTAGGATCTAACTTTATGCTGAAAATTACAAAGGCTTCTAAAGATGCAGATAACCAAATTCCTAGGATTGGTGTCAGATGGGCCAAAATTGAAAAAAGGTTTTTTTGTTTTGTTTTAAAAAAAACTCAGCTTTCAGAAAACTAATGAGAAAGACATTTTGGCCTTGACCCAGCAGAGGGTGAATGTCTCCCTGGACAGAAATTATGTGAACTGAAATTTCTCCATAGTAACAACTCTAATTAATTATTCAAAGCTAGGGGTTGATTTTCTAAGGTTAAGAACTCGAGATAGTCTCCTGTTTATATCATCAAAAACTAGTTTCTTCTTTTCTTTGTGGATGATGGAATCTTAACAGCCACCTTACAATAAAGGCTCTACTTTTAACATGAACTTGCCATTTTGCTGATGTGCTTTAAGGGACAATTAGCAATAAATAAAAATTGTGTCTAAGTTCTATATAACCAAAAACGTTTAGAAATCCACTTATCCTCTCATAAAAGTAGGGATACCACAGATATTAACAATATCATAAGAAGGGATTACAAGATCTTTTTAATTAAAAAGCTAACCATAATTTCATATTTCAGTAACAAGCATGCTTTTTAAAACTGAAATGTTATTCAATATATAATAATTCAAAAAAGTCCACTCTCCAATGAGACTGGATTAATATGGTGAAATGAACATTTCAGAGAAGTCAATTCACACTAACAGACTTTTTTTGTGCAATATAGGGCAATATATAGTTCTTCTAGAAAGAGAAAATGGGTGTAGTCCTGAGTGTTCAGCAAAATAACCTTCGAGGAGGTCATCACACAGAATGTAATGCTTTTAGATCAGAGTCACGATGACTACGTGCACCAGAACTCTGCAAATGAGAATGAAATCCAAGTCAAATTAAGTAGTCCTCGTAATGAAAACTAGCAGTCTGGCATTAAGTAGGGCTACACCTGTTAGGAATTAAATTTGATACTCAAAAAGATGAAGACCAGTCATCCAGAAGTTGGTCAAACATAGAAAATATAATTACATGTGGGAAAAAGGAAAGGGCTTTCTAGAAACCAAATTCCTGAATATACCTGCTATCCCTCAATGTCTTTTGTTTCTCCAGATCTGAAGGAGCTTTTAAAATTATGATTTAAAATTCTTCTGAGGAAGGATTTAATTCACACCCAAACTCAATTCTCAAATCACTTCTCATAAGAAACTCAGAAATAGGGCAGTGCCTGTGGCTCAGTGAGTAGGGCGCCAGCCCTACATACTGAGGGTGACGGGTTTGAAACCAGCCCTGGCCAAACTGCAACAAAAAAACAGCCAGGCGCTGTAGTGGGCGCCTGTAGTCCCAGCTACTTGGGAGGTGGAGGCAGAGAATCACCTAAGCCCAAGAGCTGGAGGTTGCTGTGAGCTGTGACACCACAGCACTCCACCAAGGGCGACAAAGTGAGACTCTGTCTCTTAAAAAAAAAAAAACAAAAAAAACCTAGAAATATATTTCATCTTCAAAGCAGAAAATCAACAAAGAAACACTAGACTGAAATTGGCACTCCAGAACAATTAAACCTAACAGACTATTTACAGAACATTCTATTCCAAAAGTACAGAATATACACTCCTCTCACCAGCACAGGGGACATTTTCCAAGATTGATCATATTATAGGCCACAAAACAACTAGAAAATTCAGAAAAATCTAAATCATACCATGTACTTTTTCAGACCACTAGTTTTATCCTAGTGAAATAAAACTAGAAATCAATTCCAAGAGAACCTCTCAAATCCACAAAATGTCGTGGAAATCAAACAACCTGCCACCGAATGATCCTTGGGTCAATTACGAAATTAAGATGGAAATCAAAAGATTCTTTGAAGTAAACGACAAAGAGAACTCCAGCTTTCGAAAATCTGTGGGATACAGAAAAAGCAGTGCTAAGGGAAAGTTTATAGCCTTGAATGCTTACATCAAAAAGATCACACATTAATAACCTAATGTCACATTTCAAGAAACTAGAAAAAGAACCAAACCCAAAACCAGCAGAAGAAATAACAAAGCTCAAGGAAGAACTAAACAAAATGGAAACCAAAAAATAATACGACAGATCAATGAAACACAGAGTTGGTCTTTCAAACAGAAGAAAATTGAAGGTTCACTAGCCAGATTAACCAGAAACCGAACTGAAAGGACTCAAGTAAGTTCAATTAGGGGGGAAAAAAAAAAAAAAAAAAAAAAAAAAGAGACCTTACAACTGTGAAAATACCACTTGTGAATACTATGTACAAAAACCAGTAGGTACACAAACTAGAAAACCTAGAGAAAATGGACAAATTCCTGGAAACATACCTCTCAAAACTGAATCAGGGAGAAACAAAAATCCTGAATAGACCAAATAGCAGTAAGACTGGGGCAAAAATAAAAAAGTTTACAACAACAACAACAAGCCCTAGATCGTGATTCTCAGCGAAATTCTACCAAGACCTACAAGATACTGGTACCTATCCTACACAAATTATTCTATAACATCGAGAAGGAGAGCATCCTAATTAATTCTATGAAGCCAGTATCACCCTGATACCAAATCCAAGAATGGACACAGTAACAACAACAACAAAAACTACAGACCAATATCCCTTATGAACATAGATGCAAAAAAGTCTCTACAAAATGCCATTATAGCTAGCCGAATTCAATAGCACATCAAAAAGAGAATTCACCACCGTCAAGGGGGTTTCATCTAAGGAATGCAAGGATTACTCAACATACACAAATTAATAAATGTGATTCACCACAAAAACAAAGACCAATAGATGCAGAAAAAGCGTTCAATAAAATCCAGAACCCTTTCATGACAGTAACAACCCTCAACCAACCACAGAAGGAACTTATCTTAAAATTATAAAAGCCATATACAACAAACCCATGGCTAACATCATACTGAATGGAAAAAAGGTGAAAACATTCCTCCTAAGAACTGGAAAAAGACAAAGGCAGCCCACTGTTGCCACTTCTATTCACCATAGTACTGGAAGTCCTAGCCAGGATACTCAGGCAAGACAAAGAAACAAAAGGCATCCAGATCAGGAAAGAGGAAATCAAACTATACCTATGTGCTGATGATATGATCATGCATCTAGAAAACCCTAAATATTCCAAGAACAGACTTCCAGAATTGATAAATTAATTCAGCAAAGGCTCAGGTTACAATAGCAATGTACACAAATCAGTAGTCAAATCAAGGATTCAGTACCATTTATAATAACTACAAAAATAAAATACTTAGGAATGTACCTAACCAAGGAAGTGAAAGATCTCTACAAGGAGAACTACAAAACTGTGATGAAAGAAATTACAGATTACACAAACAAACGGAAAAACATCCCATGCTCATGGATTAGTAGACTCAACAGCATTAAAATGTCCATACTGCCCCCAAATGATTTATAGATTCAGTTCAATTCCCAAAATATCAACATTACATTCAAAGATCTAGAAAAAAAAAACCTTAAGCTTCATTTGTAACTGAAAAAGAGCCCAAGTAGCCAAAGCAATCTTAAGCAAAAAGAACAAATCTGGAGGCATCATATTACCTGATTTCAAATTATACACAAGGTTATGGTAACTAAAACATCATGGTACTGGTATAACGGTGGAGACACAGACCAGTGGGATAGAATAGAGAATCCAGAAATAAAACCATATAGCTACAACCAACTGATCTTTGACAAAGCAGACCACACCTAAGGAAAGAATACCCTAGTCAATGAATGATACTGAGAAAACTATGCAGCCACATTCAGGAGGAAACAGGGTCCCCATCTCTCTCTACACATGAAAGTTCAACGTGGATTACAGACTAAAGGTAAGTCATGAAACCACTAAAATTCTAGAAGAAAAAAGGAAAAACTTCTAGACGTAGGCCCAGGCACAGAAATTATAACTGAGACTACAAACACAAATATACCAACAACAGAAATAAATCAATGGGACTTAAAGAGCTTCTGCGAAACAAAGGAAATTATAAGCAAAGCGAATAGACAACCTACAAAATGGGAGAAAATATTACAAGTGATACATCTGACAAATCCAGAATCTACAAAGAGCTCAAAATAAATCAGCAAGAAAAAAACCACCCCATCAAAAAACAGGCAAGAAGGGTGCAGAAATAGTGGCACACACCTGGAATCCTAGCATTTGGGGAGGCCAAGAAGGAGAATTGCCTGAGGCCAGGAGTTTAAGACCAGCCTGAGCAACAGTGAGATTCCATCTCTACAAAAAATAGAAGAATTAGCCAGATGAGGTGGTGCGCTCCTATGATCCTGGACACTGAGGAGGCTAAGAATCACCTGAATCTGTCAGTTTGAGGTTACAGTTAACTATGATGATGCCACCACACTCTAGCCCATGTGACACAGAAAAACCCTGTCTCCAAAAAAAGGTGGGCAAAAGATGTGAACAGAAGTTTTTCAAAAGACAGACATATGGCAAAAATGCTCAGCATCATTAATCATCAGGGAAATGCAAATTAAAGCCACAATGAGATACTATTTTCCCCCCGTCAGAATGGCCATTATTAAAAAGGCACAAAATAATAAATGCTGGCATGGATGTAGAGAGAAAGGAATGCTTATCTACTGTGGGTAGAACTGTAAATTAGTAAAACATCTATGGAGTAGAGTACAGAAATTTCTCAAAGAACTAAAAGTCAGCTTACTGTTTGATTCAGCAATTCCACTATCGGGTATCTACCTAAAGGAAAATAAGTCGTTTTATCAAAAATACACTTGCACTCGAATGTTTATCACAGCACAATTCACACCTACAAAGACACAGAATCAACCTAAATGCCTATCAATGGATGAGTGGGTAAAGAAAATGTGGTTTGTGTATCCGTGCGCGCGTGTGTGTGTGTGTGTGTGTGTGAATGTATGTATCTCATGGAGTACTACTCAGCCATAAAAAGGAATTACATGGTGTCTTTCACGGTAACTTGGATGGAACTGGAGACCATTATCCTAAGTGAAGTCACTCAGAATGAACAAACACATACCAGATGTTTTCACTAGTAAGTGGGAGCTAAACCAATGCATAGGCACAAATTGCTGTAAAGGACACTGGAAACCAAGAAGGAGGGAGGACAGGAAGGGTATAAAGGGTAAAAACCTATCATCAGGCTCGGTGCCCATAGCACAGTGGTTACAGCCCTGGCCACATGCACCAAGAGTGGTGGGTTCAAACCCGGCCCGGCCAGCTAAACAATGACAACTGCAACAACAAAACAAAATAGCTGGGCACTGTTGTAGCGGGCACCTGTAGTCCCAACTACTCAGGAGGCTGAGGCAAAAGAATCACTTAAGCCCAAGAGTTTGAGGTTGCTGTGAGCTGTGATGCCATAGCCCTCTACTGAGGGCAACATAATGAGATTCTGTCTCAAAAACAAAGAAAAACTTACCATCGGATACTATCCTGGTGATAGGCACATTAAAACTCTTGACTTCAGCATTATATAATGAGTTCATTTATACTCTCTTAATATCTTGACATTAAAAATAACGAAATATATATTTCATTTCTTGTAGCCGCCAGTCTGCTGTTCATCACCCTCCCTGACCCGTCCCCAAAGCAGTGAAGCCACCCAGCTTGGAGCGAGTCAGCTCTTTCTCCGACACATACCTGTTTCCTTCTTGCTTCCCTTTCCTCCCTCTCGGCTCTTCTTCAGCACAGCCTTTAACATTTTCAACACTCTTTTGTTTCTAAAGAGAAAAGGAGGGAGAGAAGAGGAATTAAAGGCTGTAAGTTGGAATATAACTTGCACTTTGACACCAAAGGTGAGACAATAGTGTATACAGGTAACTTAAATTGTACATTAATTTTCTAAACTATGATGGGAAACTAAATGCTAAGAACATGAGGAATGTTTTATAACTTTTAGTGAAGTAATCAGAAATTCAGTGTCTTGTTATGAAAGATAAAAAAAACCCAAACCTACACAATAGTGCATTCTCAACATTCCACATCTAATTAAGGTTATGGGGCTAAACCTGGGTACAGTACTGAAAGAGATTTTGGCACAAAAATACAGCCTCCCCATCTCATTTCATCAAAAGAAGAAAATACTAAAACACAGAATCAAAAAGATAATAGTTGAGAAGGAAGCTCCATGGTTAAAGGCAATGTTTTACAGGTGCTACTAATTATACTACTCCAAGGAAAACATTTTGGAAGGTTATGAAATGAAACATACCTTACAAGCGTTTGCAAAATACAGTGGGAACACATTTTAACCCTGATCAAGGTTGCGGATTAAATAGCACCTACTACAGGGGTTTTTTACTATATATAGTCATGACCTTGGGGTATTGGGAAGTAAAAGGTGAGTAGAATAAGCCCTATGGCATTATGGCTGAATCCTTTAAATAATGAACCACATTTTTAAGCAGGATTGTTCTGAGCTTGTGAAAACACACAATGGCCAGGCCTAAGATGAAATATGAAACCATCTCCACAGCAAGAGACAGACAAAAGGACCATTATTTCCTCATGAAGCTAGCCTCCTTTAGCTCTCTCTCCCCCCAGCATCCCCCAGCAATTCAGATGAGATGGCTGGACAACAAGGAACAGTAACACATCTTAAAAGGTTATGTTACCCATCACACCTTTGTGAATGCACTAAGAGAAAAGCAGAAGGCAAAGAGGTCACTCCTGACCAGATGAGAAAGGAGAGGGATGGAGGAAGAGAGAGAATGGAAGGAGAGGGAGGAGGACTGGGACAGGGGAGAGAGGGAAACAGAGGATGAGAGCAGGAGGCAGAAACCTGTATGTAGAAGGGCCCCCAGGCCTCCTAGTCAGCATGCTGCCCGCTTCAAACAGCCTCAGTGTGACACCCACTACCTCTCAGTCCCTGGAGGGGACAGGGGTGCTGCAGGCTCCACTGAAATGTGCTGCCATCCACAGAACCTCACAGAGGAGGACATGGGGCATCCTTTCTTATCATTTGGTCCTGGCCTACATTTACTTTTCCAAGCCCTTTGTTTCACTGATGAAGAAACACAGAGACCCAAGGAAGCTGACTTGGCCATGGGTCACACAGCTAATTACCAGCAGGGCCAGAACCCAAATATGCAGCCTCCCGGCAAGGGTCTGCCCTTCACCATGTTAGCAAGCTGGCCTCTCCTCTCAGATTAGGGAAAGCTCTGGCTAACAGAAAATAAACAAAACTGAGAGATAGTCAGAGAATGATATCTTAGGCACAATTTGGTAAAGGACATACTGAAGGTTATTAGAGTTAAGTCATCTTACAAACAAGTCTTCACCCACAAAAGAGGCAGGGCTGAGCACCTAATTCTTTCTTTTGAATGAACCCTGGTAAAAAGATTTAGGTTTCACCTGAAGGGCAAACATGCAATCTGGAAGAGGGCTACAGTATGCTTCCACAAGGAGAACCAGGGTAACACAAATTTCTCCTAACAGTAAGCTCGAAACAATACAAAATGCTGTAGTATAAAAAATGGTGGCAAAAATAAATAATAGATGCCCGGTAAGCACAGACATTTCTTCTTCAAATCAACAAAACTTCTGGGTTTGCAGTTTAGTAAACACTACACATGCATGAGATAAAAGAAAAATATCAAAAGATCCATGCTGTCAAAGCTTGTCCAAGGTTCCTTACATGCCTGGTGAATGCTTCCAGAGCCCTGTATCTACTGACCAGCTAAGGCTCCACCATGTCCGTGAAGCTGCCCCTGATTAATCCCCCAGGATTATGTGGGTGGATTATGTGGAAGCATCCTGTAGCCATAGCCACTTTACAGCAGATCTACCCTGCCACTCAGCCAGAGTACATATCGCACAGCACAAGGACCAGGTGACACTGACTCTGGCATCTCATTCCACACACCTTGTTGGCCTACTTTGGGAAGCTCAGCTATTTTCAGGATAGTTACATCTTCTACATCAGTGGTCTTAAGGGAAAGATGCTATCAAATATCTGCGGTGTTTTTTCCTTCCAATTCCTATTTTCCTCCAAAAATAGAAACTCAAGGGAAAGAGCTTAAATTTTATATTCTAAAAGCTATTCAAACGGTGACCTGGAGAAACTTTAACTGATCATACCGGAGTACAAAAATAAAAAAAAAAAAAACAACCAACCCCACCAAACACAAATAGGAAAAGAAAAAAGGAAGAGTTTGGGAGTAAGTTAAATTCTGAGATGAACAGGTCAGAGTGGAGTTATGCAAAGTCACGTCCACGGCACAAAACCCATAATGGGACCTCGATATTCAACAACAGACCTAAAGACTGTGGCCATCTAAAGTGGGATGGTCAGAAATAGCTACTATTTTAACAGGCTGGAAGGGCCAACATGGGCGGTATGTTCCAGAGAAGATTACTTGGCACACCTAACAGAAACTATGTATGTAAAACACACTCTTCCACGTCCACTTCTGGAAATGGATCCATCAGGCTATAGGAATTAGGTACTATTAAACATTCACATGGGCTCCGCGGCTGTAGCTCAGCAGTTAGGGTGCCGGCCACATGCACAGGGGCTGGTTCAAACACGGCCCAGGCCTGCTAACCAACAATGACAACTACAACAAAATAATAGCCGGGCATTGTGGCGAGCACCTGTAGTCCCAGCTACTTGGGAGGCTGAGGCAAGAGGATCGCTTGAGCCCAAGAGTTAGAGGTTGCTGTGAGCTGTGATGCCACAACACTCTACTGAGGACAATATAGTAAAACTCTGTCTCAAAAACAAAACAAAACAAAAACATTTGCTTGATGCACTCCCTTTGTTCTGACTCTATTCTCACAGAGCAGCAGCACAGAATCTGGCTCCTTTCCAAGCCTGCCGACAGTAGAAGGAAAGGGTGCCGGTCCAATCAACACAGTCGTTTGACCTACTGACAGATATGATTCCGGGAGTAAATTAACAAACTCCTGCTCTAGTTTTAAACAAAAGCTCTTGTGAGCTTTGTTGAAGTCAATCACTTTACCAAATGAGTCATCAATTTAAGGAATGGGGAATCGTGAGCTTCTGACCCCTTTGAGGACCAAAAGGAAGACAGAAGCAAATCCCTCAAGGGGAACACCACCTGTGGCACTCCTGGGTAGCAGCCAGCAGGTTCTCCTTCCCTGCACCACCAAACACTTCCCCGCCTACGGCAACTTCAACTATTGCTATTTCTCCCCAAAGGGTGAACACTGACCTGTCCTTGGACATGAACCAAGCAGAAATGATGTAAACCCGCCTTCCAGATCCAAATGATTAAATGGCAAGCCCAGCACACTAACAGAAACTGGAGGAGCTATCAAGTTGCTACCAGAGAACCAGATATGTGGTGAGGAAATACTTATACACAAGTATCACAGCTTAAAAAAATAAGAAATAATGTCCTTTTAAAATGTAAATATTGGGCAGCGCCTGTGGCTCAAAAGGGTAGGGCGCCGGTCCCACACAGCCCCGGCCAAAAACTGTAAAATGTAAATATCACAAACCAAAGGCACAGGTGTAGCTCAAATACTGTCCAAAAAGAATCCTTCAAGTTCTATGGCACAAAACCTTAGCCTCTGTGACAGCAAGTAGAACAAATATGTGGCTAGATTCAAATACTTACGAATCTGTATTTAAAATATTTTGAAAAATTAGAGAATGTCAGCTGTCATTTCTTTAAATTAAATATTTTTGAATAGAGTACAAGGGAGAAAACTTACTCATCTTTTCTTCACTCATGGCAAGGTTCACAGCTGATACCCATATAACAAAAGAGAGAACATCATAACAAGTTTATGTAACCAAAGTTTTACATGATGTAAGAGCCTTCAGAAATGGAGACCCAAAGCCTTGGACTTTTATGCTTAGGTTCAATGAAGAATTGGAAGTTGTGCAGAAGTATAACTAGACAAAACAGGGGTAGGACCTCATGATAATAAGTGGGGTGGGGGGAACTTAGCAAGGTCCTGTGTGTTAGAGCAGGCTCTCCTTGGAATGGGAAAGCCTTAATAACTACTTTTAGATTAGACAGATCAGAGAATTCCTTTATCACCATGCTTCAGGGGACAAAGGCAGGAGGAGGTCAGAGTAGCCTTCTTGTTTCCAGAGTTTTCTCAATTGTCACAGTGCCATATTTTGGGGTATCATGTTCTGAGCCCCAACAAGAGGAAAGCTAGCTTCTAGGTTACAAGAGAGGTTACATCAACAATCAAAAGCGTGCTTTCACTTCTGGTATTTCTCCTGTCTTTGGGGACAGACATAAAATAACCTCTCCACACTCTCTGTTAGATTTCTGCATAGTATGTTACGCTGGCATATGAAACATAACAAAGCATCCTAAACAGCGAGATGACTTCAAAACAAGACAAAAATCTATTTTACTTTGCAGTCACAATGGCAAAATCACAGAAAGCACTAGCATTAAATTTGTTAAAAGACACAAAATCATAGATAGAAGGAGTAAGTCCTAGTTCTATGCCACTGTGGGATGACTTATCATGAACAATAAATTATAGTTTCAAATAGCTAGAGGAGGATATTGACTCTGAGATGATAGATATGTTAATTATCTTCATCTGATCATTATACATTAAATGTATCCAAACATCACTATGTACCCCATCAATATGTACAATTATTCATCAATTTCAAAAATTAAATTGAACAAAACAATGTCAAATAAACAAATTAATCTTTCAGAGAGAGGGCTATGCTCTTGGAGGACCATACTGCCTGTTTATACAACTTCAAGTTGAAACTGGGAGCTGAGGTCAGGGACTGTGTTTATTCTTTAAAAGATATGTACAGAAGCCGGAACACAGGCTTTGCACCCACTCTGTTCTCATTATTTGTTGACAGATTTAACCAAGCTGCAATGAACACAGATGACCATTTTCCTCCAAATCAAGCAAGTATCCAACATTTATAGCAGTTTATAAGCGACAAAGAACATGCCTATATATTCTCATTTACAAAGAATGCAAGAAAACTCAATTAAATCCATCTGACATCTGATATTTAGGGGGAAAATGCTTCATTTAATATTATCTCTAATAATGCCCATACCTGAATTAACCTTAAAAATCTTAGGCCAGGCTTGGCACCTGTAGTACAGTGGTTACAGTGCTGACCACATGCACTGAGGCAGGTGGGTTAGAATCTGGCACAGGCCAGCTAAATACAATGACAACTACAACAAAAAAAATAGCCAAGCATTGTGGCAGGTGCCTATAGTCACAGCTACTTGGGAATCTGAGACAGGAGAATCACTTAAGCCCAAGAGTTTGAGGTTGTTGTGAGCTGTGACACCATGATACTTTACCAAGGGTGACATAATGAGACTGTCTCAAAAAAAAAAAAACTTTCAGGCTCCAAATCCCTAAACTCACAAGCTCTGTGTATATTCTAATTCAAGGAGCTTCTCCCATCAAAACATTTATCTGGCTGGGTACAGCGGCTCAGGTCTGTAATCTTCACACTCTGGGAGGCTGGGGTGGCTGCACTGCTTAAGCTCAAAAGTTTGAGACCAGCCTGAGCAAGGGCGAGACCCTGTCTCTACTAAAAACAGAAAACTAGCCAGACATGGTGATGCAGGCCTATAGTCCCAGCTACTCAGGGAGGTTGAGGCAAGAAGATCACTTCAGCCAGGATTTTGAGGTTGCTGTGAGCTATGGTGCCACCCTGGTACTCTAGGCTGGGGCAACAGAGTAAGACTCTCCCCCCCCCACCAAAAAACAACAACATTCATCTGTCCTCAAAGCAAACCTTTTTCTCAAGACACCTTTTATCAAAATACTAAAGTAGCTGTAGTATTGCACCGAAAACTGAGGTGCATGTAATATTCTTGCTTTGGAGAAGGGGAAGACAAGGAAAATATCTTCAATTAGGAGCTCAAAAAAATGTTTTTTAAATCTAGTTAGTTTGGCTCGGCGCCTGTGGCTCAAGTGGCTAAGGCGCCAGCCACATACACCTAAGGTGGTGAGTTCGAATCCAGCCCGGGGCCCACCAAGCAACAATGACGGCTGCAACCAAAAAATAGCCGGGCGTTGTGGCGGGCGCCTGTGGTCCCAGCTACTTGGGAGGCGGAGGCAGGAGACTCGCTTGAGCCCAGGAGTTGGAGGTTGCTGTGAGCTGCGATGCCACAGCACTCTACCCAGGGGGACAGCTTGAGGCTCTGTCTCAAAAAAATAAAAAAAAAAAATCTAGTTAGTTTGACTCAGCTAACAGCCATCTCTTCTGTATGATGCCTTCAGAACTTTTCTTCCTATTAGCAAGATTTAGTAGTTTATCAAAAGAAAGGAAATGGGTGGAGGTAGTGAGGAGTCTGAAGCAGCCACAAGATAAATAAGAGAATAGAGCAAACAAGGGAAAACAAAGGAGAACAGAGACCACGGGAGGAAACAATGAGGCTGCCAGAGGGAGTGCGGGCTGTTGGCTGAAGTTCTTGGGAAACCCGGCACAGAAGCTTCCTGAAACCAAGAGCCAGGCCTCGACATTCTTGAGGAGCTCCCAGGAGGCTGGGAAAAACCAAAGCTTAATGAATTTTTGAAATTCCAGGATGTCTCTCACATTCCTCCCCTGCCCCCAGTAGAGAGAACCCAAGAATCAAGAAATAGATCCAGCCAAAGTGACTTGCGAACAAGTTCACAGAATTTCTCCAGGATTCAGAAGCTTTGACTAGAAAAGGGGGACGGAGAGGGTCAAGCAACCAGAAAGCAATTTTAGAAATAAGTAAAGAACTGGCCTTTGGTTTTGCTTAATTTGCATAGGTGGAAAATATGGCACAATTAAGCTATAATTTATTCTTTACGACACAGACTCAACCGTTTTTCGTCTTTATTCAAATCCATTCTACAAACTGAACTTCTGTTTCTGTTGCTCTTTTTAGTTGTCTTAGGCAGAAAGACTTCTGATTTCGAAACCAGTTATTATAAAGCATAAACTTATAGTCACGAGTAATGTGAATTCAGAAGAGTTCTGAGCATGAAGTTTGAAGTCAAATGCTTAAGTTCTGATGCACAAAATGAAGTGCAAACCCATCATGGTAAAATCATCTCAATGTATACTTAAAGTATTTTTTAAATACTAGGAGATATACTAGTAGAAGATATACTTGGACAAGTTGTTTTAGGAAGAGTTTCTTAAAAAAATAAAATCCCACTGTTTTAGCCACTGTTTCAAATTATTAAAAATTATACAAGTTTGCTTAAAGAAGATTTTTTTGGTTTTTCTGTTTGTTTTTTTTTGAGAGTCTCATTATGTTGCCCTGGGCAGAGTGCCGTGGCATCACAGCTCATAGCTACCTCTAACTCTTGGACTTAAGCAATTCTCTTGCCTTAGCCTCCAAGTATCTGAGATTACAGGTACCCACCACAAGACCCAGCTATTTTTTTTCTTCTTGCAGTTGTCATGGTTGTGTAGCAGGCCAGGGCCAGGTTTGAACCCGCCCGCCTCAGTGCATGTGGCTGGTGCCCTACTCACTGAGCTACGGGCACCACCCAAGAAGTTTTTATTTTGATAACTGCTTGACGGAGAGGAAATTTCACTTTTGGAGGAAAACAGAAAGAAGTTACTTGCTTCTTAGTACAACCCATTTTTACATATCTGTAAAGGGATTTGTTCAGTCCAACTTTTAACATTACCTCTTCCATAAAGCCTTCCTAGGCCAGGGTGCCCAAAATACATTTTTTCTCTAATTTTGTAACCCACTTTGTACTGATATAATTATCCATCAAAATTATAGTGAAAAATGTTGAATTCTGCAAATCCCCCATGGCATCTAGCAATGTACCGGTCACATACTAATGGGGGGAGGTCATGGACAAACCCCACAAAAACAGTTTTTTTGTACATCTGTTTAAGCAGGACAATAGAATATGCAAAAATAAACAGCTGAAAGTGCAGTGAAGGCTATGTTAACCTGTTTGATGAAAGTATTTCAAATAGTATATAAAACCAGTACATTGTACCCCATAAATGCATTAATGTACACAGCTATGATGTAAAAATAAATAAATAAATAAATAAACAGTTGATGGGGTCAGTCTCTGACACCCTCCCATTGGTTTATAACTGTTTAAATACAACACTAAATAAAAGCCTTCAGGCTCGGTGCCTGTGGCTCAAGTGGCTAAGGCGCCGTCACATACACCTAAGGTGGTGGGTTCGAATCCAGCCTGGGCCTACCAAACAACAATGATGGCTGCAACCAAAAAATAGCCAGGTGTGTGGCGGGCGCCTGTAGTCCCAGCTACTTGGGAGGCTGAGGCAGGAGCCTAGGAGTTGGAGGTTGTTGTGAGCTGTGATGCCACAGCACTCTACCCAGGGGACAGCTTGAGGCTCTATATCAAAAAAAAAAAAAAAAAAGAAAATAATAAAAGCCTTTAAACAAATGAATAACAGAGTTAATACAGAAGAGAAAACAAAATGGACTAATAATTTAAGAATTGTCCTGGTACCAAACACTAAATTCCCAACTTTATAGTCAAAAGTATCTGCTTTATGTGTGAAGAAATCTTGCTATTTATATAGCAAGACCGGTTTCAACATCAGGCAATTCGGAAGCACCAACTATAGGAAGGTTTTATTTTGGCATTTTATTAAGCACACAGAAGGGCTAAGGGCAATGATGGAGAAGCCAAAATCTGAAATCAATACATTGTCCCTCAAACCAGGAAGGGCTCGGATAGGAAATGACCAAGGGCAGCATTCCTGGCAATCATGGATATGCCTCCCAGGCCCACGGCTACTGTGGGAAGTGGGGTTCCAGTCCCACAGAGCCCATGTCACCCACCATTCCCTCTCCCATGGGAGCTCCCCGGCCACGTCTTCCCTCCCTATCCTGGCAGCAAAACAAAAAGTACATGGCAAAATAACTGCAATACCGTCACTATCACCGCCATTCGGATATTACACCTAGTAGATATTTGCACCTAGTAGAAAAAGCAAAGGAATGTCAGAAGCCCACTTCACAGCCACTCCAGAAGCTCCTCTTCTTCGAAGGCTTTAACCATATTTTAATTGCTGATACATCTGCTTCCTCACTGGGCTGTCAGTCCCTGGGTGGTCAAACACTGCCTCGCCCCCATGCCACGACTCAGTATTTTCTCATTTCAGCATCAATGGATGACTGTGTCAGAATATACTTCTAATATGTTACAGAGTTCCATCTGTAACTCTCAAAGGGAATTGCTATACCCTCAGAACAGAATGTTATCCTTTAATAAGTAAATTTAATATCCTTCTTTAAAATGCGAGGCCCTGAGTAATGGAGGAACTTTCCCTGGCTCTCTTGGACCAGTAAGTGGCAGAAATAGGGTTACAATCTAATTTTCTACTGAGAATGGGCACTGGGTTAGCAATTCCAGTTTTTTCACTTTACGCACATTCCTAAGTATCTGCTCTGCGCCAAGCAGCAGAGGACATGGAGTTAAATGAATCCAATATACTAGAGATGAAAGACAGTAATGCTGACAAACGCGGGCAGGAAGCTAAAAAAGCTCAGGCCATCATTTCCTCTATGAAGTAAAAATATGAGAGAGGGGCTGTGAAGATCTAGGATAGCCCTGCCGAGGAGAGGAAGGCAAGCACAGATGAAAAGGACAGCTGGACAGCTCTGATTGCTCACACCAGACCTCAGACCAGGCCAGGGAATGAAAAGATGGAACTTGTGCAATTCCTTCCTCTCTGCTCAGCCCCGAGGAAGAACCACCCAGAGGCCGAGAGGCTGATCCACAATCAGGAGTTCACAGTGCAGGGCTTCACACAGGAGGGCTCAGAGTGGGGTGCCATGGAGCCACAGCTGCACGTGAAGGGAGTAAAGCCCTGAGAGGTACAACAGCCAGCCAGAAAAGACATGGTATGTCAAAGAGATCAAAGAACGCACAGTTGGAACAAACAAATGAAGAAGTTAAAAAGCATCTGGTTATGTTAAATGAATTTTTTTTTTTTTTTTGAGATGGAGCCTCAATGGCACTCCTGGGTAGAGTGCCATGGCATCACGCTCACAGCAACCTCCAACTCCTGGGCTCAAGCGAGTCTCCTGCCTCAGCCTCCCAAGTAGCTGGGACTACAGGCGCCTGCCACAGCGCCTGGCCATTTTTTGGTTGCAGCCATCATTGTTGTTTGGCAGGCCCGGGCTGGGGATTCAAACCTTAGTTGTATGTGGCTGGCGCCTTAGCCGCTTGAGCCACAGGCGCCGAGCCGTGTTAAATGAATTTTTAAGATTTTAGAGGTAGAGCTAGAACTTGAACCCAGTTCTGACTTGAAAACGCAGGCACTGAGCAGCTGCTGCAGAGTCCTCAGTGAATTGGAAGGAGGGAGACAGGGAGGTGACAAAAACAGCACAGAACATGACCCTCAAAGAAGAGGTGGCTTTGCATGAAGTGAGAGGGTAGCAGTTACGGATCCAGCCCAGGAGAACGGAGAGAATGCCAACACCAACTCTGGGCCCCGGCAGCCAGGAGGCCAGCCGCTCCTGGAGAACCGCCTGGGGTTTGAACATGAACCAGTCTTCAAGTGTCTCAATCTCCCTCACATAGCTCTGCAGAGGACGTGGCGAGGGCCACAGGAAGCTTCCCTGTGTAAGTTTCTGGCAACCGGAGACCCAAGTCCCAGGCCTTGCTATGGCAGTTTGCTCCCTAACAGCCACACTGAGAATTACATTCTCTTCTCTTTCCCCTTCTCCTTTCTGTTAAGTCTTCCACTTGTATCATACAACAGAGCTACAATCCCCACCTTACACCGACCACCTTCTTGATCCATGTCAATCACAACTCCCTGATTAAAAGTAGGAGGCATCTTGACTACAAAGTGATTTTGAACAAGTTATTTCACCTTTCACAGACTTATCTAATAGGAATACTGCTCTCTTTCCTGCTGGAATGGATAATTTCAGGTCTCTGGGAGGGACTTTCTTTCTTGTTCCTAAGACCAGTGTAATTATGGTAGATGATAAACCACATCATCACAGATGAAAAAGGACCTCCTTGGAGGGGCAGAGAATACTGGGTGATAAGCTTTTAGTACAGAAAGAGAAGAGGCCTTGACATATTTCAGAGTGTTAAAAAGCACTCAAGTCAATCAATGCCAGCTGAATGAAGTCTGGTATTATAAATCTAGAGAAATTAAATTTTTTAAACTGCACTGCATCTGGCCTCAAAGTGAAGGGTCAGACAACTTCAAAGATGCACCGTGAAAGGCAGCTATTCATTATAGAAGATCTCTTGCTTACGTAGCCGACAGATGGATCTTTCACTTAATACCCCAGAATGTAAGACATCAAAATCCCTCTTCCTCTTCTGTTAGTGACTTGCAATGACTCTCTGAACAAGGTTATAACCTCCCAGGCCCTAATGTCATTAGGATGCGAGTTCTCCATACCCATATAATTTTGTGGGGGGGGGGGTTTACCCCACCAGGTGATTCTGATGTGCAGCCTGCAACACTTGCCTACCATTAACCACAAGTCAGGCCCTGCTCTAAATACTCAGCAGGTACTTCCACCTCTGAGGAAGGTGCTATTAATCCTCATTCTACAGAGGCACAGACAAGCTGGTGACTTGCCCAGAGTCACATAGTTTGGTGCTCATCCAGGAAGCCTGACTTTTTTTTTTTTTTTTTTGAGACAGAGCCTCAAGTTGTCCCCCTGGGTAGAGTGCCGTGGCATTATAGCTCACAGCAACCTCCAACTCCTGGGCTCAAGCGAGTCTCCTGCCTCGCCTCCCAAGTAGCTGGGACCAAAGGCGCCTGCCACAACGCCCGGCTATTTTTTTTTTTTTTTGGTTGCGGCCATCATTGTTGTTTGGCGGGTCCGGGCTGGGGATTCGAACCCGCCACCTTAGGTGTACGTGGCTGGCACCTTAGCCGGTTGAGCTATAGGCGCCAAGCCAGGAAGCCTGACTTTTGAGCAGTGACTAAGCAGTCTCTCTTCTGGGCCTCCACTTTTGGATAAAAGTAAAGAGACACTAGTTAGCAGGGGCCTCATAAGAGAGTCAGACAAAGACAAAACTGCCCAATAAGGGAAAAAATCATCTTTGCAGACACACACCCTCACTCACGTGTACCTCCACTCCAGCACCACACCCTGCCCTGTAAATCTATCCTGCAAAACCACCTGCTTCCATTGAGAGATACCTACTATCCAATCCCCCAAGGTCTGCTAAGTATCCAACTAATCAGAGTTATTCCAAACCACAGTGTTGTCTCTGTGAGATCTGAAAGTACCATGCAACAGAACCCATGCTAAAGTGAGCAGGGCCTTGAGGGCATTGGACCACAGGGGAAAAATACTGGGAGTTGGGCCAGAATGCCAATGAAGAAGATTAATTGCAGCAGAGACCTCTGTGTCATGACTAAGGCTTCCCCTGTTCATAACACTTACCCAGAAGTTAGGAACAATGTTATTTAAGAAGAGTTCTGAAAACCACTCCATTTCTCATGAACACACTGCATAAAGCTTATTAAAAGATTATGAGATGCACCAAAGAATGGCTTGATGCCCACCCTCTCTTTCTCTGGGCAGTTTTACGCAGTCTAACACACTTGGTAAGGTTGTAGCCTTGGATATCAAGTTCTAAGTTAAGGTATGCCTTCAGTAATGGTGCAGTCAAGAGCTGGATATAATTCATATAAGATACACAGCATTCTCTCTTCCCACAGCCAGAGCAATGATATCCAAATATGCATCACTAAATTCTCATCTGAACTTTCTACGGAACTCATTCCTGGCCATAAACACTGGGTTGCCCTGAGCAGTCTCACATAGGCCTGTAAGAAAGGGCATATGGGCATGAACAATGGTTTTCTTTTTTAATTGACTCCAACAGCCCCCAAATGGGGCATACCAGAACTCCAGATGATACATGTCAAAGTCAAGTCATGCTAGAAAACAAAATCCAAATATGTTAAGACTTAAAAAATAAATAAAACAAATCTAGGTTTAATGTTAACAAATCTGGTCTCAAAGCAAGATCAGAAAGATACAAGGGTGCCATCTGAAGCAGGAATTTATAACACCTTTTAAGTGCCATGGCCTGCTTCAGCAATCTGTACCCTCTAATTAGAATGTTTTTAAATAGAAAATAGGATTACAAAGGAAACTAATTATATTGGAACACAGATATCAAATATTTAAAAAGAAAATCTGATACAGTAATGTATGCTTAACACATAAATAAAACACAGCAGGTCCAGTAACTATGGGTACATGTATAAATACACTGTAAAGTGTGAGAAAGGCTGAGCACGGTGGCTCACGCCTGTAATCCTCAGGAGGCCGAGGCAGGTGGATTGCCTGTGCTCACAAGTTTGAGACCAGCCTGAGCAACAGTGAGACCCCGTCTCTAAAAAGTAGCTGGGTGTTATGGTGGGTACCTGTAGTCCCAGCTACTTGGGAGGCTAAGGCAAGAGGATGGCTTGAACCCGAGAGTTGGAGGTTGCTGTGAGCTAAGATGCCACAGCACTCTACTGAGGGTGACCAAGTGAGACTCTGTCTCAAAAAAATAAACTAAACTAGAAGGAAGGAGGGGGATTGGTATGCTCCCACTTCATGGGCACAATGGAAGGGTATATGACACATCTTCTGAGCGTGAGGCACAACTACAAGAGGGAATCTACCAAACAAATGCAAACACTGTAACCTAGTTGTTTGTACCCTCATATTAATCTGAAATTTGAAAATATAAATATATTTTTAAACTATCTTTATAAGGTAATACAAAAATCAGAAATTTTTACTGACAAAGTCACAGGCATTGATCTTATGTGGCCGGTTGTCTACTTTCAAGAATGTTTGAAAGGCTACATTTTGACTAAAAGTTAGTGGAAAAGTTGTAAATTTTTCTCCATCCATTGAAGTTCACGCACCCCATCATAGTCCATTTTGTGCTGTTGTCACAGAATACCACAGACTAATTTTTAAACAACAGTTTATTTGGCTAACAGTTCTGGAGTCTGAGAAGTCCAAGGTCGAGGGGCTTCTTTCTGGTGAGGACCTTCTTGCTGTACAATCCCATGGCAGAAGGGCAAGTGTGCCAAACTCAATTTTGCAACAAGCCCACTCTCATGACAGCTAACCTACTCCTGAAATAATGACATTTATCTATTTTCCTCATGACCTAATAACCTCGTACTAAGTCCCACCTCCCAACACTCTTGCATGGGGGATTAAGTCTCCAACACACAAACTTTATGGGACACATTCAAACCATAGCACCCCAAAGGCTAACTAATAACCCTAATAAGGACACTGACCCAGAGGACTGTCAGATTCGATAGAACAATTACTTAGACTTACCAAAAGCTGTGCTCATAGCTCAGGTGCTTCTAGAGAAACAGTAAGAGTTTTATCCCACCCATGGAACTACAGAAATTTAGAAAGTTAAACATAATTTACCAAGTGGTGCATATTTGTAGGATCAAGTGTTGCACATATGCACCCCTGCTAGCAATTAAATACCAAGTCCCACAATTAGTTTTCAGAGCGGTCTATAAAAGTTCTGTTTAGCAAGGCAGACCATTACTACCAAATTACTAACTCATCTACAGTAACCAGGCCTGGCTGGCATTCCAGGAGAAAGAACTCCAGAAATTTAGTGTGAGACAACGTACAAAACAGAAATGCCAGGTTTCATACTGGGGACAGGTGTGAAGTGCACGCTGCTGGGTTTATTGTTTTCTTGGTTCTCCTGCTCTCCACTCTCCCTCCTTTTAAAAGTATTTATGGTCTGGCAACTGCAGTCTTTCAGTTAACTGGATTAAGCTTCCCAGCGAGGGTGGTACTCGAGGCTCAGCCTCTCCTGCCCCCACCCCTCATACAGTCAGGCCCTTCCCCAGCTGTGTGCCCTAAATCAGGGGATGCCCGTAGGAAGACAAATATAATTTGGCATCCAAAATACACATACTTACGCTGGGCTGCTGCCAATTTCCCATGGACCCTGGGTAACTGAGATGGTTTTTGTTTTCATGGTTAGGAACTACAACAACAGCTGCAGGAGCATGATACTTTTTCTAGACTAATTAAAATAACCCAGGTCTGGCTCAGTATTTCAGCTGTGGCAGCAGCCAAACTTTCCAGAAAGGTCAGAAAGGTCCAAGCCTTGTGCAGTTCTGAAAAAGCTGGGGTGGTAGTTCTGAACTAAACTGAAAGCATTCAAACCCAACTCAACAGCAAACAAAACAAAACAAAATCAGCAGCTAAATTTTGAACTGGAGTAACTCCTGTGCATGTAGATGACAGATGGACAGATGTTATTTGTGGGAGCCCCATAAAACTTTAATCAACTGTGTAAGTTTAAGCTTTACACTTGAAGGTATGTCACATGCCATGTATGATCATATTTTTTTCTCTAAAACTCAGTGAAAGGTTCGATTAAAGACCTTAGTAACTCTGCAGTAAAGCCTTTGATCACGATCCTGTCATCACTTCTCTTAACACACAGACGGTATAAAACACATCTCAGACCTAGAGAACAAAATTGGTATTGTGAAGTAGCACAGAAACCCCACATGCGCGCGCACGCGCACACACACACACTTTTCTTGGGGAGGAGCTGGGAGTTTCAGAAGCCACCATTTCCAAACTGAGAGGGTTCCTTATGCATTCTTGTACATTGCAGCAGAGTTACAAAGTCATCTCCCAAATATAAGTGTGTGGTCCAAGTGCCTCCCATTAAGGAAAAGCAGCCCAATTAGAACCCAATAGAAAACAGGACACATGTTTCTTGAATGTCTTTGAATTAGACACAGTGGATGTGAAATTGTTCTAGATATAATGAAGATGTTGCACAGATGTGCTAAGTTTTCACGGGCTCAGCAAAACAGACTCCTTCTATAGCAGAACATGTGAGTCTGCAACAAAGCTGGATATAATTTTTTTTAAATATCTGATGCTCATTTTTATACAGTAAAACTTCCCAAGCTAACTCTTTTGCCTTCTCACAAAAGAGTTTTCATTGTACGGATAATTCACTGGAAACAATAAAGCCACATTCATCTCTAATTGACTTTTAACTTTCAATGGCAGAGGAGACACTTATTTCATGGATTTCTCCCAGTTATTCCTCATAACACAACTTGGTAAGAACTACACGTATTCTCTTTGGACAGATAAATTGAGAATTAAAGAACCTCAGCAGTGTGCTCACTAGTCACACCTTAGCTCTCACCACCTCGCTCTGTTATTTCCTTCTTTGGAGAGAAGACACATACTAAAACCAAGCTTGGGGACCCTCAGCCTTGGGAGCCAAGATAAAATGACACACAAGGACAAGTCTCTTTTACACAGCATGAGGTCTAAAGTCAGAATTATGGCCACAACTCAAAGGGTGTGTCTATAGTCCCAACTACTTGATTGACTGAGGTAGAACCTCTTGAGGTCAGGAATTGGAGGATGTAGTAACTACGATCACCTGTGAATAGCACCTGCACTTCAGCCTGGGCAAAAAAGCAAAACTGTCTCTTAAAAAAAGAAAAGAAAAAGTTAATACTGCAACACTGTTCTGATCAAAACTAAACTCATCTTCCTCTCTCCTACTTCCAGACCCCACTCACCAGCCTCGGTTCCAGGCTCCTGCAGATAAGCACCACCCGCTTTCCAGACTCAAAGCTTCTCCATCCTCCCGGTCTCCCTCCCTGTCTGGAAGACACCCAATCAAATGTTTCAGCAGTCCTGCTCCCTCCCTCTCTCCCTCCACTACTGGGACCAGTCCTGAAACCTCCAAGCTGAGTTCCTTAACTTTAGGCCAATCAAGTGCAGCAGAGTCACCGGGAGGAATGCTGCCAGGCAGGCTGTTGGCCCCTCTTTGGGTTGGCTTCCTCAGGCCTGGGGTGCAGCTCCCCAGCTGATGGGGCCTGCAGTCCTCAGGCTCCACAGTCCTGGGACCCACTACTCTAGAATCTCTTCTCCCATCCTCCCTTTCCATGTCACTTAAATTCTTTCTGAATCTTTTCATCATTGGCCAATTTAACCTTTATTTTTCTTTTTGGAGACAGTCTCACTATGTCACCCTCAGTAGAGTACTCTGGTGTCACAGCTCACAGCAACCTCTAACTCTTGGGCTTAAGCGATTCTCTTGCCTCAGCCTCCGAAGTAACTGGGACTACAGCTGCCCGCCATACCACCTGGCTATTTGCTGTTGCAGTTGTCATTGTTCTTTAGCTGGCCTGGGCTGGGTTCGAACCTGCCAGCCTTGATGTACGTGGCTGGCGCCATAACCCCTGTGCTACAGGCGCCAAGCCCAATTTAACCATTTTTAAATCTGAAAGTTTAGTCCTTTGATAACTGAGTTTGGATAGTAACAGCTACCACTGACCAAGGACCAACCTGTGTCAGAAACAAGTCTGTCAGCACCCACTCAAAACAATTTCAAAAAATATGCAGCATCCCCAAATTTACCAAGCAATTTTGTAGGAAATCAAGATTCAGAAAGTTAACTTCTAAATTCCACAATGACAAATTGGTTATATATTTATTAGGATGGACCCTCTACTTAGACAAACTTTGTTACCAAAATATGATGGGAAAGGGAGAAATATGAAGGAAAATTAGAGTATTTCCTTCTCAGAACAGGGCAAAAAGGAGAGACCTATGATGAAACAAGATATAAAAGGGTCTGAGTCACAATTTAGGGTCATTTTGGCATAGAAAAAACCATGTCCAAACTCATGCTCCCAAGATCAATTTAACAGAATAAACTTCAGCAGACTCTGCTTTAATTCACCTGCCTATACCTAAATAGCATCCATCTAGTTTTTGTACACCACATCCTTATCTGTCCTAGAGTAGTTTTACTAGGGAGAATAAAAGTTAGCTCCATGGGTACGATCTTTAAAATGTTTTTTCTTGCCTTTTCTCCCTGCACGAGAGAGGGGAGAATGATCTGATCAGCACGAACTTCAGAAATGCAGGAGAGTTTATATTTTCACACAGTCAGTTATAAATGAAGAAAAGCAGGCTTATGCAAAACAGACAATTATCAACAGAACTTCTTCCCACTTCAACAGAACTTCTCAAAAATGTCACTGAATTTTAAAGCACTTTCCTTTATGGTGGTCCATTTGATTCCCATAAAAAAATCATGTGAGGACAAGCGGCATGATCCCGCTATCCTTGTCTCAGGCCACCCAGAAAATACACAGTGAATGGAAGAACCAGGGCTTGTACCCAGATGAAGCCACAGACAACGTGGTCCATCAGGAGTCATGTCTTTAGGACCAATAATGTAAGAAAAAATATATACATTTGACAGATACCAACTTGAGTGAGACCAGTTACTTCTCTCAAAAATCAATCTACTTGGCAGAAATCTAAAAACAGTACTGTGGCATTATGAAAATAAGCAAGATAAGTGGCAAGATACCAGGGACAAAGGCTCCAGAGGTTCAGATCGCAGCTTCACCCACACTACTTGCCCGATAGCCCTGTGCCTGTACTTAAGCTCTGACACCTGTATTTCTCACTTATCACAGAGATGACATATGTCAGAGTACTGTGAAAATTACAAATAATATATGACAAGTTTCCAGGACTATACCTAGCATGAAATGGGTACCACCTAATGGTCTCATTATTACACCTGCTTATCTAAGCTCAACTGCAGGTTTTAGAGCCCGTAACAAATATTACTGTAATGACTGTTAAGTTTATCTCTTATTTAGGATATTAAAATGATACAATACCGATTAAAATATGGGGCTGAGGGAGGAGTGAAAGATGAGCCACAAATTTTGGCCTGAGCAAAAGGGTAGAAAGTTGTTCCAATGACCAAAATGGGAAAAGTGGGCAGAAGCATGGGATGAAGGGTTTGGGGTGGGGGGCAGGAAGCAGGCAATAATTAGGAGGAAAATGAGCTCAGCTGGGATATCCCGAGTTAAAAGTATCCATGAGTCATCTGAGTAGAAATGTCCAAAAAATTGAGAGGAGGGCGAACTCAGAGAAAGGCTTGGGAGGTCACGAAAAGTGTGGGTAGTAGTTGGAGCCACAGAAAGACTGAGGTCTCCCAGAAAGGCTGAGCAGACTAAAAGAAAACCACCACGAATAAAGCCCAGGGAACATGATCATTTAAGGGCAGACACAGCAGGATCTAGGAGGAAATAAAAGGAAGCAAAGCAAAGGAACACCAGAGGAGAAAGCTTCCAATGAGGGCTGGTCGGCAGTATCAAGTGCTACAGAAAAGTCACAGCAAGGACCAAAAAGCCACACCACAGGGCTTCATGATCGGAGGCCATTCGTGACCTCAACACAAGCAGCTTCTGTTGAGCTGAGGCCACGGAAATCAGACATTAGGCCATCTCTAAGGTCCCAGCTAGACTGGGAGGTTCCTCAACTCCAAAACCAGAACTTACCATTCTCCATCAAACCCATCAAATTAATGAAACCTCAAAGGACAACATGTTACAAGGTTTCTCTCAGAGAAAAGGAATTTGCAAAAGAAAGACACAGTCAAAAACCACAAAACCACTGAACATGATCTTTGCTGGTAAGCCCCTATCTGCTTCCTAAAGTTGGTCCCGGGGAAGGAGAAAAAATGAGCTAAACCTCTGCTACACAAAAACTGGAGGGGGAAAGATGTTTAGAAGGTTTCCTATCCAAAAAATCTCCAAGGGCAATACGCTTAAATTGCTCTTTCAGTGTTGCTTTGAGAAATGTGTTACCACAGGTAGAAAAGCTTGGTTTCGATATGCAAATCTCTTGTAAAATTCCATTTAAGCAGATTTCCACCTGGATTTCTAAATAAACCTAAACTGCTGAATTTAGTAAATTGCTTTGCAATGTCATTTTCCTTCTTCTTTGTATAGTTATAACCATAAAAAAATGTCCGATACAATTTTAAGTTATAAAATGTTTCTATGATACATATTATGGCACAACAAGGGAAATGTTTGGCTTGGCAGTATGAACTGGTTAAACTAGTCAGTGGAGTTCAAAGAAAATTCCCTCAAACATCTGCTCAGGCTAAGAAAGAGGTTTTTGTTTTTAAGTCTACTCCATATACAAATATTCTTCAAAAAGCTAAACATCTCAAATATTAAAAACTAGAATCATCATTTATAGACAGAAAAAAAATCTGAATATTTGAGATTTCCAAAATACATCCCCCCAAAATACTACTTACTAGTAGATATTGTTGTATCTATGCAGCTGATTTCTTCAGATCTTCAGGTCACTAATTTTATGCATCCATCAAATTCTTTGTCATATTTGGCTATCAATATTAACTAGTGATACACACCATCACCTCTTGTGGCGCTTATTAAAAAAAACAAAACATAGCAATGACTCCCACTTTCCAAAATTCTAGTTCACCTGGGGTAAGCTTCCTAATTTTTAAAGCTTCACAGGAATTCTAATATACTCCTGCTGTTAAGAAGCTCTGCCTTTTGGCATGATCCCCCAAAGTTTTGGGGAGCAATCTGGCCACCCTGTTCCTCATAAACAGCAGAGTGCAAAAAAAATCCCGCTAAGTCCTGCAACACAGATGGCAGAATACACAGGCAGATCACACGGACCTCTCAAGAAGGAGCCAGGTTCAAATCTCCAGGACCCCAATCACCATTCCTGCCTGGATGTCTCGGGATTCCTGCTCTCCCTCAACTGTGCACAGCTGGGCATAAACAGCCATAGTCCTTCAAGCTGTGCTCATGTAAGAGTAGACAGGAGACTCCATTCTCAGCCAATTCTAAGGAAAGAAGAGAATCTTTGAGTCCTACTACATCAGCAGTTCTCAATCTGTGGGTTGCGACCCCCGGGGCGGGGGGTGTCTCCTGCATATCAGATTATTTACATTACCATTCATAACAGTGGCAAAATAACAGTTATGAAATAACAATGAAAATAATTTTATGGTTGGGGGTCACCACAACATGAGGCAGGGTCGCAGCATTAGGAAGGTTGAGAACCATCATTGTACTACATGCTACACACTGGAGACAGGGAATGCAAATGAAAAGATGACTTAGGGCAAAGACCTAGGAGCCTCCAGCCTCACCAAACCTCTTCAAGTAGATTTTTTTTTCCACAGTTTACACAGATATAGCACAGAGAAATCATAGCCCAGGTTTAGTAATGTTCCCCAAGCCACACAAGTAGAAAAGCCTTCTTGAAACCCAGGGGGAGGAGGAGGATGAAACAACTGTTAAGATCACAGGACAGTGCGAGGAATGGGACAGAAGACAGAACCTACCCCAGTTTGAACTGGCATCACCCCAAAAGCCACTCTACAAGGAGCAGTAGAGCTAAGGCAGGTTCTAAGCAGTCCCTTACGTGTTTGTCTCCCAGGAGCTGTAAGGTGGCTTGTAATTAAGCTTTACACGGGAAATAAGGGGCAGGAGAAAACAATGATACAGGCTGAGCTCAGTGGCTCACACCTGTAATCCCAGCACTCTGGGAAGCCAAGGTCAATGGATTGCCTGAGCTCAGGAGTTGGAGACAAGCCTAAGCAAAAGCAAGGACCCCAGTCTCTAAAAATACCCAGGTGTTGTGGCAGGTTTCTGTAGTCCCAGCTACCCAGGAGGATGAGGCAAGAGAGTCACTTGAGCCCAAGAGTTTGAGGTTGCTATGAGCTACAATGCCACAGCACTCTATGGAGGGGAACTAAGTGAGACTCTGTCTCAAAAAAAGGAGAGAGAGACTAGATGGGATGACAGAAAAGAGTGATACAGAATATACAGCTAGTCTGACTTTTAAATATCTGAAGTTTTTATCACTTGTACTTCCATGTATGCAAACTGTAAACCAAGATACTTGCCATTAGTACAATGAATATTAAATGTTTCTGTGGAAAAGTGCTGTGTTAGACACCATCAAAAAGAACCCCCTGGAGGCAGGAGCAAGATGGCAGCCGAGTAATAGCTTCCTTGCAACTGGGCACAGTGAGACTGGGGAGAGAAGACCCCAGGCATGTCTGGCTGGTGGGATCTGCCCAGAAACATCCCTTTGGGGGCACGGGGAGTGTTCAGGGAGACTTCTGGACCCCATAAGGAGGACAAAAGCAGTGGAGAACTGGCAAGTGTTTGCATGTGTTTGTTCAGTCTAATCCTGCAGGCAGCTGTAAGTACAGCAGCAATGAGATTGCAAACTGGAAAGGCCTTACCTGTGAGCTGTTTTGATTTTTTTGGACATCTCACTCAGTTGAACTACCTTAGAAGAACTTGGGCAAGAATGCGGAGGACTTTAAGCTTTGTCTAGAGCCCCAGACTGAGCCCAGATGGAGCTAATAGCACGGAGCCATTGTGGGAGAACTGCCCGGGCAAGCTCCGCCCTCAGAGTCCCACAGCAAGGATTGGTCGGGAGACCTTGGGCAACTAATCTAGAGAGTGAGCAGCCTAAAGGCGGGGACTGAGACGCCTTACAGCCATGGCCCTTGGGGGCATAGAGTGAGACCGGTTTTGGCACGGGGTAAGTGGACATCCACTTCAGGAGTGATCCCAGCGACAAGTGTTTTCCTGAGAAAGCTTCTGCTTAGCCAAGGTTAGCAGTTTAAAGTGACTTTTACGAAGGCTGAGGAGAGATTTATGCTCTCCACCCTGCAGGGTTTGAGAAATCAGCAGAGGCCTCCAGTTTCCATCTTGTATAGCCGCGTCAGCACTGGGACTAACATTTTATACCCCAGAAGATCACCTGTTGCCCAGACAATATTCAGAATATTCAGCAATATTCACTGCTTTGGTTATGCTTTCTGTTTTTTTTTTTTTAATTTCAACATTTCCCCTCTAGATTTTTCCCTTTTTTTCTCTCCTTTCTTCATTTTTCTAGTTTAAATATAATTTTCCATTGTTGCCTCCTTTAACAATTAGAATTTCATTTTTGCTAGTGTTTCTACCCCTATTGTTTTTTTCTCCCAATTTTATCCCATAAAGTTTTCTGTTCGCTTGTTTGGGTTTGATTTATAGCATTTTTGTCTTTCCTCTACTTGGTGGAGGTGGGGTACTGTGTCCGAACAGACTAACAAAGAACTGCTGACCTCAAGGGAACCACCCAACCTAGCACCCCCAGAGGTTGGGGTTTTTAAGTTTGGGTCAAAGTACCCTACTGTACACCTATATTGCTCCTGTCTCCCTCTTTCTGTGCCCTCCCTCTCTTCTTTTTGTCAATATTCCATTTACCCCCTCTCCTTACTCTTTTTTCTTTTTTTTTTCCCCTTCTTGCTCTTCAATCTTCTCATCCTTCTGGTCCAATACCAAAAGGACTCATTGAAACCCTAGTCCAAAGACATGGTAACTTAAAGAGCAAGAGGAAGTGAAAGGAAAATTAGGGCAAGGAAACAGATACAAGAAAGCACTTATAGGTGGTGCCTATGGCTCAAAGGAGTAGGGCACTGGCCCCATATACTGGAGGTGGTAGGTTTAAACCTGGCCCTGGCCTTAAAAAAAAGCATTCATGAGGAAGAATCAGCAGAAAAATCCTGGCAACATGAAAAACCAATCCAGAGCAAACCACCCCCCGCCCCCCGGGAACCATGAGGTAGCTACTGCAGAGGATTCTACTTGTAAAGAAATGTTAGAAATGACAGAAAAGGAATTTAGAATACAGATGATTAAAACAATGAAGGAAATAATGGAAACAATGAAGGAAACTGTTAATAAAGTGGAAAATAACCAAAAGGAAATCCAAAAACAGAATCAAATAAGAGATGAATGATGAAGAATATAGAAAGGATATAGCAGAGCTGAAGGAACTGAAGCAGTCAATTAGGGAACTTAAAGATGCAATAGAAAGTATCA
>NW_003852493.1:6164413-6165374 GCF_000181295.1 Otolemur garnettii | reverse complement strand
AACTGTAGATGCTGGCATGGATGTGGAGAGAAGGGAACATTTTTACACTGCTGGTGGGACTGCAAACTAATGCAACCTTTTTGGAAGGAAGTATGGAGAACCCTCAAAGAACTCAGGCTAGACCTCCCATTTGATCCTGCAATCCCATTACTGGGCATCTACCCAGAAGGAAAAATATCCTTTTATCAATAAGGACCCTTGCACTAGACTGTTTATTATAGCTCAATTTACAATCTCCAAAATGTGGAAACAGCCTAAATGCCCACAAACCCAGGAATGAATTAACAAACTGTAGTATATGTACGCCATGGAATACTATTCAGACATTTAAAAAAATGGAGACTTTATAGCCTTTGTATTATATTAACCTGGATGGAAGTGGAACACATTATTCTTAGCATCACAAGAATGGAGAAGCATGAATCCTATGTACTCAATTTTGATATGAGGACAATTAATGACAATTAATGTCACAGTGTGGGTGGAAGAAGAGGAGAGCAAAAAGAGAAAGAAGGAGGGAGGGGTGGGGGAAAGGAAGAGCAGAGAAAGAGAAGGAGGGGGTGGGGTCTTAGTGAGTGCCACACCTTTTGGGGGCAAGACACAAAAGGGACTAGAGGGTGTAAGAGGGACTTCACCTAACAAATGCAATAAGTATAACCTGGTTTCTTGTACCCTCAATGAATCCCTAACAATAAGAAAAAAAGAACCCCCCCCCAAATCTCTCAAACAGGCACAAGTCAGTAAAATTACAAAAGCTTTGTAATAATATACTGAAGCTTCTATATTAATATGAGTGCTTTAACACAGCAAGACACTTTCTTTTAATTATTAAATTAATTGGCTCGGTGCCTGTGGCTCAAGTGTCTAAGGCGCCAGCCACATACACCTAAGGTGGCAGGTTCGAATCCAGCCTGGGCCTGCCAAACAACAATGATGGCTGCAACCAAAAAAAATGCCAGGC
>NW_003852493.1:6151036-6164003 GCF_000181295.1 Otolemur garnettii | reverse complement strand
ACACTTGGTCTATCAGAGCAGGGATTCTACATGAGCATATCTCCCTGGGCTGGAGAGCCCACCTGTCCTCACCCAGACTCCACTTAATTGCATCAGGAAGTGGTTGTCTCAGTCCCTTGAGGACATCCTGAAAGCTTCTTTGGACAAACTGACCACTGCTGGCTTGAGAACTGGAAAAAGAAAACCTGTCAGCCTGCTCTCTCTACAAGACAAACAGCACAGAGTTTATAAAGCAGCTTGGACTTCGCTGAAAATCCTAGAGCAGCAGTAACTGAGAGGTAAGACATCAGCACGTACACTCTTCAAAGCTCTGATCCCCTATCTCAGGTTTTCTCTTTGTGATGCTAATCGTGCAACCCGACACCCAAAGGAATGTCTGAAAGGTTCAGATAATGATCCATAACCTCTCTCACACCCTGAGGTGCTGAAACCTCCAGAGCACTGCCTTCCCAAACTGCCTGCCTCCCCTTGATGGGTCCCAGGTCCTACATAACTCACCACCCAACTTCACACCTTTGCTCCCCCACTTCCCTCATCCTGAAACACCTCTCTCCTACTCTAGAAATTAGTCTCCATGCACAGCTCAAACATCACCTGCATGCCTACCCCAACCCCAGAAAGCTTACAGTCCTTCCCCCCTCCCCCTCACTCAAAACACCTGGCTGTACCTGAGTTTCAGCACTGGCTTCATTCTGCCTGGCCTCCCTCCTGCCCTTTCCCTGGGGCTGGTCTTCCCTGACGCCACCCTCTTGGTCTCCACACAAATAGAGACAGATGCTCCCAGCATGCTTGTTGATTGAAGGATTCCAACAAGCGGCTGCCCAGGACTGACTCAGGCCCATTTCCTGGGGAAATGTCCTGTTTTACTGCTACACCTGTCCTGAAAAGTTCTTTTTCAAAGGTGCCATCCCTGCTCCAACACATCAACAAATCAGGCTCTTGTCCAAGTCAATCCCACCTGGCTTCACTGCCAAAAAGGAGAATCATGTGTAGTCACATTTGGGCCTACCCAACCACCTTGGCAGGGCACCGGACAGGTTTGTGTGCAGAGGCTGGGTGGAGGCCTTTTCTCCCCTTCAAGTCTGTTTACTGAGGAGCTCTAGAAGACAGTCCTCCCATCCCCACCAGGACTTCAAAGATGGGAACAGTGCACAGGGACTTTTCTCTGGAGGGAAACCAGGTATGGATACAGGGGACAGATTCAACAGATTCGGTCTTGCCCAACTTCAGGGATAGCTGAGATCTCATTTGGATTGGGTGGTCATCCCATGTCAAATGTTTAATGTTTCCTCAAAAAAGGGTTCAGCTCACATTCAGTGACAGGCTGCAAATGCTGCCCCCGCACTGAGCACCCCAGGTTTTTCCTATATAGGGTTGCTGACCTTACTGACACAGTACTTGAGCATTCAAGGCAGGACAGTACCTAGTGAACAGTAGCTCAGATACTTGAGGTGTCCTTCTAGAACATGCTCAAAGGGATCACCTGCCTCTCTACAGAGGACCACGGAAACCAGGAAAGGGTAGGGTGACCAGATGTCCCCCTGCTTTTCAACAATTTGTCCTGTGTCCCACGGCGTTTTTAAAAAGTCCCAATTTTTGGAAAGAATGCATGAACGGGCAGGAGAACAAGAAGGGTTGTTATACGGTTTTCGGCTGCCATGTGGCTATTTCGCCAGGATATGAGTTTTATATTATTTTTGTTAATTTTATAATGTTAAACTGTAATAATAACAAATAACTGCTGAGAAGTGATTATCGAGAACTCCTTATCAAAGTTTGCATTGTTGTCAGGCCCTGCCCTGCCTCGTCCCCCACCCCGCCTCCCAGCCACGTTGTCCCTCCTTACCGATGTTAAAATCTGGTCACCCTAGGAAAGGGTCATCTCCCAGCTTTCAGTCAAGCCTCCTTTCACGAATCAGCAGAAAAGGCAGGCTTCCCGTCTGTCCTGAGCACAACCAACAGACAAATCTAAAAGAAAGACCATCGTAGCCCACAAGCTGCCCACTGTCAGACAGACCCTCTGCCCAGAGCACCCATGATAGGTGTGCACCCTTGAAACGAGATCCGTAAGAGGTTATGCAAACACACTTTCTCTCTGGCCTCCTCCCCACCTAGACCAACACTGCTTCTGTAAGGGCAGGGCAGGGCAGGGCAGGGCAGGAAAGTCCTTTCTGAGTTTCAGACTACCAAGGCACCACTATAAATTATAGAGTTAGAGGTCCCAAAGGGAGGTGGCTTCCTGAGAGCAGGAGGACAGTCCCTCCAGCCTGTTTTTGTGGTGATGAGATCACAGAGCTTAGATTCTGAATTTGGTCCTACAAGGGTTTTAAGGGCCTTATTCAGTAATTACAGAAAGGAAAAAGAAAGGTCAAGTAGACCAGAGGAAGTCTGAGTGGTGATGAGAAGTTACTTATAACTACAGTTAGGTCGCCTAAGAGACTCGGAAGAGAAACCATGCCTCATGTTTTCATTTTCTTGTCCTTCAGAATCAATTTTAGTTTAGCAAAAAAATCATGAACTTTTTACCACCCCATTTTTGGCATTGCTCCACTCAAAGGCCTTTTTCAATGCACAACCCAATGTTTGGGCTCACGATAGTTTTGAAAAAACAAGCATTATACCACAAAATACCCTTGTGTAAAATATACAAGATGAAAAAATACCCGTATTGCAAGAATTTGTGCAGAACCTAAAACACAAAGAGTTTAGAGACTAGCTGAATGAGGACTTTACCTGCCCATCACTATCTTTTTATTGTCAGATCAAATTTCCTATTGCTGTCTAAAAACAAATGAAAAACAATTAAAATGACTTTAAGGAGAATTATTAGGGTATATGTCCTGGTCCTCTCTTTCTTTTAAAGATGAACAGAGAGATTTCTGAAGTTGTTTACCTAAAAGAAGCATTCATAAAAAAAAAAAAAATCTCTCAAGTATCCTTCTAAAAACTTGGCAATGAGCTTTCTCAGACCATAAACAAAAACTACTGTATGTGTTCATGGACCAAAGCATGTCACCATCGATTCCATGTGACAGTCCAAGTCCTCCGGTGGTACAGGGTTCTGCAGCTTTGAATACTGCCTTGGCTAGCATGTGAGGCCCAGAAAGGCTGAATGGCGGGGTGAAGGCCACTCAGGCATCACTGGCTGTCCCAGAAAGTTCACCAGCAGCTTCAACTCACAGGCAACTGCAACAGAGTGGAAAACAATACCACAGAAATCCTAAAGCAAATAAAAGAAAGCTCTTGCTTTGCTTCATTTTGAATGCGGGTGCTTAATAAAAAGCAGGCTTCCATTACAGAGGAAGACAGGAAGGAGAAGAACTGGTGGGGCCTGAGCAGCAAAAGACATATTAAAAACCATATCTATAAAAAATATGTATATATCTATTTCCATTTCAAATCTGGCCACTTCCATTTCTCTGAGACAGGTGCCCTGTTATACCCTGTCAACTACACCGAGGTGGTTTTTGATCCCAAGGGCCCATGAGAATCTCCTGGGGAGCTTTAAAAATGTTAAGGCCTGGAAGAATTTAAAAAGAATCTCTAGGAAAGGGGCTCAAACACTGGGTACTTTCTTTCTTTCTGTTTTTTCTTTTTTTGGAGACAAGGTCTTGCTCTGTCACTGATTTTTCTATTTTTGTAAAGACAGGGATTGAGGGGGTAGGGGCGGGGGTATCTCTGTCTAGCTTGGGCTAGTCTCTAATTCCTGACATCAAGTGATCCTCCTAACTAGGCCTCCCAGAGGGTGCTAGGACTACAGATGTGAGCCACCACTCACCCCCAGCCCCAAATACTGGTCCTTTTAAAGCTGATCAGCTGATTCTAATGCACAGCCAGGACTGAGAGCCACTGACCAGTTCCCTAGGTGTTGTTTTCATCCTCTTGGTGTGTGGGGGGATGGGAAATATGCTTCAAAAAAAGGGAGGGGGAAGAAACAAATGGATCAGGGAGGAGAACTGAAGGAAGTGGAAGTGAGTAACAATTTGCAAGCAATGAGCACTGGGCCGATGCAAGGTGCGGTCTCTGAGAGAGAGGGCAGGCGCAGGGACAGTCTGGGTCATCTAATAGGCTCTACGTGGCACCTGCCATCAAGTCTGGCTGCAGGGCAAGAGGTAGCATTTCAAAGCATATCTGTAAAGAAGATTTCTATGTTAAGTGTTAACCATGTGAGAAGTGATTATATAACCTGACAGTTTTCAGATACAAAGAATCTACTAAAGCACTACATTAACTACTATGATTTCTTCTGTTCATCTAACAATATTAAAAAGGTTTTTTGTGGAAGAGGTCATCAATGTTGTTTTTAACTGAGCACCCCTATTTTCTTGCCCACCAAGTCACACTCATTGTAGGATAACTACCCGCAGTTCCATTGCCTACAGAACAGAGCTTTCCTTGGTATAAAAGCAGTCTATATACAGGTTAAACCTGACCTTGATTTCATGAGCATCTGATGGTATCAGATGTGACAGAGACTGGATAAGAAAGAACCTAGGTACCCAGGGGAAGGGTGAGGACTGAAGGAACACCAGCCAGCTGAGCTGCTAATTTGGTTCTCCTATGCTGCTTAATTCTTAGGGCTACCCGCTCTCTACCTCTCAAGTAACAGGCTATTCAGATGCTTTCTCCTCAATTTCTGTCTCTCATAGAGAATTAATGAGCAGAGCCAGAACAGGACTTCATCTCCAGCCTGAGCCAGAGCAGGACCTCGTCTCTAAAAGACAGTCTCACTTTGTCACCCTGGCATCATAGCTCACAACAACCTCAAACTCTTGGGCTCAAGTGATTCTCTTGCCTCAGCCTCCCAAGTAGCTGGGACTATAGGTACCCAGCACAATGCTTGGTTTTTTTTTTAGAAACAGGGACTCATGCTTGCTCAGGCTGGTCTTGAACTCCTGAGCTCAGGCAATACACCTGCCTTGGCCTCCCACAGTGTTAGGATTACAGGTGTGAGCCACTACGCTCAGCCTCTTAACCAATTTTTAAGTGTATGGTATTGTTAACTACAAGCACTATGTAGTGGGGCAGATTTCTAAAACTTTTTCATCCTCCTTGAATGAAATCTTATATCCATTGAACAACTCTCCTTTCCCCTCTCCCTAGCCCCTGGCAGTCACCATTCTGTAACTACTTCTATGAATCTAACTACTTTATATACCTCAGAAGAGTAGAATTATGCTGTATTTGCCTCTCTGTGACTGGCTCATTTCACTTGTATAATGTCTTCGATGTGGATTCATATAGCATGTGTCAGAATCTCCTTTTTGTAGCTGTATAATATTCCATGATGTATGTATATATTGTATTTGGTTTATCCATTCATCTGTCAAGGAATATTTAGGTTGCTTCCACATTTTGATTTGAATAATGCTGCAATGAATGTGGGAGTGCAGATATATCTGTTTAGGATCCTAATTTCAGTTCTTTTGGATAAATACTCAGAGATGGGATTGGTGGATCAAAGCCTTATCTGTTTTTTTCCTCACTTTGTTGCCTCTGGTAGAATGCTCTGGCATCATACCTCACAGCAACCTCGAACTCTTGGGCTGAAGCGATTCTCTTACCTCGGCCGCCTAATTAGCTGGGACTACAGGTGCCTGCCTAGGGTGACCAGACGTCCTGCTTTTGGCGGGGCAGTCCCAATTTTTAACAATTTGTCCTGCGGCGTTTAAAAAAAGTCCCGATTTTTGGAAAGAATGCACAAATGGGTGGGAGAACAGTAAGGGAATATATGGTTTTCAGCTGCCATGTGGCTATTTTGCCAGGATATGAGTTTTATATTATTTTTGTTAATTTTATAATGTTAAACTGTAATAATAACAAATAATTGTTGAGAAGTGATTATTGAGAACTACTTATCAAAGTTTGCATTGTTGTCAGGCCCTGCTCTGCCCCGCCCCCGCCTCCCATCAATGGTGTCCTGCTTTACTAATGTTAAAATCTGGTCACCTTATGCCTGCCACAATACCCGGCTATTTTTAGAAACCAGGTCTTGCTCTGGCTCAGACTGGTCTCAAACCTGTGGCTCAGGCAATCTACCTGCCTCAGCCTCCCAGAGTGCTAGGATTACAGGTATGAGCCACTGTGCCCAGCCTCAAAGTCTTATCTTTCAAAATAAAAATGTGTGATGTGGAACTCGTTCATTGCTTCATGCAATGCATGGTGTAAAGAGTGGGCCCTCTCCTGTCCAGAGTCATTGGCAGCCTGTCTTGGTACCAGGTGTCCATGTCATTTGTGTATATTCACTGTGCTTTATCAGAGTTACTTAGTACTTCTTCCTTTGCCAATGCCTTACTGCTTTTGACCATGTCTTCAATAACTTTGAGAATTATTCTGGACAGAATTCAAGATTTTCCCCCAAAATACCTTTTCTCCCTGGTCACTCACAGCAGCTGTGTCACTGAGGAAGTGTTGACAATGCTTTTCGTTTTTGCGTATTACTTCTTCCCAGGGGTAGAAAAATTGCAAGCTTGGTATTTTCTGGATTGTTAACAAGATCAAAAGCAAAGAAGCAAAAGGAGAAAAGTTTTCTACAGAATAATGATAGAAAGCAAAAAATGGTAGAATTTTGTAGAAAATAATAGGTATTGCAACAACAAGCTTTGACCAGAAAAGGAAGGTTGCTATTTTTCATCTTATTCTGAATCATGAGACTGTTCAACCGGCCAGAGTTTTTAATGTTGTCTGATCTTAAAAGGGTTACTGATAAAAATGCATATATGCATTTAGCTCTGTTAATAGGGTTTTAAAAGATGACTTGATTTCCTAGAAGGTATTTTATGTGTAATTTTAGTACCCACGGGTGTTAGCTTTGATGTGGTTATCAGAAACTCTCTCTGCTTCTCCTCCACCAGGGAAGACATGGTTGTAGCCATTCCTCAGATTTTCCTGCATTTCTACCTTAGAACTAACGAATGAGGATTCAGTGGCTTCAGCATACCCAAAGCCAACGTGGGTGCACTGAAATCTCCAGGAAAAGAAATTGTCCTATTTTCTCTTGTTTTGTTAATGTTTTGTTTTTGACATTTCTTGATAGGTGAGATCCAGATTTTGTGACTTGTTTGTGTTTTGGCCAGAGGACCTCCAGCTTTTTGTGATCTGAATCGTTTCTTAGCAGGGCCCAAGGCATTGAGCCTGGAACCTTGTGCTCAGGGGTGGAGACAGCAGATCTGGCAATTAAAGCTGAGAGGAAGTCCATGTGTCAGGAGGAAAGGGTAGAGGTCTTTAGGGCTTAGTGGCCTGGCAGATGTTGGTCTATGGTGGCCTAGGCACCCATGTTCCCTGCCCTGGACGGATGTACTCAGATTAACCTCTGGTTCCCTGGAAGATTGCCAAGAGCAAGGCCCTCTCACTTACCCCTACCCTGGGAGTTGGCAACGGGGTATCCAGAGAGGGTCTCAGGCTCTTTTTCAGAACTGAGCTAAAGGGTGGGTTAGGCCTGTGGAATGCAAGAGTAAGCAAGCAAGTTATTAAATGTAAGGTCAGGGCTGGTTAAGCAGGAAGAGCAAATTGTCCAGAGCAGTTTAAATCTCTGTCTTAGAAATTCCCACTGGGTTGAGCCAGCAAGAGGAGTGTGGGGGCGGGGGGTTAAGCGGCTTCAGGGGAAGGAAGGGCAGGAAGGGCCATAGACATAGTAGACAGCAGGTCAGACCTGGAAGTCTGGCAGCCTCTTGCTAAAGAGGGAAATTTTCATTCTCTTGATAGGTCATTTCTGCCTGCTTATAAATGAAGAGTAAGGCCCATACCCATAATGAGACTGAAACAAAACTGAGAATTACTTAGGTGAATCTGGCAACAGATGTAGTTTTCAATTCAGTTTAGACAAAAAAATTCTTTAGATAACCTTATTATTTCAGAACCACCAGTTTAACTCATTAAAATACTTTACTGAATGTGAAACAAGTTAGTGCTTTTGAATGCAATTATTTATTAAGAAATAAATGTGAAGTTACCCAATAATCAACTCTGAGTAGAGAAACGATTACAAGATGTTTGACATTAGGTTGCTTTAGACCATGGGAAAACCTACCCTAGCCTTTGTGGTTTGGATAGCCATGTACAAAAATGAAAATGTGTTCTTTGGGTCTGTATCCCATCCAGATTAGACTCCAGAGAAAAGGGAAACTTGCTTCATTGATCACAGAATCCTAACATTTAAACCAATTTTGTCAACATTAAGAAAGCAGGAAGCTAAATACCTATAGAATTGCTTAGGCTCTTTTAAAACAGGCTCATTTAAATGCCTCCTTCCCTAGGTCATATGGTCCCAGGGCTTCTGGACAGATTGAGCTGGCAAAGTCAACAGGCTTCAGCTGTGATGTAAGAGAAGGTAGGTGGGGGTCATGGCATCAGTACAAAGGTGCAGTCCCTTTGTTCAAAGAAGTTTACAGCCTGAGGAGGAGCATTACTCACAGATACTATAAAAGGGAGCTGAGAAGTGATGGATGTGGGAGTAGCCAGATGGGAGATTCCAGATCAGAATGGCCGTGCTGAGTGCTGTGTGCTTTGCCTTTGAGAAAGCCGGTCCAGGTGTTTGGTGCTATTGGAGACCACATAGAGGTAGCCCATTGCATTTGGAAACAGTGCCCATTCTATTTTTGAGAACAGTTGGGTCTTAAGGACTGAGGTTAACTCTGCGGATCTCTTCTCTTTTGGATAGAGAGACAGAAACCCACTGAAAGCAAACTTTTCTTGGTCCCCAGGGTTATCCTTCAAATCCTGGAAGAGTGCTGTTTTGAAATGCTTTTTTTTGGTGCCCTTGGGCGCTTTGGGAGATAAAAGACTATCTAAAGCAGCCTGTAATCTACTGTTTTGGATTTTGCAAATTCTCCCCTGTCAAAATTTCTCAGGGCTGTCATTTGCTTGGTCTGACAGTGGCCCTCTACCCTCTTAATTTATGGTGGCCTGGGAGACAAAATATTCCCTCCTATTAGAATTGAGTCTCAAAGAAAAGTGAAATGGCTCTAAGGGAGGGCCTAGGAAGAGGTGTTGGGTGTAAGTGGGGGGAGGTCAAGAAATTCTCTCCTGAATTGTGTGTGAATTTAGCAGCAAAGTTTGGTAGCTTCCAAGACTTATTTGCATCTTTGTTCCTAGCTGTTTTCTGGGTAAGTTGTGGTTGCTGCTTATAACTTATGTGTTTCATAGGCCTCCCCCTTTTTGCTTCTACTCTTGATCAATTTTATTATTAAAATGAGAGAATGAAAGTGTTCTCAGAGAAAATGAGAAGAAGGTGAATGGAGGAAAACCCAGGACTGAGGCAAAGGCTTGGCCCTGTAGCCAGGCATGGTTCTTGCAACCTAAGATTTACTGAGCCCTGGGGAAGAGTGAGTGGAATGTCATGGACCCTGTCATCAAGAAACTTAGCCTGTAGTTGGGAGAGAGCAGACCTGAAACTGCCAATTGACAGAAGTAGTCTTACATCTGGGGTGAGGTTAGAGGAGAGGGATTTCAGTCAGGAACTTGGAGTCAGGACGGCTGGGATCCTAGTAGAATCTGAGTAAGTGGCCATGTAGTATGTATACACTGGAGAGCCCCAGCCAGGAGACCAAGGAGGAGGGCACATTTGTGAAACTCCAGTTAGGAAGTGGGAGAAGTTAGGGGGAGATACGGCGACATATCTGAGGAACCCATTTCAAGAGGAGGAATTAAGGAGAGTTTGTGACTGGTTCACACTGTTGTGTGAGTGACTGAAGTACAGTCTCTTGATGATGACTGTGGTCTGGGGTGGTGGCCAGGAATGGCCCAGGTCACTCTGGAACATATGGGACACACTTCAGGAAACACTGGTAAAGGATGGATATGGCAAAGCTGCTCATTAATTCTCTTAAGAGTATAGATCCCATATTTTATTTTGTTTCAACCATTTTTTTTTTTTAAATATAAGGAAGCAGGCTCAGGAAAGCAGATTACACTGGCTTCAACCATCTATGTGCAAGAGAAGTATAAACAATAGGGATTAGCATACACTAAGGTTTGAATGTATCTCTCCCGAGTCCATGTGTTAGATACTTAATCCCCAAACTTATATGTCAACCAGATATGGGACCACAGAGAGACAATTAGGATTACACAAGGCCAGCAGGGTCGGGGGCCTCTGTGATGGGACTGGTAGCTTTAATAAGAGGAGGAAGACAGACCAGAGCTGAGACACACACTCTTGCCCTCTCCCTGGGATGCCTCCCACCACACACTAGGAAGCAGCAAGAAGGGCCTCCCCAGAAGCCAAGCAGATGCCAGCACCATGCTCTTGGACTTCCCAGCCTTCAGAACTGGCTTTCAGTTATCATAACAGAAAGCTGAATAAGAAAACTAGTGCAGGAATAGGGTCCTTGCAGGAGTGGCTTTAGAACTAAGTAATGAGTAGAGGCTAAGAAAATTTGGAAGAGGAGGCTAGAAAAAGCCTGTATCGCTGTAAATGGAGCATTCAGGACTAACTTGATGAGGTCTCAAAAGAAGAGGAAAGCTTCAAGGAAAGTCTGAAGCTTCAAGGCAGGGGTGCTCAAACTTTTTAAACAGGAGGCCAGTTCACTGTCCCTCAGACCATTGGAGGGCTGGACTGTGGGCCCAGGATGAGTTGGCTGCTAAGCAGATCAGGCAGCAGCAGTAAAAACACCCGGCGGGCTGGATAAATGTCGTTGGTGGGCCACATGTGGCCCACAGGGTGAGTTTGAGGACGTCTGCTTCAAGGAAAGTCAGGTAAGCGGTCATAACCAGAATACTGGTAGAAATATGGGCAGTACAGGCCATTCAGATGAGGCCTCAGACAGAAATAAAGAACAAGGTGTTGGAAATTCAACTAAAGGCCATTTTTGTTATAAAGTAGTAAAGACCTTGGTTGAACTGGTCTAGGACTTTGTGAAATGCAGAACTTAAACGTGATAAACTCAGACATCTGACAGAAGAAATACCTAAATTCAGGCTGCTGCATGGTTACTTTTGATCACATACAGTGAGATGGGAGAGCAAAGAATGACGTAAAGACAAACTTTATAATTCAAAGGAGAGCAAAGCAAGAAAAATTTGGAAAGTTCATAGCCTGGCCATGTAAAAAGTAAAAAAAAAAAAAAGTGCTTTGGGGAGAGGAAACCAAAGGCATTGCCCGGCAACTGTTTGCTAAGGACTTTAGTATAGATAGAAGAGATTATCTAGAGAATGGGGAAAGACCCCCTGGGATTTCAGAGATGTTGGAGGCTGCATCTCCTATCACAGGCCCAGAGTTCTAGAAAGGCAAAATGGTTGCAGGGATCATCCCCAGCCTGCTGGATACAGTTGTGCTACCCAGCGCCACCTTGGGTCTGCTTTCTATATCCTGATGCAGTGCTCCTTGGCCACCTCAGCTATATGGCTCAGCAAACTCAGGAGCAACTAAACCCACTGCTCTATAAGATATAAGTGGCAAACCCTGGCAGCATCCACCAGGCTCAGGATGCCCTGAGCTACTTGCAGAGCATACCCACCAGCCAGAAACTCATCAGATATAGTCCCTGGACTTTGGAATTCTTAGCCTCTAGAATGGTAAGAAATATGTTTTTCTTTATAAAGTACCCAATCTTAGGTATTCTCAGGTATTCAGGTACATCAACAGAAAAACAGACTAAGACAGATGTAATTACATGCTAGAGTGCAACGTAGAAGAAATGGAGAAGGGGCAGAGAACCAAAGAAGGCTCAGTAATCTAGGAAAGCATCAAAAGGATAAGTTGGCCCAACCCCAAAGGATTACACTGAGGCTATGGGGACTGCTACAAGTGGCTGAGTAAGGATGCTGAGCTGGTCCAAGCCAAGAAATCATACTAGGAAACACCTTTCAAAGTCTGGAGGTATGGTAGTACATACAACAAACTCCACTCATAAACTAAATATTGAAACCAAAATCAATGGAATTGGTCAGTGTACCCTAAGCAATTTATAATTTAGCTCCAGAATTTGAGTGTTTCCTGAATCCCAGAAAAGGCCTTGCTATATGACAAATAAGCAATATAAAAAAAATTTAAGACACAGCCCTACATCGACGCAGGTCTGTAAAGTAAAAATGATCAGAAATATACGACCAAATTGTATTGCATTTGTAGAGGAAGAAATGAAAGTATGATGTTAAAGGCCCATTTATCCAATAACCTTCAAACATTAGGTGTGCTAAATAAATGAGTCCTTTAAATAATGAAATCTGTGTAAACAGGGGAAATCTCCATATGGACTAGGTACTGAGTATCAAGGATTTATTTTACTGTGTGATAATGGCATGGGAGAATCCTTATCAATCAGAGATACTTTTTTTTTTTTTTTTTGAGACAGAGCCTCAAGCTGTCACCCTGGGTAGAATGCCATAGCATCACATCTCACAGCAACCTCCAACTCCTGGGCTCAAGCGAGTCTCCAGCCTCCACCTCCCAAGCAGCTGGGACTACAGGTGCCTGCCACAATGCCTGGCTATTTTTTGGTTGCAGCCATCATTGTTGTTTGGCAAGCCTGGGCTGGATTCGAACCCACCAGCTCAGGTGTATGTGGCTGGTGCCTTAGCCACTTGAGCCACAGGCGCTGAGCCAAGATGCTTATTATTTATACGGGGAACTACATAATGTATGGGATTGGTTTTAAATTGTTGGTAGGGGAAGAATCGGAAGACATAGGTCAAAGGTTATAAGGTTGCAGTTATATGCAGTAGACAGAACCTGTATAGCCAACCACCTGCCAACTTAAGTTGACCAAGTTTCCACAGACCAGACATGCACTACTACAGAGGGCCTAGTTCCTTATGTTGACCTGCCCATTTTGTTAAGGTCCCTTGTGTGGTCTACTTACACAGGTTCCACTGTTTATTATATAGAATGAATATGTCTAGGGACCTAAGGTACACCATGAAACAACGAAGACTACAGTTAATAATACAGGCAATACCTGAGTTGCAAACATCTGAATGACACATTCAACTTAACAACAAACCTACAGAACCTGTCCAGTTCATAACC
>NW_003852493.1:6145662-6151016 GCF_000181295.1 Otolemur garnettii | reverse complement strand
CTAAGAGAGTTACCACAAAGTTAGCACAGGGAGGGAGGAAAGTAGCATTATATGGGATGATGGGCATGTTGATTTGCTTGACTTTCGTAATCATTTCACTTTGTTCATGTTTATCAGGACAGTTTATAAGTACAGTCAAACCTCACTTAAGGACACATCTAAGCAATAAGGCGTCACTGTGAGAACATTACAGGGTACACTTACGCAAACCCACATGGTACAGCCACTACACACCTGGGCTACAGGGCATAGCCTACTGCTCCGAGGCTACAGACCTATGCAGCATGTTATTATACCGAACACTGGAGGCAAAAGTGACACCATATAAACATAGAGAAGGTACATTAAAAATACAACATTATAGAGAAAAAAATGGTGTACCTTTATGCAGCACTTAACCATAAACAGAGCTTGGAGGACTGGAAGTTGCCCTGGGTGACTCAGTGAGTGAGCAGTGAGTACATGTGAAGGCCTAGGACATTACTGTACCCTGCTATAGACTTCAGAAACACTGTACATTTTTGCTACACTAAATTTACTTTAAAAACAACTGTACTACGACATTTCAACAGGTACATACCACTAAGTTAACAGAAAATTTTCCGCTCCACCATAATCTTATGTGACCATTATGACATGTGCTGTTCCTTGACCAAAACATCATTATGCATCACAAGTGTATACAAGACATCGTGTTGTACGTTTAAAATATATACAATAAAAATAAGTAAATTGCTCCAATCATTAAAAAAGTCATTAAAAAATGTGTTTACTGAAACAAAATTGGCAAAATATTGGCCTTTGTTAAGCTGATTGGTGGGTATGTGGCAATTCATTGTATACGACTTACTGTGTTTGGTGATTTCTACATTGACTTTTAAAGCCCTGGGTTACCCATTCAGTGTAAGTTTTCCTTTAAAATTCGTTACCCAGATTCCAGCCATATTTTACATTCACAGATCACTCTCTCCACCTAGAATGTTCTTTTACTCCACCTGGACAATTCCCTTTCCCCCCTCAGAACCTCATCACCTTGCTTTCACTCCAAAGCAGAGGGCTCAGTTTCCCATTCATCTCAGTTCCCCTCATTATACTGTCTTATATTTATATATGAAATCATGAGCCCTCCTAGACTGTGAGCAGGGAAGGGATCCTAATTTGTTTATTATCACATACCCAGGGCCTGGTATATACCATGCACCTGATTAACATTTGGGACATGAACAATACCTGGGCCAGAGACATCACAAAAACTCAGTTTTGTCCTGCTAAGGGATCTTACATCAAGCTCCATAGCCTGTGTTCTTTCCAAGATGAGGTCCTTACCCAGTCAAGTGTGCCAGCTTCTCCAGCCCACCTCCATTTCCAACTTCCAGCTTGACATTTCTTATAAATGGAACCTTCATACAACCTGAATTCAAATGACCTTCAGATCAAAGACAAGAGGCCCTGAGCACACATTTATAGGAGAAAGATATGTGCATGGTGGTACATGCCCTGTACAGCTACCAACCATCTATTCTAGATTGCTCAGAGGGCTTTCCTGCTTAACTCCAAAGCTGCAACTGCGAACAGGATAGCATGTGTGCCAAGAGACACATAAGAGTACATTTCTGTGACACCTACATCTCCTGCCTGAGTTTCAGACACAAAGGGTGGCATTCTGGCCATTCCTCTGATAAGAGCTATCACCTCCAGGGAGTCAAGTCACTTGCCCAGCATCAGCCTTCAAGTCTTCAATGATAAAAGGTCTAATATCGCAAAAGGTTTCTGGGAGCAAGTAAAATTATATATATCTGGAGTTTAAAACCTATTTTTAAGTAGCAGAATCCTCATTTCACATTTTTGAAGTGATGAAAAAGATACTGATCTCCTCACTAAGTTCTCCTGGAAAATGTCTCAGCTGTCTTGGATTTTTAATTTTTTTAAATTCCAGTTTACATGTTCCTCTCCATTCCTCCTCGAACTCTGATTTATGACCTGTATTGCACACTCCAGCCTTTAATTACATGCCAATCTCTATTGCTTGTATTCTCCTGCATGTGGACAGAACAATAAAGCAGAAAAAAATTTTTTTTTCAAATCAGAGTAATGTGGATTTTTGTACTGAGTTCATCAATATTTTCCTTTACTTTTTAAATTTTGGGGGGATAATCTTCTTGGGGGGGTGGGAATGCATTAAGTTTGAAAAAAAATTAACTGAAGTTCAGCAGTTCCCTCAATTTTACTTTCAGTCGTATACGGTTACATAAAATTACATTTACTCACTTATTTTAAATGTCTGCAATACATTTCCGCATAATGAAATTTCTTTCTCTCTCTCTCTCTCTTTTTCTTTCTTTTGAGATGAGGGTCCAAGCTAGAGTGCAGTGGCTATTCACAGATGTGATCCTAGCACACTACAGCCTCCAGCTCCTGGGCTCAAGGGATCCTCCCACTTCAGCCTTCATGTAGCTTGGGGACTAGTAACATGCACCACCAGGCCAGTTGCTTTTTAATTTTAAAAATTTCTACCAGAAGCATAGATTATTTTTGTTATCAGGAAATAACTTTTTAAAAAGGAAAACCTAAATGATTTTCAGCTGAATGAAAGAAAAGTACAAACCCTGCCCTCCTCACTAGAAAGAGATTTGGTGTCTACCAAAGTGCAGGCCAAATGTATTAAGATGAACATGAAGATTACAGCATCAGGCTCGGCGCCTATGGCTCAACCGGCTAAGGCGCCAGCCACGTACACCTAAGGTGGCGGGTTCGAATCCCCAGCCCGGACCCGCCAAACAGCAATGACGGCTGCAACCAAAAAATAGCCGGGTGTTGTGGCGGGCGCCTGTGGTCCCAGCTACTTGGGAGGCGGAGGCAGGAGACTCGCTTGAGCCCAGGAGTTGGAGGTTGCTGTGAGCTGTAATGCCACGGCACTCTACCCAGGGGGACAGCTTGAGGCTCTGTCTCAAAAAAAAAAAAAAAAAAAGATTACAGCATCATTCATATGTAAATTGCCTGTTTTAAATTTAAAGTCTCCTTTACAGTATTGTCAGTAAGATGATCAGATCAATCATATCATCTGGTTCAGGGTCCTATGCTAATCACAAGGTCACTTTTCTTAGCCACAGGTGACTCTGAACTCTAGGTGTCTCACAAAGGCAAAAGGATGATCCAGATCCACACCAGCACTAGCAAACCTTCTAATACCGCGGGTAAGGACTGGTCACTCAGAGGCTTCTTATGAGCTATCATGCATCATTCACATTATTACTACACTTTAACAAACCCAAAAGACGGAAAGATAAAAGTAGAAGCACTATGGTATCACAGACCTCGGGACCAGAGACCAGAAAAAAAAAAGGAGACTACTATACCACACAGCCATTATGTCCAAGAAGGATGTGTGAGTCCAAACAGTCTGGCTGTACACACACCAGATGTATGACTTCAGATTTAAATCCATCAGCTCTGAGCAGGTTCACATAATTCACAGTTCAGTAAATTAGATTAGATATGTTCAAGACCTTCTGATTCTAAAATTCAATTCAGGCCTGGTACGGTGGCTCACACCTGTAATCCTAGCACTCTGGGAGGCCGAGGTGGGTGGACTGGCTGAGTTCAGGGGTTTGAGACCACCCTGTCTCAACCAGGGTTGAGTTAGACCCTGTCTCTAAAAATAGCCGGGTGTTGTGGCAGGTGCCAGTAGTCCCAGCTACTTAGGAGGCTGAGGCAAGAGAAACTCTTGAGCCCAAGAGTTTGAGATTGCTGTGATCTATGATGCCACAGCACTCTACCCAGGGTGACAAAGTGACACTCTGTCTCAAAATAAATAACAAATAAATAAAATTCAAATTTACAAATTCCTAATAGAGAGAATCCATGTTAAAAGAAGTAAGGCATATAAAACTCTTAACACAGTGCTAGTGTGCAGTAAGCACGTCATAAATGCTGGTGGCTGTTACTAACATAAGGAGGTTTAAGTTTGCATGCATTATACGTAGCATATATGTAAATCTCCTTGGTGGGAATTTTTCTAAAGAAAAAAAAAAACGCTTTAAAGTCCTATTTTAGTCAGCATTGTTAATTCAAAGGAGCCAAAAATGAAACAATAAATTATGAAGTGCTACATAAAAAGATATAAGCCTCTCAGAATTGACTGTCTTTGTTTTGTTTTAAATTAGACTTTCAGTGAACTGTTGGCAGCACTCAGCAAGAAATCATGAGTGCTGTAAAGATGCATTTGCTCAGAACACATTTACTGAAAATTGCTATATGAAGTTGCAGCTGGGGCAGTAAAGATCACCAACGCCCTGTTTCAGGGTCCACACAATGACAAGTGGTATGCGTTCCCATGGGTACCAACTGCTGAGGGGTCTAGATAAGAAAAAGATTGTCCTGAAGCCTCCAGAGCAAAGGTCTAAAACTAGTGCACCATGGAGACTCTGGCTCAAATGCTTTTTGTTTTTAATAGAGTTAGCTTGTCAACACTGAGAAATCAGGAGGTTATACATAAATAAGGATTTCTAGATTCTCTTACAAATTTGGAAGTTTGGCAGCATTGCACCGGCAGTCCCACTCAGCAAATGGCAGCTGAGCAGGATCTCCACAGGGGTCCACAAGTTGCCATACATATACACTCACATAGGGAAAATGGGAAATTGTAGCTAAATGTATCTTTATTTACAAAATACTCAAAACAAAATCTTACAAAATATTTCTCTACATGTTGATATTATAAATGTAAAAAATATAAAATGTAGTATGAGTTTGTTAATTTTCCTATGCATGGCAACTCTGGAGACACCCTGTACTTCTACCATTCCCTTAACTAACTAATGCTGGGGATCAGTTGCCATTTCTCACTGGCTCATTTCCCATTTCCCTGGTTGGGTCAGCTACAATCTCCCTTTGCTCAGCCCACTTCACCTATGCATAATCAAGGAGCTCTCAAGAACCCAGACCCTAGAATCCCCACTCCACCACATACTAGCCATGTTATTATCTTAAGTAATTCATCTCACTGGGCCTCAGTTTCCCATCTGCAAAACTGGGGTATTATTAATAGTATCTACCTCCCTGGGCTGGTGTAAGGATAAATGTGTTATTACCTGCAAAGTGCTTAGAGCTGTAACTGATACAGTAACTGCTCTATAAATATTCGATGTTATTACCTTCTGGCCCCTAGAGGCATAAGAGTTTCAAATTTCTATCCTAGAGTTTTAATATTCTAAAGTTATCTACCAAATTATTTTATGATCAAAAAGAAAAGGGCATATAGTGAAACTATGCAGATGCATTTTAAGAATTATCAGAGCCGGCTCGGCGCCTATAGCTCAACCGGCTAAGGCGCCAGCCACGTACACCTAAGGTGG
>NW_003852493.1:6138846-6144947 GCF_000181295.1 Otolemur garnettii | reverse complement strand
AAAAAAAAAAAAAAGAAAAGAAAAGAAAAGAAAAAATTCTGGAGGTAGATGGTGGTGATGGTTTGTACAATAGTGTGAATATACTCAATGTGACTAAATTATATACCTAAAAGGATTAAAATTAATGTGTATATATATCTTACAACAGTTTTTTTTTTTAAAGAATTACTGGCTGGGCATAGTGGTTCACACCTTTAATCCTAGCACTCTGGAAGACTGAGGCAGGTGTATCACTTGAGCTCAGAAGTCCAACACCAGCCTGAACAAGAGTGACATCCTGTCTCTAAAAATAGCCAGTCATTGGGGCTAGCACTTGTAGTCCCAGCTACCGGGGAGGCTGAAGCAAGAGGATCACTTGAGCCCAAAAGTTTGAGGTTGGTATAAGCTATGATGCCATGGCACTCTTTCCAGGGTGACAGAGTGAGACTGTCTCAAAAAATAAAAATCCAAAAAAAAGTAATTAATTTTAAAAAATGAAAAAGAATTACTACAGCCTACATGATTTGGTCTGCTGCAATTTGCTTGAATTAAGTTGTTATCAATCCCAAAGACCCCAAATGCATTACAAGTTCACGTTCTCAAAAGCTACGAACTGCGCATCCCGCGTAACAGTTTGGGGAAAACAGTATTAACTATTTCAACAGCTATGCAGCACACAGTGGGCTTTCTTGTCAATCTGGAAGCTTTGTGGGAATGCATCTGTAGCAAATACAGCATGAGGCCAGTGGGACAGACTCTTCATACCTGTCTACAGCAGTTGAGCCGTCCTTCCTTCATTATCAAACGCGCCACACAGACTCATGCTCTCTTTTCTCTCAGCAAATATTCAAAATGGGAGGCTTCCTGCCAAGCACTGCGTGACTGGCTGCCTTTGAACAGCGGGATGCAGTGCAACACTGACAAGAGGTTTTGATCCACACCTGTTCTCCACAGTACTCAAAATGCACACAGAGTTCCACTGGGCTGTAAATCAGCACACAGAAGAACGTCCCAAGCAGGGTCTTATTTTTACATTTTTATATGCAGCTGCTTTCTGAGGCATCTGTCTTTCATTAAAAAAAAAAAAAGTATGTAAAATACAAGCAAATTTAAAATTACTTTGAAAACTACACTTGAGAAGCACACAGAACAGGTATATCCAGTCTGAATTTGCAGTATTCTAACTCAGAACCACTGCAAATATGTACTTCCTAACATTTACAGGGCTATCCCCTATGAGTTTACAATCTTGAATCAGACAGAATGCACCTAGATCTTAGGCAAAACTTCCCTGTCTTTGGAATTTCTTAAACAAACTAATGCCTGTTTGGCATAAAAGATTCCTTTAAAGACCACCAAAAACTCAAAGTGATGGGATGTAGTACGTTTTATCTTCTAATTGTTCCATTCTGAGTACAACCCAAACTTCTTCTCAGTGGGAGAACTACCTAGCACCTGGATTCCCACGGCTGCCTAACAGTTAAGATGCCAACTCCCCAGGGAGCTTTGTGTTCCATACAAGAAACCCTCAGACGCTGAGCATTTTCCCCGTCTAGGGCACGCACACAGTCTCCCAAAGAGGATAAAATGGAAAGAATCCTAGGCAAAGTGCACAGTTTATGCCTCTTTAAAACCAATTGTGTACCCGGAATAACAAGTACTTCTGTACTCCTAGGATCAAACGGGGAGAAGATAAACGTTTTCAAAATTCACTGAAAAACAGCCTCAAGTAAAACTTTCTCCATCTAAGAGTTGGCTTTAATCTATAAACTAGCATGGAAGAAAACTCTAAGGAATGGTGCAGGTATTCCTTTAACAGAAAATCTGGGCTTCCCTGTCTAAAGTGAGATAAGCCAAAAACTAAATGTTTACTGAACAGGGCTGGGGGGGATTACTGAGTTAGGAGAAAGAGACTGTGACCCCAGATCTTTCTGTAAGGGTTGAATTATATCCCCCCCAAATTCATGTTTAAGTCCTAACTCCCAGTACTGAGAATGTAACCTTATTTAGAGATAGGGTCTATATTAGAAGTGATCAAGTTAAAACGAGGTCATTAGGGTGGGCCCTAATCCCGTAGAACTATGGTATTTGGACAGACAGGGATAGAGGGAAGAAGATGTGAAAAGACACAGGAGAAGATGGCCTTCTACAGGTGAAGGAGAGAGGCTCAGAGCAGATCCTCCTCTCCCAGGGCCTATGAAGGAAGCAACTCTATCAACAACTTGATCTTGGACTTCCTGCCTCTATGATCTGAGACAACAAATTTCTGTTGTAGAAGGCACCCAGTTCGTAGTACTTCTGTTACAGCACCCTAAGAAATTAATACAGGTACCTAACAATGATGAGACCTCAGACCACACAACCCAGTCCACCTCGGATGCCTCTCCTGTCAAAAGGACATAACATCCAGGCAAGTATCCTACAAATCCACAAACGCATTCAGAGGGCCAGCACCGTGTCAGGCAATCTCAAACTCTTGACCTTCTCCTGCAGAGATCTTCCCCCCTGGGGCATGGGGAACATACGACGCACTACAGCTTTACCACACTGCTGTACATCAGGGACACGTATGTATAAAACAACAATATACTCTTCATTGATCAGTGACAAAAAAGCAGAGCCGATTTTTAAGAGAGGACTTTCCCCCCCAGAACAGACAGCAAGTCTATTAGAAATACTCTAATGTTTTGTGAAGTTTGGGTCCATCAGGATGTGTCATCCTCTATGCCTCACCCTCTAGGGACACAATTTTACTGCAGGACTATGACGTAACTACCCTGTTTAGTCCACCAAACATAATACAATATGCCTTCAATATGTCAGCCTGTTTTATCTTCCCTAAATACATAATTGATTTTCAACATTTTATGCTCCAGTTATTGCCCAAAAGCAGACTGGGATGAGCTCCTACTTCTAATGCTCCTTCCTTAAAAGTATAAAAGGAATGACCAGAACAATTAATGAACTGTCTTCGATTTTTCTCGGTAGACTCATTTGCCTACAACCTTCTCCAGTTTCTCCATCAATCACATACATACTGTTCATGTATCACAAAGGACACAGAATTTATATAACCTGGTTCAAAAACAGAGCTACATATATACTGTGTAGAATGGCCAATGAGAAAAACAGAATTTTTCTTTATTTAGAACCCTGAAAGAATAGCTACTTACATTCCCCACCGAAACAGAATTAGAACCAATGTCAAACAAAAATTAAAAGCTTAAACTTCCCTCTAAAAAAAAAAAAAGTAGAGCTATATATTTAGGTCATTTTATTTTTAACCACAGCCTCCTAAATGACCTGAATATCCCAACATCCATTCTAAGTGACAAGTTTTATAATTCCTATGAATAATTTAGTTGGGCAAATTTGTTTTACTCCTTGTTGAATAAAAATGTTACTTCAGAAATTGACAAGCCAGTTGCCCACAAAAATTTTCAGTCTGAGTATCTTCCTTTCCTCTTAGGAAAAAGCAGGAAAGCACAACTTCAAAATGGGGTCTCTCACATGGCAGAGACTTCAACAGCCACAATGGAAAGGGGGGACTTTTTGTTTACATGAAGTCTTCAGTCTATTCACTATGCCCCCGCAAGGTATCTTAAGGTTCCAGAGATGTGTGTTTGAACGACACTTCTCCTGGCACACTGGCTTTCTTAGAACTCTGAGTGAATAATACATGCTAAAATATTGTACATTGACTTCCACTAAAATAGAAACAATAGCGGCACCGGCCTCTGCAACTAGAAGATTACAGTTGGGGTTTTTTAAATCTAATTTCACTTTTACAAAAGCTGAAATCTCAAGCAAAAGAAAACAATTGATTCAGAATGATGCTGGCTTTGAGGAACAGAACATTTATCATTGGGGGCAGGGTCTGCCTAGTTCCTCCGCCAGGTAGAGAACACCTCTCTAGCTTACCATCTGTGCCTCTCTCCTGGCCTCTCCCTCGCCCCCTTCCCAGAAGCCCTACTGACTTACCCAACCCATAAAACTTAGGAACAGTAACTGGGGGTGGGTCCCTGCCTTTCCCTTCTCTTCCCAGGTGCCAAGCTACTCTGGAGGCACACGTTTAAGGCCGATGAACATTCTGGCCACCATGTGGGAAGGCCTAATGGTCTAGCACTGCCAGTGAGCAGTATGCAAGTCTGTCTAGATGGAATTCAGCAGTAGAAAGCCCAGTGGTGTCACATATGAAAACCTTTGCTTTTAATATTTAAACTCCAATATTAGTTATATCAGTGGAAAAAAAAAGTGTAAATTACACGTCTTCTTTCTCCTTGTCTCTCACAACTGGCTCAGAATTCCCCTCAAACTGGGGTATCATTTATTGCCCAAATCCTGAGAGTCTAAAAACTGAGTGTTTCTTCTTCGAGGGGTACAATTTGAGATCTCCTATCTTTAAAAAGTTTTTTGACTTCTAAGTAATCTGTGAGAAAACAGGAAGAAACAGAGAAACAAAACAATCCTAACACCCAAAAACACTAACTTTTTCATTTCATTCACTAAATTTATGAGGGTGCTGGGTATGGTGGCTCACACCCATAATCCTAGCACTCTGGGAGGCCCAGGTGGGTGGATCAACTGAGCTCAGGAATTCAAGACCAGGCTGAGTAAGAGTGAGACAACCCCTCTTCCCTGAGCAAGAGCGAGACCCTGACTCTACTAAAAATAGAAAAACTAGCTGGGCATTGTGGCAGGCACCTGTAGTCCCAGCTTCCTGGGAGACTGAAGCAAAAGACTTGCTTAAGCCCAAGAGTTTGAGGTCCCTGTGAGCCCTGATGCCACAACACACTACCCAAGGCAAGAGTGAGACTCTATCTCAAAAAGAATAAAGTAAAAAACTTACAAGGGTTCACTGTTACTATTTTTTATTATGACCACTTCTTAATATATTCTAGCTCAGCTACTTATTGATGGTAGCTAAGTGAAGTGGTCTGTGCCATTTACCTTCATTTGTAAAATAGTGATATCCTTACCTAATAGGAGTGATTTACAGAGTGAATAAAATATGAAGGATTAAAGCAATTATCGTGCATACAGCTCCTAAAATAGGAGACAGTGTAAAATAAACGTCACCTCCCATCCTCATTAATTCAAAGTGACTATAGGAGATTATTCCAATAACCCCTTTCTTTCATTTTTAGATGAGGAAATTGAGACCCAGTGTGACCAAGTGACCTACCTAAAGTCATTCAGAGAAAAACTTTAAAAGCTCTTCATTCAACTTCTACAAACACATAGTTCTAAATGTCCTTCCCTTTAATAGCCTTGAAATAGGATTTGGCAGATTAGAATCTGTAAACCAGAGCCACACGTTGGTGTGAAATCTCTCTTTACTGCACTAACAATGGTGAGGAGGACTCAAAGGGGTCTGCAGGCATTCCTGCTGTGGGCCAGGCCCTGCACCGGGCACTCCCAGGCACTCCCACAGCCTCCCTTTCAATCTCTTCATGAGTAACGCTTGTGGAATCAGCATGGCTTTTCCCTGATTCACTCTTTCTGGAAGACCACTTTTCTCAAAGACTCCCCAGAACTCCAAATTCTTATTTTATCAGTTTCTAATTCTATTCCTGACATTTCTAAGTATGTGCCAACTATCATAGTTTTTCATAGTTTTTCCCCCATCTAAGCCACAAACGCATCAACTAATTAGTTATAAAAGTGACTGTCTTTTGTATATATAATTAAGGATAAGAATACTTAACCACTGGTGTTCTCTGAATATTATAACTATCATGGAAGAAAACTTCTCCAGAACTGAATTACTGCCAAAGGCTAGTTTCCTACATAGCCCATTTTTCAAGAAAGTTCCTGAGGGAACAGAAGGTACCCACAAATGGTCCATATTTGTTATTTCCTCTGGTTCTTTAATATCTGGCCTACCTATAATATCCAGAAGAGGATGTTTTCTCGTTTGTTGTGAAATGCTTCTGCTAAAAATACTCCAATAACACTTAAATATTTTATTTGTGGATAATCTGAGACCATGTTGAAATGCTATCAAATTCTACTTTCTTCTCAAAAGTATATAGTTTTTTTTTATTTGTTCTTTAAATTATTGCTGACTTTTGGGGGGGGTGGTACAATGGGATATTTCAATATATGCACAAAATGTACAA
>NW_003852493.1:6118015-6138723 GCF_000181295.1 Otolemur garnettii | reverse complement strand
AGTCTCCTGCCTCAACCTCCCAAGTAGCTGGGACCATAGGCGTCCACCACAACGCCCGGCCACTTTTTGGTTGCAGCTGTCATTGTTGTTTGGCAGGCCCAGGCTGGATTCGAACCCGCTGCCTTAGGTGTATGTGGCTGACGCCTTAGCCACTTGAGCCACAGGCACTGAGCCTGTATCCATTATCTTAAATATTTATCATTTTGTTGAGTTAGGAATATTCAAAATTCACCCTTCTAGCTATTTGCAAATACAGAGTAAGTTACTGTTATTATAGTCTACTGTGTTGCTATACACCACTAGAACTTATTCCTTCTACCCAGCTGTACTTTTGTATCAGTTAATCAACTTTTGACCATCCACCTTCCTCGACCTGCTATCTTTTTCCACTCTGTTATTCTACTCTTCACTTCTGTTTTGTTTTGTTTTGTTTTGTTTCCTTTTGAGACAGAGTCTCAGTCTGCCTGGGGTTGAGTACCATGGCGTCATAGCTCACAGAAACCTCAAACTCATGGGTTCAAGCAATCCTCTTGCCTCAGATTCCCCAGTAGCTGGGACTACAGGCACCCACCACAATGCCTGGCTATTTTTAAAGACAGAGTCTCACACTTGCTCAGCTGGTCTCGAACCTGTGCATTCAGGCAATCCACCTGCCTCGGCTTCCCAGAGTGGTAGGATTACAGGCATAAGCCACCACACCCAGCCTCTACTCTTGACTTCTATGAAATCAACTTTTTTAGCTTTCACATACAAGTGAGAAAACATGCAGTATTTATCTTTCTGTGCCTGGCTGGCCTCTTTCTTTCTTTTTTTTTTCTTTGAGACACAGTCTTATTCTGTCACCTGGGTAGAGTGGTGTGGTGTCATTGTAGCTTACTGTAACCTCAAACTCTTGGGCTCAATGGACCCTCTTGTCTCAGTCTCTCAAGTAGCTGGAACTACAAGGGGCCACCACAACACCTGGCTAGTTTTTCAAATTTTAGTAGAGACAGGGACTCACTCTTGCTCAGGCTGGTCATAAACTCCTAAGCTCAAGTGATCCTCCTGCCTCAGCCTCCTGAAATGCTAGGATTAAAGATTTTGTTTTGTTTTTTATTTTTATTTTTTTGAGGGATGCTGTGGAGTCAGCCTAGCTCACAGCAACCTCAAACCCCTGGGGCTCAAGCAATTATCCTGCTTTAGCCTCCCAAGTAGCTGGAACTACACACACCCACCACAACTCCCCACTAATTTTTCTATTTTTTTGTAGGACACGAGGTCTGGCTCTTGCTCAGGCTTGTCTTGAATGTCCAGGCTCAAGCAATCTACCGTCCTCAGCCTCCCAGAGTGCTAGAATTATAGGCCTGAGCCACTGTGCCTGGCCTGGCTTCTTTCACTTAACGTAATGCTAGGCTCATCCATGTTGCCTAGAGCGACAGAATTTCAATTTTAGTTGAAGAATATTCCATTGTTTACAAATACCACATTTCCTTTAACCATTCATCTGCTGGTGGACATTTAGGTTGATTCCGTATCTTAGCTATTGTGAAAAGAACTGCAATAAACACAAGAGTGCAGATGTGCCTTCAACGTACTGACTTCCTTATCTCTGGATGTTCACAGTGAGAGCATCAGAGTGCACTTGCACAAATCCCAGTAGTGGGATTGCTGGGTCATATCTATTTTTAGTTTTCTGAGGAACCAAATGGCTGTAAGCACAGTTTTAAACACTCTCAAATGAAAATGAAGCTTTGGTCAACCTATCATTTATCACTCTAGCCTGCTTTTAGTTTTTTTTAAAAAGCAATAATTTGAATTCTAAATCTGTCTGAAATTGCCAACTTTTTCAGTAGTTAAATCCAGTCCCCAAGATCAATGGAAAATTATGGATGATCAGCTTATCCCAACTATGATTCCAAATCAATTCATGTTCATTACCACTTGGTGGTCTGAGGCGGCTACTAATGTTGCAAAGCTTGAATTCTGCCTTGGAGTCATACTGTAAGATTTGTTCCTGGATATTTGTTCTAAAACATGCTAAACCAAAAGTCAAAGCAGAAAATTGTTCTGACATATGCAGTAAAAGGGAATTGAAAGCATTATTTCCAAATCAATCACACCACACAAATTTGGCCAAATGCAGACTTGATGGTTTGGGTATTCATGCCAAGAGGTGACATGAAACTGAAGTTGGGATTATTATGCTTACCCTGGGCATCCTGGAAACCAAGGAGAGGCTAAATGTTATTACACACAGCCTATGAACAGCAGCAAATGGCATAACTAGGCTGAACTACAATCTGAAAATTACGTGGCAAAGTTTAGGCAGAAGAGTCGCCAACAATTTCCAAATAACCAGTAGCTGCTTGAGCAAAATTCTTGATTTTGTGGCTAAAATAAGACTCATTCATTTTCAGGTAATGACCTACACCACCAACCTGTATCAAATGCAGTTCTAAGTAATGTTTACATGATTTGCAACAGAAATTATAGGTATCAACCACACAGCATAAGCTAAAATTCCAAAAATAGCAATAACTGCTTTCTCTTGTAATCAAAATTTTCTCAAAAATAAAACCACTAGGCTGGGTGTGGTGGCTCACAACTGCGACTGCAGCACTTTGGGAGGCCAAGGCAGGAGGATCACCTGAAGCCAGGAGTTTAAAGCCACACTGGACAACATGGAGAGACCCTGTCTTTACAAAAAATAAAAAAATTAGTTGGGCATGGTGATGCATGCCTCTAGTCCCAGTTACTTAGGAGGCTGAGGTGAGAGGACGTCTTGAGCCCAGGAGTACAAGGTTATAGTGAGCAATGATCACACCACTGCACTCTAGCCTGGGTGACAGTGAGACCCTGTCTCTAGTTAATTACTTAATTAATTAAACCTCTAAAAACATTTGAATTTGACCCACAGAGACAAAGCATTTCAACTAATCTAGTTTAACTTAATAATCTCTCTTTGTGTGGTATTTGAAATCTAGAAACAGGTAAAGGATTTGACAATCTTAGAAAACTTTAATTTGTGGAGAAACTAAAACAGATTTACCAGCAAATATTACACAATAACAAAGACCAGCACCCACTCTAGGCTCTGCTCCTTTCCAGAGTTTTCAGTCAGCCTTCATCCTGGTCTCTCCTGGGAGCCATAAGCAGAGTGTCTCCTCCCCACTACCCTTCTTATCCATCACACCTCTTGCCAAGGTCGAGCCCAGTGTTTCATCTTACTTCCATGTTTTCACTTCCAAATAATTAATTTGGCTTCCTTACCATTCCATTCAGAAGTACAGTAATATGTGCTTAATGACAGGGCTAGGTCATGGGAAATGCACAGTCAGGGGACGGTGTTCACTGTGAGGACATCAGAGTGCACTTACACAAACCTGGATGACACAGCTGACTACACACCCAGGATATACGTCCATGGGGCAGCCTGCTGCTCCTGGGCTAGCATGTTACTGTACTGAGTACTGTACACAATCGTTAAGTATTTATGTCTCTAACACAGAAAAGGGACAGTAAAGAGACAGTATTATAATCCCAGAGAACCCTGTCACATGTGCAGTCCATCACTGACCAAAATGTTATAAGGTGCATTAGCGTTGTTGAAATAGCTTTCAAATTTAAAAGTGAATTTGCATACCTTGTGCGTGAATTATGTTGTTTTCCTCTATTCCAGAGTGTGCAGCATTATTGGTTATGACGAAGTAGTTTAACAATTCTAATGGGGACACTTTAATCCTTGGGAGTTTGATTTGTGATAACCTCATCAACATTTCTAGACAGATGGCCAGGGATAGCTTTCTGGTTTACTCCCCAAACATCCTACACTCAATCTGCCTGACAATGTACCTCTGTCAGTTTCTCATCCACAAAGGACTTCAAAAAAAGTAAACCTGCTTCAAAACACGCTGTGTGATTCCTCTTCTAATTACACTGTCCATCTAAACCAGATGTCTCCAAAGAGGGGTACGAGGTGATCTCTGGGAGTAGAGGAAGAAAATACTACTCAAATCATGTTTACTTGAGTTATTTTTTCATTTTTTTATTTCTATTTGTATACAGTAAGAACCTCCATAGTTGACCATCTCCCTACATTGACCACCCCACCTAAAGCTGATCTAATTTTCATAGACTAGCTATGCACCACATGTACATATCAGTACAAAGGCCGAGTTCTTTATGTTGACCAATTCCATTATGTTGACCAGCTTTTACAGTCCCTTGGGTGGTCAACTTCTACTTTATAATTTATCTATTTTAAATTAGTCTACTTATATGTCTATTATATAATCTATTTTATAATTCAAATAGCTATTAGTGTGTGTCTACAAATTTACCAATGTTACAAGTGTAAGCAAAAAGTTTGCTATTTTTTCTTTTTTTGACACAGAGTCTCATTCTATTGCCCTGAGTAGAGTTGCCATAGCATCATAGCTCGCAGCAACCTCAAACTCTTGGGTTCAAGCGATTCTCTACCTCAGCCTCTAGAGTAGCTAGGACTACAGGCACCCACCACAATGCCTGGCTAGTTTTTCTATTTTTAGTAGAGACATGGTCTCACTCTTGCTCAAGCTATTCTCAAACTCCTGAGGTCAAGGGATCCTCCTGCCTCGGCCTCCCAGAGTGCTAAGATTACAGACGTGAGCCACTGCTCCTGACCAAAAAAGTATTTTATTCACAGGACTGTAAAGTCTAGGCTAAACAGTAACATTTTCTCCTAATATACTTGTCTGCAGTGCAGCGCCTGTGGCTCAAAGGAGTAAGGCACCGGCCCCTATGCTGGAGGTGGCGGGTTCAAACAGCTCCAGCCAAAAACTGCAAAAAAAGAAAATAATAAAAAATTAAAAAATAAAAGAAATAAAAAATAAATAGTTGTTTTGGTGTTCTATGGACAATTCCTATTAAAATGGTGTATTCTAGTTTATCTAATAAAATATTTTGTATTTATGCAATGTCTACAATGGTAACATAATATCCTTAATAGTACAACTAGACCTTGCTCTTGGCTTTCTATTATGTCTTGAATTATATTTTCTTTCTTTTTTTTTGTAGAGACAGAGTCTTATTTTATCACCCTCGGTAGAGTGCTATGGCATCACAGCTCACAGCAACCTCCAGCTCTTGGGCTTAGGCACTTCTCTTGCCTCAGCCTCCTGAGTAGATGGGACTACAAGCGCCAGCCACAACTCTCGGCTATTTTTTTGTTGCAGTTTGGCCAGGGCCAGGTTTGAACCTGCCACCCTCGGCATATGGAGCCGGTGCCCTACCCACTGATCCACAGGCACTGCCCTAATTATTCAGTTCTAAAGGAATCTCTATACTTTAAAAATATTGTCATTATTTCAATTAAAACCAAGTAAGCAATCAAACATCCTTTAAAAAAATAAATCACAGCCAAGCAAGGTGGCTCATGCCTGTAATCCTAGCACTTTGGGAGGGCAATGCAGGTAGATTGCTTGAGCTCATGAGTTTGAGACCAGCTCTTAGCAAAAGAAAGACCCCCGTCTCTAAAAGGAAAAATAGCTGGGTGTTATGGCAGGTGCCTGTCGTCCCAACTACTTGGGAGGAGGCTGAGGCAAGAGAATTGCTATAACATAGGAATTTGAGGTTACTATGAGCTATGACACCATGGTACTCTGCCAGGAATGACAAAGTGATACTGTCTAAAAAAAAATAAATTAAATTAAATAAATAAATCACATGCATAACAAATTTTCAAATATTTTCTAGCACTTACAAAGTAGAAGCAAGTAAATTCTTTCTTACTTAATCTCAGAACATAATTATAAAACTGTATCAGGGCAGCACCTGTAGCTCAGTGGGTAGGGCATTAGCCACATACACTGAGGCTGGCAGGTTCGAACCTGGCCCAGGCCAGCTAAAACAACGAGGACTGCAAAAAAAAAATAATAAATAGCCGGGCGCTGTGGCAGGCACCTGTAGTCCCAGCTACTTGAGAGGCTGAGGCAAGAGAATCGCTTGAGCCCAAGAGTTTAAGGTTGCTGTGAGCTGTGACATCACAGCACTCTACCCTGGGTGACAGCCTGAGACTCTGTCTCAAAAAAAACCCAAAAAACTATATCATAAAATTATACTCATTTTCAGTAAAGTTTATCTTTTTTTTTATAAGTTATCTTTTAAGATAGAGTTTCCCTCTGTTGCCCTTGGTAGAGTGAAGTGATGGCATCATAGCTCACAGCAACTTCAAACTCCTCAGTTCAAGGGATCCTCTCACCTCAACCTCCCAAGTAGCTGGGACTACACATGGCACAATGCCTGGCTAGTTTTTCTATTTTTAGTAGAGATAGGGTTTCTCTCTTGCTTAGGCTGTTCTTGAACTCCTGAGTTCAGCCAATTCACCCGCCTTGGCCTCCCACAATGCTATAGGATTACAGGTGTGAGCCACCATGCCCAGTTGTAAAGTTTATTTTTAAAATTAGTATTTATTGGGTGGCGCCCGTAGCTCAGTGGGTAGGGCGCCAGCCACATACATGGAGGTTGGAGGGTTCAAACCCAGCCCAGGGCAGCTAAAACAACAATTACAACAGCAACCAAAAAAAAAAGGCCAGGCATGGTGGCAGGCACCTGTAGTCCCAGCTACTTGGGAGGCTGAGGCAGGAGAATTGATTAAACCCACAGTTTGAGGTTGCTGTGAGTGGTAGTGCCATAGCACTCTACCCAGAGTGACAGCTTGAGACTCTGTCTCAAAATAAATAAATAAATAAATAATAAAAATATTAGTATTTATTAACAGAAAAATTTTACTTGTATAAAACTCAAGCTTTCTCTGAAAGCATGGTCAATGCTATTCTCAATGAGGAAGTTCTGAAAACAAACCATTCTCTGTGACTTCCATTTCCTTCATCTACCTATTGTCAGAGAATCCAGTTAGTAACTGTTAACTGTGTCAATTAGTGAGTGCACTAAGTTCATTCATTACAGCAGCTACTATGTTCCAGGCACTGTTCTTGGCTGAGTGATGTAGCAGTGAATAAAAGACAAAATCCTGTGCTCAAGCAGCCTATTAGGTAATTCCAGAAAGGCAGAGGTAACTGGTCATTCCGTTAGTCATTGTTATTTCCCAAAATGAAGAACTACTTTCATTACCTGAGTCTTATTCTCACTTTAAGGCAAATTCCACCTTACCCCAACTGTTTGAAAAGGAGATAGTTAAGTGTTCGGTGAGAATCTGACATCTGTGAGCACATTCACCCTCTACCTTCCCAAGAAATAAACTGTGTAAAGCTCCATAGGGATGAAATACATCAGAGCAGGAACAACAGTCCCCAAATGACTCTAGATAGATAAGTGGCATCTACAGCCCTCTGGATCCTCCTGGCACTTCTCAGGGATGCTGATGGAAGTCTACTTACACCTGGAGAGTAAGCTGCTGTACCATGCATTTCACAGCTGCAAAACTCAACTGCAGTGCAACTTAATCCCCAACAATGCCACTTCCAGGCTGCCCTTGCAGGACCTGCCATGAGACATCTTTCTATTTACTCAAAATCATTATATAATCACAGACCACGCTTCACAGTGGTCACCACTCTCACACAGAAAGCATTGCTGAGGTGGTCTGCCTTTTAGTACAGAATTTAAAATCCTGGGCAGGAGAATAAAAGAATCCTGCTGAATCCAAAGTAAACATATGAAGTAAAAGGATAACAAGAACTCTCAAGAGAGCATTTCTCTTATAAACAGCACAAAATCACCCCACTAAACCCAAATATCTCGGACAGGGCCCCACCTCCACCTAAGGACTCACAAACACTACTTAAGGTAAGATAGACCTTTAGAAGTTTAGGTTACAACCTCAAAAATCTCCATGAGGAGCCAGATAAAAATCTATTTCCTTACGTATGTAGTTCATGCCATTCTACTAAAAAGGACAAAAACCTGTTTGCAGTTTGCTGATTGTCTACAAAGCCCAGTAGTTAGCCATGATTTAACCTTACCCTTGGTATTTGCTCTGTCAGCATTAGAAAAATACTCAATCCTCCTCTCTGCCGCCTCCTCCCTGTATTTAGGCACCTAAATTCAGTATCAAGTTGCTGACTTCAGACTCTATGGGCAACCTGGCTCCCTCGGGCAGGTCAGCAGGAAGGAAAGAAGTTTCAAGAGGAAGGTTAGAAAAGTAACATAGGCTGGGTCCTCCACACCGTTCATGCTGCCTGCCTGGCTGGAAGGAATCTTCTGCCTACACGACTGTTTGTAGATGGCACAAGCACCCCCCATGCTGGGCCCTTAAACTGCTCTGTAATCTCCAGCCCTCCTCTGAGGCCTCGACTTTCTGTCAGTTGTCGCAGCACATGAGAGTGGTCTCTTCCATCCAACTTCTCATTCCGATGGTCCTGTCCCCCCCACCCCTTCTCTCCTCACCCAGCATTCCCTATTCCAGGTCCTCCCTCTATCAGCACACCCCTCCCACCTCCCTCTCCACAGCCTCGGGAACCTTTCTACTGTTCAATTCACTAAGGGCTCAGGAGTCAGGGGGATCTGGTTGCACCCTGCCTACACCACAGCTGGATGCATGACCTTGGGCAAGTTGCCTAATCTCTTTGAATCTGAGATTCCTCATCTGCACAGCAGGGCTTACCTCATCTCTGAAAGTGAGGATTAAATGAAAATACACATAAAGTACTTAGCAAAATCCCCAGCATATATTCAAATATTTAATAAGTGCCCACTTTGTACCAGGAAAAGTTTTCATAAATGGTAACAATTATCATTCCCTCTCTCCACCACCTTCTTATTTTTATTGTGGTAAAATAGGCGTAACATAAAATTTTGCCATTTTAACCATTTTTAAGTATATAGTAGCTGGGTGGCACTCAGCATATTCACATTGTTCTGCAACCATCACCACCAACTATCTATAGATCGTTTTTGTATTTTCCAACTCAAACCCTGTACCCATTAAACGCTAACCACCCCACCTCCTGGTCTGCTTCCAAGGATGCCTCGCTCCACCTGGAGGTGCTGGTTCAAGGTCTCAAGTGCAGCTCTGGGCGGCCAGAAAGACTGGACCTTCCCCAGTCCATTTCTCTTCCAATCTCTCACAGTCATACCACCCTCTATCCCAAATCTCAGCTGTCACCTACCTATTTTTGGTAACTTCTCATTCACCAGGAAAAGAAAAGGAGGGGCTTAGTTCACAATTCTCTCTTCCACCCTTTCTCCTGAGAGGTGTTCTTGCCCAAGAGTCAAGTCCTAAAGGAATGAGAGCAGAGCGGACAACCTGGATTAGAACCTCAACTCCACCATTACCCCCAGGGGATGACAACAGCACACATTTGTGGGGCTGTCATTAAACCAGCAGCTCAAAGCACTCCAAGCAGTGCCCAGCACAGGGTCAGGAAGTGATGGCAGGTGCACTCAGGCTCTGGCCAGCCATTTCCCAGGTCACATCTCATAGTCAGAAGGCATACTGGTGCTAGATGACCACAACCTCTTCTCCTTCTGGCTCGTACAGTCCCTCTCTCCTGAGCTCCCTGCTCCTTGATGTCCCTTGACTGTGTCCCCTTTTTCATGCCCTCACAGCGTGAACCCAGCCACTGACCGGGTCTTCCTGTCAGCTCTGTGCAGCCCTCTTCCCAGCCACAGCCATGGGAATCAACACAACTCTGTTTGTCCTCACCTACATCCTGGGCCCAAAAGAGAAGCTGGGCCACCACACAGCAAGATGCCACTGCACTTGAATTCTCTAACCCAGAGAGGCCCTTGGCATCCTAAAGGCCTCTCCCATCCTCCCATCCTCCACACCACTGTTTGAACTTGTATCATTCTTCTCTGTTCTGCTCTACCTCCCAAATACCCTTTCTTCCCACTTTACTCAGAAAACCAAAGCCACTGGGCTTGATGCACTAACACCCGACCATTCTGCCCCTGCTCCTCACCTGCCAACTTAGCCACACCCACCTCCCGGGCTTGTGGTCTTTACTCCCATTCCAAACCAACCTTTCCCTCAGCCTCTCTTTCAGCTCCCTGCTGTGCCGTCTGCTCCATCCACCATGTAACTTCCACACCTCAGCCAGGGCATCCTCGCCACCAAACCTAGCAACTCTTCTTGAGATACAACTCAAGAATCACCTCCTCCAGAAAGACCCCCGTACTCCCCTCCAGCTTCTCCAGCACCTCCTTAAACTTCACTTTGCTTTTTTCTCTCTCCCTGAGAACAGAGGCTACATCATCCATTGAGACTCCTCAGTGCCTGGCGCATCAATGTGCCAGTAACTGATGAATAAATAAAAAGGATGATTACAGCAGACCCTGCTTTCTATCCCAAAATGTTTTATTAAAACCATCACCAATTAAGGTTCCTTGCCAGCCATTTACAGATGCTGCTGCACATTTTCTCTCTGATCTAGACTGAGAAACATCTCTTCCCTTTGTCTTTCCAGAACAAATATCCCTTTGATGAAAGAAAAAAGCAGAAACAAAAACAATACTTCCTCCTCAACAAAAACAGAAAACTCAAAATAGCAAAAGACAATTTATGAAGAATATCCAGCTGACATTGACTTAGGTAGGGATAAATGCAGTTGTCCCTACCTAAGAGAAAGGGAAGTTTGCTTTGGATGGCTCTTTGAGGGAAGCAACAATATTCACATGTTAAATAAGAAAAAGTTGACCAAATAATAAATCTCAGGCCTATTTATAAGCTGGGCAGGAAAAGGAAATGGGTAACTCTGTGGAAATTTCCTTTCTTTGTCTACTTTTGCTTCTGGTAGGGCTACCACACTAATTTCTCCATACTAACTTAGGACAATTTATAGGAAGTAATTTCAAAGGACCCCAGGGAGCTGCACATGGTACCGTGGGGGCCCATCTGTTTAAGAATAAAAGCTTAGCTGTACACCATTACATCACTCTGACCTTCCCTACAACTTCCTATCTGACAAAATCTAGATGTTCGCTCTGTCAACAAGATATTTGTGTTTGTCCCCAGCCTCAGGCTTTGGTTCCTGATTAGTTTAAAAATCATTATGCGCCCAGACTGAATAGGGCTACTGTTAGCAGCTGTAAGGTCTTCTTCTGGGCAGCTCCCCAAGTCTGTGGCCTTCAGGGAGTGATTTCTGTCCTTTCTGCATAATTGCACACTCTCCTAACTGATGAGCTGATCAGTCCTACTGCCCTCTTTCAGAACTAATGCCTCTCTCCTCCTGCTCTCTTTATTTTCCCAGGGGATCAGAAGGAAGGGAGAATGGCATGATGAGGCAGGACTCAGGCTCTCCCCAAATAAATGGTCAGGCACTACACACTACAACTTCATCAGCTCAGTGTTGTCCAAGACAAGACTCACTATTCCTTCCAGACATCCTTAAATCTGTTCTCATGCCAGAAAAAAGTTATTTCCAGAACACTCACAGATCCCACAATGCCCACTGCCCGTAAGTACAGATCCTATCAGTCAAGCATGGTCACCTGATCACACACATCTGTGATCACTTTGGAATAACCTCCTCTCCAATTACCCATCATCCTCTAGGCTCAACAAGGCACAGCACAGACACGGTGTCAACTGGCCTGACAGGTGATGGGTAACAACCTTGGCAGAGAACACAGAAATTACACTTTAAACAGGCTTTGGGATGGTCACATGTATTAATGGGTACCACTGACTTTGAAATGTCTTTTTAAGTACAATAAATATGTAGATACGTAATAAAGGAGAGACTGCAAAATCTTAATTGTAGAATCTAGATGGTGGGTAAGAAGGTGTTCTCTATAAATTTCTTTCAACTTTTATGTTTGAATGTTTACATAACAAAATGTTCAGAGGCAAATGTTTTTAGTGTCCTTTTAAAAAATTAACTGAACTCCACACTTGATTTGGGTTTCACCATTGTTTCTACTAATGTCCTTTTTTGTCCACGATCCCACTTTGTAATTACGTGTCCTACCTCCTCATTCTCCTTTGGTCTGTTACAGTTTCTCTCAGTCTTTCCTTGTTTTCTTCTTCTTCTTTCTTTTTTTTTTTTTTTTGGAGATAGAGTTTTATTTTGTTGCCCTCAGTAGAGTGCTATGGTGTCATAGCTCACACCAACCCTAAATTCTTGGGCTCAGGCGATTCTCTTGCCTCAGCCTCCTGAGTAGCTGGGGCTAAAGGCACACACCACAACACCTGGCTAGTTTTTCTATTTTTAGTAGAGATAGGGTCGCCCTCTTGTTTAGGTTGGTGTCCAACTCCTGAGCTCAGGCTATCCACCTTCCTCAGCCTCCTTCCCTATCTTCTACGACCTTGACAGTCTCGAGTAGTACTGGTCCAGTATTTTATAGAATGTTCATCTGAGAGTAGTCTGATGTTTTTCTCATGGTTATACCTGAGTTATGGGTTTGAGGGGGTAAGACCACAGCAGTGAAGTGCCCTTCTCCTCGTATCATATTAACTATACACGCTTTCAACAGGATTTACCACTGCTGATGGCAACTTTGATTACTTGGTTAAGGCAGCGTTTGTCAGATATCTCCACTATAAATTTACTTTTTCCTTTCCACATTTCTAGCCCCTAGAAGTGAGTCATTAAATTCAGCCCCTGCTCAAGGGGTGAGGAGACTTAAGTCCTAGCTCCTGAAGGGGGCAGTATCTACACAAATTATTTGAAATTCTCCTGTAAGGAAGATGCCTTTTCTCCCGGTATAAAGTTATATACAGGTGTAATTATTTTACACTTTGGATTATAATGCAGTACTGCTCTGTTTTGTTTCTCAAATCATTCCAGCTTTGGTTATTAGGAGCTCTTTGAGGGTGGCTCCTATGTCCTTTTGACATGCGTATATCCCTTGTTGTCTAGGCACTTCCTTATTTTCTGACGATGCGAAATGTTCCTAACCTTTAATTATCCATTTCTGCAAGGAGCGGTGGTTAATGTTATTGGATAATGGTATTTAGAAACCAAGATTGGGGTATATTTGTTGCTACTGGACTGTCACTGCTTCTAAGCCCTTTTAGCGGACAGATGTAGGAAACACATGTGTATATCCTAAACCAGGAATACACACTTATGTATAATAGTGTGTACTATAAAAAATGATGTTTTCCAAAGTTACCTAAGCCCAGGCCCTCCCACCCCACTCTCTTCCATGGCTAAGTCCTACAACTGTTATGCAGGTAGATTCTTTTGTCACAGTCCGCATCTCAGTATCGTCCTACCCTCACCTTCTCCTACACAAAGAGGAACAAATAGCTTCAAGTTGATTTTTTTTTCATTTATATACATTAAAGTTCTCTTTTTTTAGTTTGCAGAAATGTATTAACATTGAAAGACATTGTTTAGTCTTCCCATCAGCATCCACCCACCTAAAGTTCTTTTTCTTTTTTAATTAAAAACTTTTTCTCAGATGGAGGTCTGGCTGTTGCCCATGCTATTCTCGAACTTCTGGCCTTGGCCTCCCAAAATGATGGGATTAGAGGTGTGACCCACGATTCATAGTTCATTGAAGTTCCTTAGTGCTAGGCATAATCCTAGCCTGTAATCCTAGCATTATGGGAGGTCAAGGTAGGAGGATCGCTTGAGCTCTGGAGTTTGAGACCAGCCTAAGCAAGAATGAAACCTCATCTCTACAAAAATAAAAAAAAAAATGAGCCAAGTGCAGTGGCTCACTCCTGTAATCCTAGCACTCTGGGAGGCCGAGACTGGTGGATTGCCTCAGCTCAGGAGTTCGAAACCAGCCTGAGCCAGAACGAGACCTTATCTCTAAAAATAACCAGGCACTGTGGCGGGCTCTATAGTCCCAGCTACTTGGGAGACTGAGGCAAGAGAATCATTTGAGCCCAAGAGTTTGAGGTTGCTACGAGTTGTAATCGTACCATGTGACACTCTACTGAGGGAAACAAAGTGAGACTCTGCCTCAAAAATAATAATAAATAAATAAATAAATAAATAAAATTAGGTAATACTTGGAAAAATTATGTTATACCTACAGGCTGGAAAATGAATTACAAGGAATCATTAGAAATTACTTCCAGAAGAATACATATTGATATAATATATGCCATGTATATACAAAAACATCAAGCTTACAACAAAAAGTATGGCTTATTATTTAGCATATGTCTATGGAAAGGAAAACACTGAAGGCAGGCATACACAAAGTTATTTTAAGGGTTTATTTTTTCTTCTCTTTTAATTAAAAGAGAGAAGATTGCTAGCTGTGTGGAAAACCTTCCAGAGGATTCTTCCAAAACATAGATTTTTTGGATCCAACAAAGAAACAGAATCAGTCAGAGCATACCATGCAGAGTGGGATTCAGGGCTGAGCCAGGAAGGAGATGCCTGACAACAGGCAAGAGCCAAAGCTGGCTGGTAGATGTCCTCCGGTCAGCTGTGACCTGCCATGAGCATCTAAAGGTCAGGGCAGTAGGTGTCCATGCTAATACGTTTCACACAGACATAAGTACAAGGGTGGGATTGAGAGCTATAAGGGGAACCATACTGAGAAATGTGGGTGATAAAAGGAAGAAAAGATTTAAATGGAGGTCAGGGAAGAGGAGGGGAGGCAAAGCGAATGGAGACAGGTATCAGACTGTCTCTTGGCCTGAAAGGTTTCTCATAATCTCTTTCTATAAAAACCTGAGGAAAAGGCACTGAGTACCATGGCTCATGCCTGTAATCCTAGCACTCTGGGAGGTAGCCTTATGGATCACCTGAGCTCAGGAGTTCCAGACCAGCCTGAGCAAGAGTGAGACTCCATCACTACTAAAATTAAAAAAAAACTAGCTGGGCATTGTGATGGACAAGTCCTGCAGTCCCAGCTACTCAGGAAGCTGAGGCAATAGGATCACTTGAGCCCAAGAGTTTGAGGTTGCTGTGAACTATTAATGCCACGGCACTCTACCCAGGCAACAGAGTGAGACTAAATGTCTCAAAAAACAAAACGAAACAAAACAAAAAACCTAAGGACGATCCATGACAGCCACTAAGAGCCTCCTCCATCTCAAGTTTTCAAGTGTCCCGCCCTCTCTCAAGCAATACCCTGGGGGCAGAAAGAGGATTACTGAAGGGATCTGGTTAGTCTCCACCACATTTGATAACACTCAAGTAGCTGATAACAGAAACCTAGTTCTGGGCTTTCAAAGATTAACATTTTACACTGGAATTTACACTCCACTCCTACAAAAAGTGCTGTTTAACAGAGAATAACATAAACACATACCAGCCATCGTTATACCTAAGAGTCCGAAGGCAGTAATGACCAAGTGCTCAGTTAGAAGCAATTTTCAATACGCTGCCCACTAACCAGCCACCAGTACAACCATATCTCACACATTTCTAAATATATACACGTGCAAATACAGAGTTAAAGGTCAGCCTTAACACAGGAGAAAGATGCCCAGGATTCCCCATCTCAACTGTAAGAGTTTGGGAAAAGAACTAGTATTTGCTGAACACTGAACTAGACAAGGCAGTAGGTGTCTCACACACAGCATCTCCTTTAATCTCCACAAGCAAGGCAACGCTTAGTCCCTTAAATGGCCACTTCATTTGGAAACAGATTAATTTAAATTTTCCCTTGGCTCGGGGCAGCTCCAAGCCCGCCCATCTTCCCACTTGGAGTGTTGTTTCACACATTTCAACAAACTCAAAAGCAGACTTAAACATACCTTTAGTATCACTAGTTTAAAAAAAGAAATCTGATCAGTTCTTTCTCCAAACAGTAGTTATTTTCCAAGAATTCATACACAATGACAAGATTTCAATTTTAAAATCTAAAGCAGATTCTCAAGTTCCAATGCAGTAGAGTTAACCCTATATGATTTGATGACTATTACAACACCCACAAATTAATCAACTTCTTGTACTCTGGGAGGCTGAGGCAGGTGGTTTGCTTGACCTCAGGAGTTTTGAGACCAGCCTTAGCCAAGAGTGAGACCCCATCTCTACTAAAAACAGAAAAACTAGCTGGGGTCTCACTTTTGCTCAAGCTAGGCTTGAACTTCTAAATTCAGGCAATCCACCCGCCTCGGCCTCCCAGACAGCTAGGATTACAGGCCTGAACCACAGCAATATTTTTTTTAAAGGTGTATGCAAAGAATGAAAGGGAAGGAAGGGAAAAAACTCAAAGTTGCTGCATTAAAATACACTTTACTCTTATCTCCTTTTCCAACTTCACAGATCATTTAACATTTATAATTCTTAAAGTATTTTAATTACTGTGAGAGCACAGATGGAGGAGTGATGAATTCTGACTGAAACAACGTATGTGAAAGGTGGAAAGTCTAATGGTATTATTGTCAGAGCACGAAATAATCTAGCATTATGCATAACATTATTACAATGCCACAGCACAGGTTATTTTTATGTTCTACCACTTAGTTTCCAGCTCACCCGATAATACACAATGTTAGTCATCTCTTTACAGTATCTTTTTTAAAAATGCATGAATACGAAAAAATGGCCCGACAATAAAAAGCAAGGCTTTATTCTCTTCTAGCCCCTCATATCCCTCCCAAAGGAAATCACCATAAGTAGTTTATTATATACTTCTAAAGATACCCTGTGCATAAATATATTTTTCATTTACTAACATTCTTGGACTTTTAAGTACACCTATAAATCTACCTCATTAACCTCATTTAACATCTGTAGATAACTCTATTGTATAAATGCATCATAATTTACTTAACCAGACTATGCACTGTAAAAATGTATGACAGTGCTATTAAACACTACTGACATACTACTTCACGTTTTGATTTTCCATCCTAGTAAATTCTACTACACCTTTTTTTTTTGAGACAATCTCAAGCTGTCACTCTGTATAGAGTGCTGTCGTGTCATAGCTCATAGCCACCTCCAACTCAAGCTAAAATGATCCTCTTGCCTCAGCTTTTCTGTTTTTAGTAGAGACGGGGGTCTCGTTTTTTTTTTGCTCAGGCTGGTCTTGAACTCAAGCAGTCTACTGCCTCGGGCTCCAAGAGTGGTAGGATTATAGGCGTGAGCCACCACACCTGGCCTACCCCTTCTCTTAATAGGAAATGTTGATGTATCATTGACATTTCATCAATAACAGTATACTTTAATCCCTAAACTCCCTCTGATCTCTAGCCCTGGCTTTTCTCCAGTGAGCTTCACAAGCCTGTTGCCAACATCCTACTGAACTATACCTAGATTCCCACAGACACCTCAATGTCACAGGTCCCAAACTCACAGCGGCAAGGGAGGGCTGCTAAGTCTACTCTTATATTCCTTCCCTCTTCATCCACCAATACCCTTCACAATTACATGGGCTGAAATCTCAATCAACCCTAGATTCTTCTTCTCTTCTGACTGTATACTTTATCCAATCAATCACTACTAATTTTTCCTTTTATTAATATTCCTCTACAACTTTCTATTCCTGTCCAAGTTCAAGTCATCTCAACCATACTATCCCCTAACTTGTTTCCTGATCTCCATTCTACCCTTTCTAAATTCATACTCATTCCAATCCCCAACAGCCACGTTGAAGGGCAAATCCAACCACATCCCTTCCCAAATGAACATCCCTCTGTGATTCCCCATCCCTTAGAGCAGTGGTTCTCAACCTTCCTAATGCCACGACCCTTTAATATAGTTCCTCATGTTGTGATAACCCCCAACCATTGCAACAAATATAATTTTATGGCTGGGGGTCACCATAACATGAGGAACTGTATTAAATTGTCGCGGCATTAGGAAGGTTGAGAACCACCGCCTTAGAGAATTAAGTCTAAGTACTTCAGCAAGGTACACAAGGCCCACCAAGGCTCTCCAGGCTCATTTTCTAAGACTTCTTGCTTCACACTTTCTTCCATCCACACGGCCAAACCCAGACAGTGTATACTTCTCCTGAATACTCTACCCATTGCTCATACTGTTGCTTTGGCCACAACCCATCCCACCTTGCTTGCTCAAGTGAATTCTTGCTCAATCCTTCAAGAGACGGTTTAGGCATAACCTTGCTGAAGGCAAGGATCTCCCAGCCCTCAGGGTAAAGGAAATGCTCCTGTGCTCTGCGTGAGCCTCAGCCAGGATCTTAAGCCCCTCGGGAAGAACTGGCATGTGTCAGCCTTACCCACTGGATTTTAAAGTTCCTCCAGGACAAAAACCATATCTTATTCATCTTCATAACTGCCTAGAAGTTGGTACAATTTAATACCTGATGAATCAAACAAGAAGGAAACTAACCAACACCTATGATGTGCCAACACCTACTCTAAATGTAACACACAAATACTATTTCTAATACAACGATTGAGCCCCATTTCACAGATGAAGAAACTAACTTTCTTGAAGTTAAGAAACTTACTCAAGGGCATGGGGGAGAGTTGAAATTTGAAACCAAGTCTACCTTACTACAGTCTTCTCTTCCCTTGAATGTTTTGATGCTGATAGTTAAGTGAGGTGGCCAAATATGCAGCCCTGAAGGACCCCATGTCTTTGTAATTATTGTGGATCGTCTAAGGGCAGTGCTATTCCTCAAAAGTCAGTCCATGGCAATTTAGAATGTAGGACTAAAACAGCTGAAAACAAAAAGGATATTATAAACAAGCAGAGTTTGCCTACAACATCCACAATCTGCAGCTAGCAGGCCCAGGAGAGTCTCCCAGGGGCCATTCACACAGTCTCCAACAGCTGCAACAGCCCTGCTTAACGCCACCGTTTGGCTCTCCCTGCACAGAGTTATGCCCCCCATTTCTCTCCTCACCCCCAACTCCGCATCATCTACTGGGCCCCATACCACTCACTGCAACTGACCTTTGGACTAAGGCCCCTAAAGGATCTACAAGGTAATCAATTCTGGACAGACACGGTCACCCCAGGAAATGCCCACTGGGAAGCCTATAGTGAGAGTGCAGGGGAGGGACAGAGACAACACCACAAAAGGAGGTACCTGGGGCCCCACTAGCCTGCGAGTCGGGGACTAGGGGGTGCCCCTCTACAGACCCTCGCCTGCCAAATGAGCACACAGGAGTAAAAACCCCAGCTCCCTCTTAAGGCCTTTTAGAGGACTGAATCAGATGGTTTAAGACTAAACAGCACAAAGCCTGGCACAGAGCAGACTCAGTCGGCTCTTGTAAATGACTGGGCAAACCAACCAGTGAGCAAGCAGACTCCTCCTGTGCCTTTTCCATTGGGACAGGGAATAGGGAAAGGGGTGCTTGGAGGCCCCAGTCACTGAGTCAGGAAGAAGTAATGGCTTTCAGCAAAGAAGAGAGAGAGGAGAAAAAAACCCTAGGAAGGTACTCCCCCCTCCCACACATCACAAAAATGACCCAGTCAGCAGCAAGCAGTTAATGAACCCAAACCCTGCTCACTGGGAGAGATGAAGAAGAAAAATTATCCCAAGGGTAACCAGACACGACAAAAAGACACAGGCTGAAAACAAAACCAAAAAAAAACTTTCTTAATTACTATCAGCCACAGCTACACAGAATGCCTTCCAACTCCGGAGGAAAAGTAGAGTAAGGTAGGTGAGGTTGTGAAGCAAAGCACACAGTGAGCCCTAATCACCCGCATGGGGCCAATCCTGGGCCTCGCCCCCTCCCCCAAGATCAAGGGAGTATCTCTAGCTCAGGTCACTCAATTCCTAAAACCTTTAAAAGTACCCACATTCCAAATTTACAGAAAATATAGTTCAGCAAGGCTACGTAACCTGCCCAGAGTCACACTGGGACTAAGGGTACCTTACTACAATCTGTCTTGCTTCAGTGCTTCCAGTCACCAAAAATGGGGGGACCTAGGATGGTCAGGACTAATAGCAAGCCAATGGTCTAATAAATGGCTGATCAGATTGAAAACCCCGACTTCAAAGAGTTGAATTCATTTCAGTGACTTTTTTGTTTGTTTAAGACAAAGTCTCGTTCTATTGCCCTGAGTAGAGTGCCCTGGCATCATCATGGTTTACAGCAACCTCAAACTCTTGAGTTCCAATAATCCTCTTGTCTCAGCCTCCTAAGTAACTGAGACTATAGGTGCCCACCAAGACGCCCAGTTAGTTTTTCTATTTTTAATGGAGATGGGGTCTCGCTCTTGCTCAAGCTAGTTTCAAACTCCTGAGCTGTTCAAGCAATCCACCCACCTCGGCCTCTCAGAGTGCTAGGCTTACAGGCTCAAACCACAGTGCCTGGTATTCAGTGATAACCTAGGCCATTTCCAAGGCAAACTGAGAGCCCTGGGCTCCCCTCACTCTCCACATCCCCAGTACCCCTCCTCAATCTCTTTTCCATAAATGAAAAAAGCACTGAGAATCCAATTTCACTAGAAATCTCTTGCCAAAGGTCCACTTATTTGTTTATATAACCTTCTTGAATCAAAGCAGAGGTCCACTTAAAGGCAAGAATAAAACTAATTTTGAGGGCTTATTATTTTAAGGTGATCTTATTTTTTTTGAGACAGGGTCTCAACCAGTTACCTAGTCTAGAGCACAGCGGCATGATCACAACTCCCTGTAGTCTCACACTCCTGGGTCAAGCTCCCTCCTGCCTCAGACTCCTGAGTAGCCGAGACTAAAGGTGTCTACCACCACACCTGATAATTTTTTTTAATTTTTGTAGAGACTGGGTTTTGCCTTGTTGCCAGGGTGGTCTCAAACTCCTGGCCTCCCATTTTGGCCTCCCAAAATGCTAAAATTATAGACATAAGCCACAAAACTGGGCCACTTATTACTTTTGAGTGTTAATCCAAATAACTGAAAAAAAGCATCCTTCCCTTGAGCCCTGGAGTTTTTAGGTTGCAGTCAGAGTTATGATCACACCACCA